>NC_063373.1:4561359-4749991 GCF_021869965.1 Rhincodon typus | reverse complement strand
TAGATAGATAGATAGATAGATAGATAGATAGATAGATAGATAGATAGATAGATAGATAGATAGATAGATAGATAGATAGATAGATAGATAGATAGATAGATAGATAGATAGATAGAATAGTTGTTTATTTATTATTTTTGTTATGTGTTGAGGTTGTTCAGATTTCATCGTATTTTGCAGCTACTTCTTCTCATCCAGAGAATTTCCAGTATCAGATTATCAGGGAACTGTTGGTCAAACCATTTTCCTTCAAGGCAAAACTATTTGTGCTTAGAATGACTTTGTATTCTGCTGCAGACACTCCTGCTATTAAATTCCAAATACCTCATCTCACCTTTTCAGATATTTTCTTCAGATACTCCAGGAAGGACAAGGACCTATGCAAAATTACTTCAAATCATCTTTGTTTGAGACCATGCTTTAGTCTTTGACTATCGATGTAAATGCACAATTCTTTCACGACAAAAGAATTGTACAGGCAGGATAAAATGCATGTGGTTTCAGAGAAGCCCGATATAAGACACCACGTATGGCAATATGTCACACAACGTTTCTGGCGTCGTTATTAAAGATATTGATCAGGGTGTTCAAAGATGGGGGTACAATCTTTGTAAGCCAGCTTTCTCGTCGAGGTTACTACTTATAAGAGTTACCTTCTTTTGCGTCTGAACGTTCCAAACCAATACTGCATAAAATATGCAGTTTTCTTCAACCCAGCGCCAATGCACATCGCAATGATTTTCACTAAATTACCAGCTCCTCATTAGTGTGTTGGTTTTACACCAATTCCTGTAAAGCTTTACACTGTCGTACAATTCCCTTACGGGGTGTAGTTGTTGTCCAAATGTTGCTCCCCATAAAAAAAGGCAAGTTTAGATGTGACCACATTGAATTCAACTAAGCTGGAGTCAACTTGCTCCAGAATGCATGGGGCGTTGCAAGAATTGATCTGCTTCCTGGTGAACAAATCTACACTGATATAAAATTGTGAAATTTATTAAAATTATGTTTGTGCCAAGCCAATATACATCGATTAGAGTGACTGTGTTGAATTAGATGTGTGCATACTGAGTCCATAACAGTATGGAGCTGTTGTGTTGGATATAGCGGCACAAACCTGGCCAGGTATGGTTATGTATCAGTAAAGACTGGGCTCATGCTCCCTGAATTGTAACTACTTTGATGAACCTATCGACAATGTTGATGCAATCAATTCTTTTACAGGGTCTCAAAATCACATTGCACTTGGCAAGTGATTAAATAGACAGAATAATTTTCAGGAGCGAGAGGATGGTTATGTCTTCCAAGGCAATTTATATTTCTCAAACTGGTAAGTAGTGAAGACGTCTGTTTTGTCCCAAAATCCAATTAAGTGTCTTTCTTTTATATGTGGAAATGCAACTGTGACAGTTCTATGATCTGTGGCTGTTTCATATTGGAGCAGTGTCTCCGCACGTGATAAACAATTCATTCTATGAGCAGCAGTGGCCACTGGTCTATTTTGTTTCAACGAATGTATTAATGTAAAAGATCAAGCATCTAATTATCTCCCCGCAGGCTTGTCACCAGCTACAAACGTGATCGTTGTGCAATGAAGTCCATCATGCACTGATGTTTGTGTTACAAATGCACTGAATACCAATAGGTCTGATGATGCTATTTACTATCCCGACCTTGCAGTAATCGGAATGCCAGGCGAAGTACAGAACTTCAGCAGCAACTGCGTGAATCATAGGTCAACTGCATCAATTCTTCCTTTCATCGCTGACACATCTCCATGATATTGATCCTTTATTCTTTTAAATAGAAATGTCTATCAATACAACAATACAAATTGTTCCTCTTATCTGATATTATTTCAGATGGTTTTCACACGATTAATCCTCTTCTTTAACAGTTTTATGTTGCCAGTTAACCTTATAATTTATGTCATTGACTGAGATGATTTCTCTCTATAAATATGTCACTTTCTCTCACTTAACGTGTTTTTTCACCAGCTTACCCGCGTAGTTTCTTCTCATGTCCTGCCTCATTTACCCGTTTAATGTTTGTGTTCCTTTGTGTGATAGGTGCTACTTCACCATTCTAATACTTGTCCCCATTTATCATTATCATCTCAGACACAGATATGGCTATGTTGTTTTATTCACAGACAGTGTGCAGAATTCATTATATGGTTATCTGGGCTGACTGCAATTATGGTGAGTTATTGGTCATTCTTTTAAGGGCCAATTACCACAAAATTACTGCAGTGTGAACGTGTTGTATTTTGGCATCGCCACTATTACTATGGATAAAATGTTATAATATTATCACAGTGTAAATAGACCTTTAGTGTTATTGGTGCTGTTACAGGTGGTGAATTATCACATTGGTATCAGTATGTGTGTTTATTGCGTTATTCTAATTCTAACTGTGGGTATCATAACACCTCATTGCTGAGGTGCAAATGGAGAACGATTGCATTACTGACAGTATAACAGTGACAGTGTCATTTTCAAAATGCTTCACTCAGTGAGAGAGTAGGGCTTTTAAACCATTTATTCACAAAGTGTGGACGCCACTGGCTCGGCCAAGGTTTATTGGGGGCGGCACCGTGGCTCAGTGACCAACTCTGCTGCCTCACAGCACCAGCCAGCTGGCTTCAATTCCACCCGCGGGCGACTGTCTGTGTGGAGTTTGCACACTCTCCCTGCGTATGCGTGGGTTTCCTCCAGGTACTCCGGTCTCCTCCTACAGTCCAAAGATGTGCAGATTAGGTGGACTGACCATGCTAAATTGCCCGTAGTGTTCAGTGATGTGTAGCTTAGGTGGGTTATAAGGGGATAGGTCTGGGTGGGATGCTCCAGGTGTCGGTGTGGACTTGTTGGGCCAAAGCGCCTGTTTCCTCATTGTGGGGATTCTATGTCTTATTGCAATTTCAGCGTTCCCCTTCTGAAGGCAGTGGAGAGCTCCTTTCGTGAACTGTTGTAGTCATCAGCTTTCGGTCGACAAACAATGTTTAGGATTATGTTTAATAGTTAGCGAGTTGTTTACAGATATAGAAGCAAAATATTCTTCCACAGATTGGTTATTCGCTTTTTTCACCTGCCTCACAGAGCAGTGTTTCTGTTTTCAGCCTGTAGTTTTCGGTCCAGTTCTGCCCTTAAACATTGACTACAATTGATGCTTCTATAATCATGCCCTCTAAGGCAGCACATTGTATGCGTAATTCAATGTATTTCTGTTCCGACATTTAGGAAGGTACATAGAAAGGAAAGATTTAAAGAAATATAGGCCAGACGGCCGGAGGGCCTTTTTCCCTGTTGTATGACACTATGCTTCTTTGATATAACCACAAGTTACGTTATTCTCAATTTCACATATAATCAGTCTTGACTAAACTACAGTTCCTCTGTATTTTATCCAGAGCTGCATTTGGCTGGAAGTCTTTAGTACTGCCCTGTGGAAGGAAATTAATCCTGTAGCTGTTTTGTACGTTATATTCCCTGGGACATTATGGGGGAGATGTATCCTGTTCTTAATCGATGTGTGTGGAATTGATGGAATAGCGATTACGGAGGCAGATTTATTTCCTGACATTCCTGTATTTTCCCTGACAGTGTGTGATGGAACGTAAAGAAATTGCCACGGAAGATTATCTCAGTGTCTTCCTTCTGATTGATACTTTTGCTCTTTGATGAGATTAATATTGATAGAACAGCATTGAGGTGAATTACAAAAACAAGAAAAAGAAAAAAATACGTCATCCGTGATTCGAGATATTATCTAATATTGGTTCAGGTCCTGATGGTTAGAAGTTAATAAGACTTCATTTATTTTTCAAAATCAGAATTCCATCAGTATTTGTATGAAGTCATTCTGATTCGTGTAAGTAAACATATATCGTTTTATTATTTTGGGCAATTCGATGGACTTAGACAAATAATCTTACAATCTATAGTAATTATAACTAAAATGATTTTGTGAAATATCAATCAAGCAAAGCATTCAACAGTATTTGTGAAGACGTTTATAATCAATGCCTGAAGACTGTCTTGTACTGGAAGGCACTGCAACACATTTTCTTCACCACAATTTACAGAACTGTCAGTTCCTGGTTTTCCAGCTGACAGCTGGAAATTCCAGGAAACATGTTGCGCGTGACACTTCACTGCTTACGATGTGCTAATGAGAATCGAGGGAATATTCTCCATGTTTGGTATCATACCGGGAACAGACTAAACTGCCTGTGTTTCTTAGATTTCGATAATCTCAGCTCCAGGATACCTCTGCCGCAGTTAGTAGATCTATTGACAAGAACTCACCAATTTGATTGACTTGAACAAAGATGATCCATCATAGGTTCAGAAGTGAGAGGCCCAGGGACTGAAATCACGGCCTCTGGTGATGTTCACTGATTGGGCACACACCCGACTCTCTCCCCATATGTTTTCTGCCGTGCTATGTTTCTCCAGAATCCTCCTTTTTTTAATTTCTTGAATTCTTAAAGGAATTTCTTTAATGTCTTAGGTCTTTTTGCATTTGCCCTCAGAAGAGATGATACCTTTGTCCATTTTAAAGCTGACATTAAAATATAATTTGCATGGAAAGAAATAAACGATAGAAAGAAGCAAATAAATAAAGAAAGAAAATTAATTGATGCAGCATTTTTCACGACCTCACGACCAAACCCTTTTAGGCACAATTAAGTAATTCATTCAAATTCATTTGAAATATTGGAGACGAAAAATCAAATGTGAACAAAGCAAAATTCCAATAAAAAAATCGAGAGAACCTAGCAGAAAACTAGTTTCAGTGCTAATATATGACGAGCAAATGTTGACCAAGCAAGCTGCAGATGAAATTTCTGGTCCTTTTTGGAATGCCAACTGTAAAATATTATACAGTCCAACCGAGAGAGTGGACACTCTCAGTGGTTCGGATCTCATCCATGAAGACAGCGCATTTGATGGCTCAGCATTCCTTCAATATTCACAACGGGGAAATGTTGACCCTGCTCAATGGGCCGAAAATGTCTCAAGTTGGGCCAGGTGAATGCATGATGTCTGATTCCATGGAGAAAGAGGAGGAGAATGCCGATCACTAAATGATGCTACTACATGTGATTCTTTTTTCTCACTGTTTAATGCAAGCAATGGCCTGAATGATAGGAAAGATCAACACTTTCTGCAGCTCCTTTCTGAACTGAGTAAATGGAGCCTGTTACTCGTCTCTTGAAAGATATACTGGATGCCATTTTTATCCAGGCCAGTGAAGTAATCTTTACGTGCAACCTGGATGTAGAGGAAACGTTCACCTTGCGTTACCCACAGGCAGAGAAAACTGAGAGAGATTGCGAAATGAAGAACAATGGACTTCTTGTGGTGAACCAATTCTGGGTCTCTGCCATTCTCGATACCCCAGAGACTCTTGCGGGCTCGGCGAGCCACCAGGATGTGTCTCACGCTCAGGGCATTGAGCATAAAAATGAGGACGAACGACAGAAATGGTGTTAAGATGTCATACGGCCAGTCGAAGGCATGGCAAGAAAGCAAGGTATAGAAAGTTGATTTGATGTTGCAGAACAAGGGTACCCCATTCAACACATACAGTGACTGGTCGATAAAATATAAAGGGATGTTCTTAATGTGGATCAAAGCACGGACTATTCCTATGACCAGCGATGCAGTTTTCTCTGTGCAGTATCTGATCTGGTAAAGGCCACTGTCAGCCAAACTGAACAGTCCTGAGGAAAGTAATCTAGCACATTGCTGAATCTTCACCCAGGGTGGTAGGAAGCAGATTGTACGTAAAATAAAGGTGGTGATTTGGTTGAGGATGATTGCAAAGATGATAACAAAGAAAACTGACACTTTTATTGCCAGTGGGTAGTCGGTGGTACACGGTGAAAATCCATTCTGTTCTCAACATAGAATTGCAATTGCCATCAAGTTGGCTGTGAGGGATCAAAAGAGAGAGATCTTTTGCAAAGCAGTCTCGAGCCACCACCCATTACCTGATCCAAACTGTTACTGAAACTATCCCGATATGTCTAGTTGCCACCTCCAAAGTTAGTTAATCACATCCAATGCTGAACTGAATATTTCCCAATACAGATATTACTGCTAACGCTGATCAATGCAACACCCGCTCTATTATCACTCAGTCAATCCAATAGACTGCTGCAAAATGACAACATGGCTATTAGGACTTTTGTTTTTTTAACTTGACACAGACAATCGAAAGAAGTTTTAGCTGATGTAACATTTCATATAGCCCAAATCATGGCTTTCAATGCAGATCACAAAATGTTTCTGAGTCTTAGTAAGATGGGATCAGAATGCAGACAGTAAGACTCTGATAATACAACTCGGATGAAAACCATCTGTTTTGAAATATCCGGGTTTATATGAATTAGAAGGAGAAAGTTTGACCCATATGAGATGAGGCATTTTAAATAATTATGTGTAAATATCCAGACATACGTCAGTGTAAAAGTTGAAGTGTAAGTAAATTAGATATTGGGGAATTTAATTAAATTTCTGTACGCAGTTAGCCTTGGGCGCAGAGACTGGTTTTGATAAACATCCTTTAAAGAACGTTTTCTCTGTCAGCAAAGCAAAAGAAATGTTTAAACAAGGTAACCTTGTAACAGTAGCAAGAGATATATAATGTAGCAAGAGGGCAGAAACAATTGTGGAACAGGTCACTATGACCTCCAGAGAGTAAACAATCGCTGCATCGATCCTAATAAACAGCCTAAAGAATTCAGAATCTTGACAGAAATATATCAACGCGATTTCAATACGTGTTATATGAAATGTTTTTTTAAAAGTAATGGCAACAAAATCCACCCTGTTATCAAATTTATGTTTAAACCGTCTTGCAACATGCAGATTAGAAGAAGTTGTAAAAGACAAGTGCCAGACAAAGAGACTTGGTAAATCAATTTTTCCAAATCGGATAAGAGGGAGACACGGTATGGGATTTTGTTGCTTTAGAATTAACATTATGTGCAAAAATATAAATCATAAGTGTTTGTGTTGTATTGCACATTGCGTGTCACAGCCAATCAATCTATTTGATCGTATTTCGATAAATTTACAGACTTAAAAAGCAAACAATATCTTCTAAAGGTTATGTAAGAGCATTTGATGCGCCTTTATTAACCAGAAAGCAGCGAAATGACTTAAATAAAAACCTTCATAGGTTTGGGTGTCGCTCAAAAGTTCAGCATTTCCTGTCCATCTCTCACTGCCTTTGAACTGGAAAGGTTTCTCGTATATTTCAAAGGTAAATCAAGATCAATCACATTTCAGTGGGTCTGGAGCCTGAAGTAGACAAGACCAGGGAAGGATCACAGAATCCCCTTTACTAAAGATCAATAGAGGTCCAGTTGGGGTTTCACAGTAAACGATGATATTTTGATTGTCACTATTACTGAGACCAGCTTTCAATCCAGGTCCATTATTAATTGAAAAGGAAGATTTTTTTTTTCTGGAGATCTGCAAAAACAAAAACTTAGTTGACATTTGTTACTAATAACAGCGAGAATGAGATAGCAAGCGGAAAAAAATGAGGCCAATTGACAGACTCATGCATTTTCCTTCAGAAATAGCAGAAATGGCTGAAAATGAAGTCCTTAGCTGTACGAAACGTTGAGATTGCTTCTCTTTTATTCCGAATCAGAGTGTCTGGAGGGAAAATTAAGTCACAGCAAGCACAACAGTTATAGTTCAACATTGATCAAAAAGATCAATTTGTAGTTTCATGCCTTTAGCCTGTATCATTGGCAAAGCGAATTAATGCTGTATACCTGTGGGAGAGCTTTTGATGGTGGATTCTGTAGTTCCCTCCTCTCCACAAACTTAACTTTCTGGCTCCATCAATGGTAAATGATGCTATCTCTAAAATCGTCTTCTTTACTTCTTCAATTATTTGTTTCTTTTTAAGTGTCTGGTTAGTTCACGTATTTGGTTTATTTGTGAGAGTATTCATATTATTTGCATCAACTAAATATTTTAACAGGTATTTATCTGATGCACATGAAATAACTGTCAGCAAATATAAGACAGCATCCAAGGCTGTGGCCATCCAAATTTCTGGGTCATGTAGAATCTACAGCATACAAGTGCAAGAAGGGTCAACAAACGGTCTGTACTAATACAAGCAGAGTAACAACTGAAATATGGCTTCGAAATAAGACACTTCGATGGAACAATTAGTATCGCTTGCAAAATTATCTGCTTTGGTGTGCTAAGAGCTAGGAAGAGCTAAATGTGATATGAACAGTGACAGGGATGTTGGGATATTAACTTTAAAAAATCGCTTCAGGGTTAGAGTTAAGAGAGATTTACTGCAAGATATAGTCGGTTATGATCGAATGCTCTATTTAACATTTTGTCACAGAGACGTGACTGCGTGATTTCAACACAGCAAAGCCTAAGTGTGGCTCACTGGCTCACCGCTTAACACTGCTGCTTTTCAGCGCCAGGGACTGGGTTTAATTCCAGTCAAATGATTGTCTGCGTGAAGTCTGCATATTCTCCCCATCTGTTCTTGGGTTTAGACAGAGTCCAAAGTTGTGCAGATGAGGTGGATTGGCCATGGGCTATGGAGAGGGTAGAGGCGTGAGTCTAGTTGGGATGGTCTTCGACAGGCCAATGTGGACTCGAATGGCCTGTTCTTATTGCAAGGATTCTGTTATTCCATTGCAATTCAGGTAAGTAAATGGTCATGCACCCTAGTTACTAGACACGACTTAGGCCAGTATAACAGAGTTAGGATCAAGGGAATGTGGAAAGTCACATCAACAGTGCACCAATAACTGTTGGTGATGTTATAATTCGGGGACCCATTCAAGTGGAGTGAGCAACAGGAATAGTAGTGGTAGTAAGGTTCAATACATTGAATGGAACTGACATCATATTTTGCAGCAAAAAGACAGAAACTATAAGGTTGTGTTGATTAATTTTGCCACTGTTTGGGGCACCTACTCAATGATGGATAGACAGAATGAAGAGCAGATATCAAATGAAGAAGCAATTGAGGATGGGACAACAGACAAGAGAAATGAATGAATGCCTCAAATATTGCTGTAGCAGATATGGGTTTCAGTCCCTGGGCTATGGCGCCAGCACTAGGGTAAGCGGAATTATCCCGTTCTGATAGCCTATATACAATCTCTGCTGAGATCTGTGTCCCAGCAAGCTTAGGGAAGTAGTAAGGGTTCTAATAATTGAAGGTGCGGGATCATATTTGGAAACATTGGTTAAATCAAAGAATTGCAGCAAAGGCACTCTTTTGGGAAATGATCAGCAGTACATGATCTGATGAGGCAGAACGTGCAAACATGAGCGTAAAACGACAGATGAAACCGGACGTTACAAGAATAACGAACAGTCAAAACTAAAATATCTGTATTAAAACACACAAAACATTTCAACGAAGGCAATTAAAATGGTAGTTTAAATGGAAATAAACAAGTATAATCAGATAGTCATTGCAGACGCCAAGCTACCACACCTCGTTATTTTAAATTAGAAGGTTGGACTCACTGAGAGCTTGCATTGGACGTTTGTGCAAAAACCTTTTGTTTTGTCTCTGTGGTGCAATTGGCCGTCTAAAAGTTTGGTGATATAAGATATTCAAGGGACAAATCTTTCATTCTTTTCACCCCATCTGCAGTCTTTTCAGCGGAATTCCGGGTTCTCAATGGGTTCAAGAAGATATTCTCAAAATAAAGTTCTTAGTCAATGAGTAACCATAGAAGTGTTGATATATTTTCCCTTTGATGGAAGTCCACAGGAAAACTATCGATAAACTAGCTGCTCCGTGTACTTAGATCTACCACTGAGAAATCTACGAAGTGATTGAATTCATACAAACCCATCAATGGTTCTCTCTCCATCAACTCACATTTAAGGAGAACAGGAAAAGCAGAAAAGTGAGATTATAGCCCGCTCACTGAAACTCCAAACTTATTTGCACAATCAAGGAGGGAATGAGTCACAAATAAATGTCATGCCAACTTCTTGACACTTATGCCAGCAACGTTCCTTCATTTGTTTGAAAAGTTGATGTTGTGAATCTGCAAATGAGTTCCATGGGACTTGCATCAGTGAGTGATTTGTGTGCTGCTTTTCATCCATCAGGTTGGTAATTCTCTTTATGTTGGGTGTTGAAGCGAATCTGATTTCAGAATGAGGACAGAGAGCGGGTCAACATGAAATCTAGGAGCACATGCTGAGAACACTGAATGCCAACCTTTAGGGGGAGGTGCAGGTAAAATGCGATTGGATGCATTTCCATAATTTTCTGTTAGAAGTAAGGCCTCCTTCGGAAAATATGGGAATGATTTAAACACCTATAACAAGTAGGCCTGGAAATGGATATCTATTTCAAAATTTAATATTGAGACTGCGACTACAGAACATCATGAATTGTCTATGCAACCAGTGATCGAAGAAAAGGGAGAAAGTTTGCAAATTACACTTCAGCTGAGAAGCAGTTCCACCTACACCTCCGGTCATATACATAATCCAGTGCACCACTGGAGCAGCTCTGACATGCTGCCCTTGACTCATGTCGTGCAGAATTGTGGTGTTAGCAATTTTGGATATCCTTTTCATACGTGAAAGATCTGTGCCTCTTTCGAATTTTCCACCCCATAGGTGTGTGGATACTTGGTGGATAATGAAGTCTTAAATGCAGACATTTAGGGTTCTAAATGAATGGAGGTCTGTCGGGATTGGGTGGAAAACTCATGTTGAGACTAATGTTATCCCAGGACCTAATGAGGTGAAATCAGGATCGAGGGCCCTGAAGTCCTGTTCTGATGTCCCATTGTAGTGGCGATAGCTGACCATTAGAGGGCACTTGAGTGATGCTATGGTCGAGCGTGGGGTTTCAGTTTCTGTCTCTTTGAAGTACAGTTGAAATATTGGACTCCATTTCAGGTATATCTTTGTGTCTTGTAGTGAGTAAGTGCTTTTCCAATGAACACAGGCATTTGCCTGGTTCTTTCTGATCAGAAGAACAAGGAGTACCAATGTCTCTCAAAGTGGTGAATGTGTTGATTTTTTTTTTTCAAACAAGTCCGCAGGGACACACCTGTGAAATACTTGTCAGCGCATCCGATATGAACACCGTTTGCACATGTTTCCTTGTCAGGACAGTGATCGAGTAGTTAAGGTAGTGTGTTTAGGACTCGATGAAATTGATCTCACCACGTCTGAATCTTATCTCCTATCTTAGTTTCTATCACTGACTTTAATGATGTTCAAGAATCGCCCAGAGTTTACAGTATAAAATTGAGCCCGTTTTCTCGTTTCAATTCATTCTCAGGGATCCAGAAATTGGCGGCCGCAAAGAGAAAAGAATCTCATACAGATAGGGGATATCCTTCTTCTCTGGGGGTCTGTCACTGTTCAGATCCTTCTCACTCTCGGAGATATCTCTGTTTTTCTTTGCGGGTGTCGAGATGATTCTAATCCCCATCGTAAAAAGAAACCCATACTTTAGCATGGAGTTTCATTGTAAAAACCAAAAGAGAAAATAAAACAGAAGACCTATGTATCAAATACGATTCTTCTCAGATGGTGACAGCTAATTTCTTTAACTCCCTCCCGCCATCTTCCTCCTGGCACAGTGTGATACCTCCACGTGTGATGGGAAACAATTACTGAATTTGGTAGAGCTGCTCTGCCTCTGTCTTTGTTGCGTTTAAAGCCAGGAATTCATGTTCATTTTTGAGTTTGTACAACAAGACCAAATCCCCATTTCCTGAGCAGGAATCGAAGCGATGCCATGGTGGTGAAAGAGCAAATTCACCATTAAGACAGCACCAGGGGAGGTTTTGGTCAGCCTTGCACATTGTTTTGCATAACAAAGAGTTTTTGCAGATCCAAAATTCCGGATCAGTCTCTTTGATTTGAATCGCAACGAACAGGCAGGAGCTGGACAAAAGAGAACAAGCAGAGGACAGAGAAAGAGGGAGAAACTTGGGAGTGGAGAAAGGAATGTGGATATGGATTTCAAAGTTCAGCCCAGAGATCAGGCAGCATGTGAGAGACAGGAATTTACTGATTTGGGGAAACAAAAGATGATAAGACACATGAATCATGTACAGTTTAGACAGGACAATATTATTCTCCTCGTGTCAACGTAAGGTTAACAAATGGCTTACTGAACTGCTGAGTCCTAAATGTTGGTTTAATGGAATTGATCGTAGCTAATTATTTTCAGGTGTATGAAGTTCGGTAACCTAAGGAACAAGATCAGGAGAATTGACAAAAGAAAACATACTTTATTTTAATCATTGAACATTATTATAATCTAGAATTTCCGATGTAAGTGGAGGTAGAGTCAATGCTAACTTTCAGAATGGTATTGCAAAGACACTTAGAAAGAAATAAAATTTGCAGAGCTACCGAATGTGGAAAGAGCTCCGGTTCTGAAATTAATTACATGGATGTTTCAAAGAGCAGGCACAGACACAATGGGCCGAAAAGTTTCAATCTGTATTATACAATTCGTGACCTTTTATTCCCTCCCCCTCTATTTGTTCCTCAGTGTTTCTGTTGCTGAGGGGGCAATGGGGTCACAGACTTCTCAACATCCACCAGATCCGGATGCAGCTGAGTGTTGTCGCACTTTTTCTGTTCTCACACAGCGTAATGCGTTCACTCAGAGCCGAGTCCGAGTTTGTTCCTCTCTCAGCTTCAGTTTGTTGCTGTGGCTTTGACACACTTTCCTTTGCCTTTTGTTATTTGAGAGATCTCAGCAGCCTTCACTGTTAGTCATTGAGTGGAACAGCTCTTAACAGAGACCTCGGATAGACGTTTTTTTCCAGACTGTTGAATTACAAACACAGGGTGCACCATGAGGAATATTCTCACACCGCTCCTCATCATTATCACGCTTTTCAGTAAGTGTTTCCTTCCCCGTAACATCCCATTTCCCCGACATAGATGTTTGCAACAAAATGTTATTATTCATTAAGCAGTTACGGGAATGACAATTTTGCATTTTGTTTCTTTTTGGTTAGAATGGAGCCAGCAAGACAAAGTGGAACAGCCTGATTCTGAAATGACGGTTAAAGAGAGCAGCAATGTCACACTAACCTGCAGCTTGAAGACAAGCGATCTCAGCCCTTATGTCTACTGGTACAATCAGCTGCCGGGGCAGCCTCCACAGTACATGGTTTATATGGTGACAGCAGGGTCTGAAAACAGAAATCCAGATTTGTCTGACAGAGTCTCTTTCACATTTAATAAATCCACGAAGATTACTGAGTTAGCAATCCACAAGACCATCTTCTCTGACTCCGCCATGTATTTCTGTGCTATGAAGCCCACACTGATGAAAAGTTATGGCACAGCCCCGACAAAAACTCACTGAGAGTGTCAGTTAGAGTTCACCAGAAGGGGCTTTGATGCAGAGGAACAGGAAAAAACAATTCAGCTCGAGAGAATGAGTCACAGAGCAGAGTCTTAACGTGAGGAAAACAGATATAATTTTGAAAATGCTTCCGACTTTGCCTAAAACGAACTAATCCAGTATCTACAATTCTCATCCCTCCAGTCAGTGACTTTTATTCATATCCATGGAATTTTCATTTCACTGGGGGTCCTCAAACATTTTTTTTTAAATGTAAAATCTGCTGTTTGTTGCGTTAAGTCAGAAATGCCTGCTTCCCATTTACAGAAGTGGCAGATGAGTAGCGACAAGCAGTGAAATGTCTCACTTCTTTGTCCGTGGATGAGAGAGAATTCATCAGAACAAGCACCAGAGACCGCAAGCTCAGACTTCTGTCTGGATTAAGTGTCATTTCTGCAATAACTCTCTGAAATACTGATTGAGTGAAAGTTTCAAATTTGAAATCCAGAATGGGCTCTTTTGGACATCCAAAAATAATCATCTTTTAAATTAAAATATTGAAAGCAATGTGCTAAACACGAGCTGCAACTCAGGGTTTGAATGAGGATTTGTGGCTTGGGTTCTGGTTGTAGATTTTGGCCTGTTCGCCGAGCTAGGAGATTTGGTGGCAGACATTTCGTCCCCTCACCAGGTGACATACTCAGTGTTGTGGAGCCTCCTGTGAAGCATTGTTGTCTTGTGCCGGATCGAATTTACACGGTCTGGTTTTAGCTGCGTTCGTTCGGTGTCAGTTCTGGCCGTGCATTGTAATGGTTAGTGTACGCCGGCAGCTTCATTCACAAAGGCTTCGCCAACAGACAACACAAACAGGACACATCAAAACTCAAAACAATAACCAGCATACCATACATTAGGAAACAAAACACCTCAGAACTGGCAGCCAGAGAACTCAGAGTGCTGGCAATAACGACAGCACAGAAACCAACAGCCACACTAAGATAGCAACCGAACAGAGTTAAAGAGCTAATGTATATCATGGACAGGACTATCGTGGTCTGGAGATACCATGCCGAGACTGCAGAAAACACTACGCGGGACAAGCAGGGAAACAAACAGCAACCGGCATCCATGAACACCAGTGAGCAACTAAACGACACGACGAGATGTCCTCAGTTTCAATACACACAGACGAGAAAAAACACACTTTCAACTGGGACAACACTACTATCATTGGGCACGCCAAAGGGAGGACATCCAGAGAATTCTTGGAGGTTTGGATATCATCCACCGACTCCATCAACAAACACATTGAATTAGACCCGATATAGCGACCATTTCAACGCACAGCCCGAACCGGCATGCACCAAAAGCAGCAAAAACCAGACCGTATAAACTCGAACTGGCACAAGACAACGGCGCTTCACAGGAGGTTCCAGAGCACTGAGGATGTCTCCCAGTAAGTGGACGAAATGTCTGCTATCAAACCTCCCTGCTCGGCAAACACACTAATATTTACATCGAGCTGGAACATTTTGTCTTAATGTTTTGTCAAAATGCATGCTTTCAAGTAAATAATCTGGTTACATATTAAAAATAAGACATCGGGCCAGAAGTCATCTACATAGATTCCTTCATTTCAAATCAGCATGTTGATATTTCAGTCTTCCAATTAAATAGAATATCTGAGCTAACATAATTGTGGAATTTACCAGATAATATAAACGAAGAGGTGACGATTAAGTAAAACAGATCAAAATATAAAATGCTGGAAATCACAGTGGAGCAGGCAACAGTCGTGGAGAGAGAGCAAGCTGAAGTTTCAAGTCGATGTGACCCTTCATCATAGATTGTAAAAAGTAAAAAGTATACCCCGACATATTTACTCAGACAGATTTGAAGAGAAACGTGTTGTGCCTGAAATAGCTGTTTGTCAAGACTTAGGAAGATGTAACTGATCTCCCTGTTTCCGCTGGCAGAGACTCAAAGCAATATCCAACCAGCTAACTAATCAGCTGATCAGCAATCTAAACAGCTAATAGAGTGAAATTGAAATCGGTGTTGAAATTGATACTGAACTTGAAATTTGGAATTATTTTTCCTGTCCTCATTCATGTAAGGTGGAAACCTTCAACATTGCCCTTTCAGAGCACAGTTTCGATTGTTCTTTCACAACGGGAACTTCATACCGTGTAACCACTAGATTTGCCATTGAAACGGATTTGGTTTGAGAAGTTTGAGCAGTTAATGTCTGAGATTGTACTGCTGCTTGGAATGCACCGAGGTGCAGGAAGAGATGTACAATGCCTTCGCTGCATGGTTAATAGGGAATATGTCTTACAATTATCAATAAAATTGGCAATGCATTGAGAATCTGGACAGTACCATATGAAAGAATGTATTTGATTTCACTCTAGCTCTAGATATTCTTAGCAGATGCTGCTGGCTGTGCAGAGGGCTCGCATTGTCTTGATTCAGTGATTGTTGCCTGTATGGAGAAACTGCACTTTTGAGTTTTTCCATCAGAGCAGATGAATGTACTCTGATTCATTAATATGAGTCTCCGAAGAAGGGTTCTTTTCGCGCATACGGAGCCTGCATTCAAGTCTCACCTCTTCTGAGGGTGCGTGACCAGGTCTCTGAAAAGTTGTTTAGAAAATTTCTACAATGACTATAGTGCCCAATAAGTTGTACCAGTGATCATGAACGAAACGTATATCTGTTTATTTCAGCGAAGAAGCTGTCTTATTGTCTGCTCTCTTAATGTTGGCGACAGTCGAGGATAGGGCATTGTCACGATGCACCTGTTTCCTTGGGACGATGTGTCATAGATTCACAATAACTTTGCAATTTAAAGCAAGTTGTTGTTCGGCCATTTATAGTTTGTACAAATATCTGAACATTCAGAATATTATCAAACTGAGTGCTGAATTAAGGTTTCCATGTGTCATTGTGTGAAGCCTGCCCCTATTCTGGATTACTATTTAAACATCAGAAAAGTGTCAATGCACGTGTGAAATATTTTTGAGCTTTTGTGTTTCAGAGGTGTTGTGTCCAGGATATTAGCTTTTATCTGTGCTGTGCCTCATTGGACAGTAATAGCCCGCCATAACTGCCACGCCCAAGACTGTTTATATTGAGATAACCGCACTTATTACAGTTGTCAGCAGCTGCCATATATATGGTCCTGAAACGTAATGACAAGAATTATTAATGTCAAGGGAGTCTAGTTCAATAGCGATATGTGGAAGAATTCATTGTATTTGAGGTTCATCATTACTTGGGATTGTCTTTTCCGGATAATAAAACGTTCCAATACATGATAGCTAGTTAATGGGAGAACGAAACTGAATATCTGAAAATGTGAGAACGAGCAAGACGGTGAGGAAGACTTACAAACAGTTGGGGAATAGATTGCAGACAGCTGACTGTGTTGAATCTGAGAAACCAGCCAATTACAACTGTTACCAATCAATGGCCAAACTTAAGGATTGACACATTTTAGAACCCGAATACGAGTTAATGTCCATTTCTTTATTTTGTTATATCACATGGAACAGTCAGTTTATGTCAATAAAGTTGTGCTCTTAACGGGAAAGGGAATCAGAGATTATGCAGGAGGGTGGATGTATCACAGATCACAAATGATCATATTAAATGGCAGAGCAAGTTTAAGGGGCCAAATGGCCTTCTGAACGTCCCATTCTGTGTTTCTGCGGCTAATTCTCTGACGTTATTGACTTCAGAACAAAGAGCTGGTGAGCTGATTTTATACAGAATGCAACACAGAAAAAAAGATCTTTGGAAAAGCTGACCTTTCTAAGTTTTGAAGGCATTTACAAATCAAAATGGAGATTACTGATCCGGCTCAGTGAGTGGGTGTGCTAAGAGTCTCTGTTGGTTTTTATTTTACCGGCTGACTGCGTCTGTGTCACAGTAATGCGTGGTAGAGACAAAGACAAGACCCCCGGCGATATTTACTGGAACTGTTTCTGGTCTTGGTCCAACTTAGTGCAAAACCGGTCAGAAAACCCCAGAAACATACTTCCCTTTCCCTTGCCGAATTTCCTCAATAAATATCTCAGAGTTTCCCCGGGATATTGAATGCACCAGAAGAAAAGTAGGTTCACTGTATTTTGTCGTGAAGATGCAATTCAGTTTTAGCGACTGTCATTCATGAACTTTCAACTGAAATGGATCTTAGGAAACTGAATCTTGGCTACACGTTCCTGTAACAAACATTATCAAAAATATATGTGATTAAAAAACAATGAAACACATAAACATCTGAAAAATATTTTACATGTACATTGACACTTTTCTGATGATTAAATAGCAATCCAGAACAGGGGCAGGCTTCACACCCTGGCACATGGCAACCTTAATTCAGTGCTCAGTTTGATAATATTCTGAATGTTCAGATATTTGTATAAGCTATAAATGGCCGAACAACACAGTGCTTTAAATTGCGAAGCTGTTGTGAATCTATGACACATCGTCCCAAGGAAACAGGTGCATCGTGACAATGCCCTATCCTCGACTGTCACCAACATTAAGAAAGTAGACAATAAGACAGTTTCTTTGCTGAAATAAACAGATATACGTTTCGTCCCTGATCACTGGTACTGCCTATTGGGCACTATATTCATTGTAGAAATTTTCTAAACAACTTTTCAGAGACCTGGTCACGCACCCTCAGAAGAGGTGAGACTTGAATGCAGGCTCCGTATGCGCGAAAAGAACCCTTCTTCGGAGACGCATATTAGTGAATCAGAGTACATTCATCTGCTCTGATGGAAAAACTCAAAAGTGCAGTTTCTCCATACAGGCAGCAATCACTGAATCAGGACAATGCGGTCCCTCTGCACAGCCAGCAGCATCTGCTAAGAATATCTAGAGCTAGAGTGAAATCAAATACATTCTTTCATATGGTACTGTCCAGATTCTTAATGCATTGCCAATTTTGTTGATAATTGTAAGACATATTCCCTATTAACCATGCAGCGAAGGCATTGTATATCTCTTCCTGCACCTCGGTGCATTCCAAGCAGCAGTACAACTGCCAAACAGGCATTAACTGCTCAAACTTCTCAAACGAAATCCGTTTCAATGGCAAATCTAGTGGTTACACGGTATGAAGTTCCCGTTGTGAAAGAACAACCGAAACTGTGCTCTGAAAGGGCAATGTTGAAGTTTTCCACCTTACATGAATGAGGACAGGAAAAATAATTCCAAATTTCAAGTTCAGTATCAATTTCAACACCGATTTCAATTTCACTCTATTAGCTGTTTAGATTGCTGATCAGCTGATTAGTTAGCTGGTTGGATATTGCTTTGAGTCTCTGCCAGCGGAAACAAGGAGATCAGTTACATCTTCCTAAGTCTTGACAAAAAGCTATTTCAGGCACAACACGTTTCTCTTCAAATCTGTCTGAGTAAATATGTCGGGGTATACTTTTTACTTTTTACAATCTATGATGAAGGGTCACATCGACTTGAAACTTCAGCTTGCTCTCTCTCCACGACTGTTGCCTGCTCCACTGTGATTTCCAGCATTTTATATTTTGATCTGTTTTACTTAATCGTCACCTCTTCGATTATATTATCTGGTAAATTCCACAATTATGTTAGCTCAGATATTCTATTTAATTGGAAGACTGAAATATCAACATGTTGATTTGAAGTGAAGGAATCTATGTAGATGACTTCTGGCCCGATGTCTTATTTTCAACATTTAACCAGATTATTTACATGAAAACAAGCATTTTGACATAACATTAATTCAAAACGTTCCAGCTCGACGTAGATGTTGGTGTGTTCGCCGAGCGGGGAGGTTTGATAGCAGACGTTTCTTACCCTTACTAGGTGACATCCTCAGTGCTCTGGAACCTCCTGTGAAGCGCCGTTGTCCTGCGCCAGTTCGAATTTATACGGTCTGGTTTTTGCTGCTTCTGGTGGATGCCGGTTCGGGCTGTGGGTTGTAATGGTCGCTATATCGGGTCTAATTCAAAGTGTTTGTTGATGGAGTCGGTGGATGAATTCCAATCCTCCAAGAATGCCCTGGTTGTCCTCCGTTTGGCTTGTCCAATGATAGAACTTTCCCAGTTGACAGTCTGGTTTTTCTCGTCTTTGTGTATTGAAACCGAGGACATCTGGTCTTGTCGTTTGGTTACTCACTGGTGTTCATGAATGCGGGTTGCTGTTTGTTTGCCAGTTTGTCCCAGGTAGTGTTTTGTGCAGTCTCGGCATGGCATCTGCAGACCACATCAGTCCTGTCCATGATATACATTAGGCCTTTAACTCTTTTCAGTTGCTGTCTTAGCGTGGCTGCTGGTTTCTGTGCTGTCATGATTCCTAGCACTCTGAGTAGTCTGGCTGTGAGTTCTGAGATGCTTCTTTTTCTAATATATGGAACGCTGGTTATTGTTTTGTGTTTTGGTATGTCCTGGTTGCGTTGTCTGTTGGCGAGGAATCTGTGAATGAAGCTGCCGGGCTATACCAAACACTTCAAAGCACAGCCGGAACAGGCACCTACCGGAAGCAGGAAAAACGAGACCATATAAATTCCAACGGTACAAGACAATAGCACTCCAAAGATGCTCCAAAACACAGCCGACGTCATCTAGTAAGGGGCAGAAATGTCTGCTACCAAACCTCCGAACTTGGCGAAAACACCAACATCTACAACCATCGACCGAGCTACAAATATTCACTCAAACTCTGATTTGCAGCTCATGTTTAGCACATTGGTTTCAATTCTTTAATTCAAAAGACACAGGACTCATTAACCTACTAATAATCCACAAATGCCTTCTTCCCTACATCAGGTGTTGGTGAAGATCTAATCCCATTCGAACGCACGGAAGTTCAATGAAACAATTTCATGAATCCTATGATGCACCGCCTTTTTGCAGCAGTGCATAATGTGACATTACTTCTATTTTTCCTAAAACACATGCTTATTCATGAAATTTGTAAATGTTGTGTCAAAAATATTCAGCTTGAAAGATACATAGTGCAATATAATTTAGCTTGTCTCTACACAGCATGTTCTACTCTTTACATAACAAGGTGTGGAACTGGATGAACACAGCAGGCCAGGCAGCATTAGAGGAGCAGGAAAGCAGACGTTTCGGGCCTAGACCCTGAAGAAAGTTCCAGACCGGAAACGTCAGCTTTCCTGCTTCTCTGTGCTGTCTGGCATGCTGTGTTCATCCAGCTCCACACCTTGTTATCTCAGACTCCAGCATCGGCAGTTCCTACTATCTCTGATGTTCTCTTTGGAGCCTTATTACAATTGCCTCTTCACATAGTTGATTCTGTTTGATGATTGTTGTTGGATGTCCAACAGAGCCCACTCTGGATTTCAAATGTGAAACTTCCATTCAATCAACATTTCAAACAATTATTCAGAAACAACACGAACTCAGACAGAAGTCTCTGAGCTTGCTGTCTCTGGTGCTTGTTTTGATGAATTCTCTCAAATCTGTGGACAGAGGAGTGAGGCATATCACTTATTGTCGCTATTCAATCTGCCATTCCTGTTAATGGGAAGCAAGTGTTTCCGAGATAAATTACCAAACAGCAGGTTTTAGATTTATAAAATGTTAAAAGAACCCCGGTGAAATGAAATTTCCACAGCTACAGATAAAAGTCACTGACTAGTAGAACGAGAATTGAAGATACTGGATGAGTTTGTTGGGGGGAAAATCGGAAACATTTTTAAAAATATATATGGCTGTTTTTTCTCGCTGTAAGACTCTGCTCTGTGACTCATTCTCTAGAGCTGAATTGTTTTTGTCTGTTCTTCTGCATCAAAGCCCCTTCTGGTGAACTCTAACTGACACTCTCAGTGAGTTTTTGTCGGGGCTGTGCCATAACTTTTCATCAGTGTGGGCTTCATAGCACAGAAATACATGGCGGAGTCAGAAAAGATGGTCTTGTGGATTGCTAACTCAGTAATCTTCGTGGATTTATTAAATGTGAAAGAGACTCTGTCAGACAAATCCGGATTTCTGTTTTCAGTCCCTGCTGTCACCATATAAACCATGTACTGTGGAGGCTGCCCCGGCAGCTGATTGTACCAGTAAACATAAGGGCTGGAAGAGCTTGTCTTCAAGCTGCAGGTTAGTGTGACATTGCTGCCCTCTTTAACCGTCATTTCAGAATTAGGCTGTTCCACTTTGTCTTGCTGGCTCCATTCTAACCAAAAAGAAACAAAATGCAAAATTGTCATTCCCGTAACTGCTTAACAAATAATAACATTTGGTTGCAAACATCTATGTCGGGGAAATGGAATGTTACTGGGAAGGAAACACTTACTGAAAAGAGTGATAATGATGAGGAGTGGTGTGAGAATATTCCTCATGGTGCACTCTGTGATTGTAATTCAGCAGTCTGGAAAAACGTCTTTCCGAGATTCCTGTTCAGAGCTGTTCAACTCAGTGACTATCAGTGACAGCTGCTGCGATCTCTCAAATAACAGAGGGAGAGGAAAGCGCTTCAGAGTCATCGCAGCAAATTAAAGCTGAGAGAGGAACAAACACAGATGCGGTCCTGACTGAAAGCATTACGTTGTGTGAGAACAGAAAGTGTGAAACAACACTCAGCTGCATCCGGAACTGTGAATGTTCAGAAGTCTGTGACCTCATTGCCCCCTCAGCAACAGAATCACTGAGGTACAAATAGAAGGGAATGGAATAAAAAGTCACGAATTGTATAGTACAGATTGAAGCTGTTTGGCCCATTATTTCTGTGCCTACTCTTTGAAACATCCATGTAATTAATTTCAGAACCGTAGCTCTTACCACATTCTGTGATTGTGCAAATTTTATTTCTTTCTAGGTGTCTTAACAATGTTATTCTGAAAGTTAGCATTGACTCTACTCCTACTTAGATCGGAAATTCTAGATTATAATAGCGTTCAATGCGTAGAAGAAAGTATGTTTTTTTTGTCAATTCTACTGATCTTGTTCCTTAGGTTACCGAAATCCATACGCCTGAAAATAATTCAGTACGATGAATTCCATTCAACCAAATTTCAGGGCTCAGCAGCTCAGTAAATTTTTTTTTAACCTTACGTTGACACGACGAGAATATTATTGTCTTGTCTAAATTGTTCATGATTCATGTGTCTGATCATCTTTTGTTTCCCAAAATCAGTAAATCCCTGTCCCACACAGGCTGTCTGACCTCTGGGCTAAACTTCGAAATCCGTATCCACATACCTTTCTCCACTCCCAATTTTTTCCCTCTTTCTCTGTCCTCTGCCTGTTATCAGTTGTCCAGCTCCTGCCTGTATACTGCGAATGAAATAAAAGAGACTGATCCAGGATTTTGGATCTGCAGAGACTCTTTGTCATGCAGAACAATGTACAAGGCTGACCAAAACCTTCCCTGGTACTGTCTTAATGGTGAATTTGCTCTTTCACCACCGTGTTCTTCACATTTCCTGCTCAGGAAATGGAGATTTATTCTTCGTGTACAAACTCTTAAAATGAATATGAATTCCTGGCTTAAAAAGCAACAAATACAGAGACAAAGCAGCTCTACCAAATTCAGTAATGGTTCAGCATCACAGATGAAGATATCGCACTGTGCCAGGAGGAAGATGGCGGGAGGGAGTCAAAGAAAAGAGCTGTAACCATCTGGGAAGAATCATATTAGATACATATGTCATCTATTTTATTTTCTCTTTTGGTTTTTACAACGAAACTTCATTATAAAGTATGCGTCTTTTTTTGCAAGGGGTTTGGAATCGCCTCGACACCCGTAAAGGAAAAGATAGAGGTATCCCCCGAGAGTGAGAAACGTCTGAACAGTGACAGACAGAGAGGAAGGCTATCCCCTATCTGTCTGAGATTCTTTTCTCTTTGTGGCCGCCAATTTCTGGATCCTTGGGAATAAATTGAAACGAGAAAACAGGTTCAATTTTATGTCACTGTAAACTCTGGGCGAATCTTCGGGAACATCGTTAAAGTCAGTGCTAGAAATTAAGATAGGAGATAAGATTCAGAAGTGGTGACAGCAATTTCATTGAGTCCTAAACACACTGCCTTAACCACTCGATTACTGTCGTGACATGGAAACATGTGCAAACGGTATTCATACAGGCTGCTCTGAAAAGCATTTGCCAGCTGTGTCCCTGTGGACTCCGTGAAAAAAGAATCAACACATTCACCACATTGAGTGACATTGGTACTCCTTGTTTTTCTGTTCTGAAAGAACCGGACAAATACCTGTATTCATTGGAACAGAACTTACTTACTGTAAGCCACAAAGAAGCACCAGAAATGGAAACCAATATTTAAATTTTACTTCAAAGAGACAGAAACGGAAACCCCACGCTCGACGATAGCATCACTCAAGCGCCCTCTAATGGACAGCTATCGCCAGTACAATGGGATATCAGAACAGCAGTGAGGCGAGACATTCAGGCGCCTCAATTCTGTTTTTACATCATTCGTTCCTGGGGTAACACTAGGCTCAACATGAGTTTTCCACCCATTCCCGACAGACTTCCATTCATTTAGAAACTAAATGTCTGCATCTCAGACTTCATCATCCACCAAGGATCCACACACCTGTGGGCTGGAGAATTCGAAAGAAGCACAGGCCTTTGACGTATGAAAATGCCACGCATTCACTTGTTAACGCCACAAATCTGCATGACGTGAGTCAAGGGTAGCATGTCAGAGCTGCGCCAGTGCTGCACTGGATAATGTGTCCGATCACAACTCAGGAGGTGTAGGTGGAACTGCTTCTCAGCTGAAGCGTAATTTACAAGCTTTCTCCCATTTCTTCACTCGCTGGTTGCATGGGCAATTCATGATGTTCTGGAGTTGCAGTTTTAATACTAAAGTTTGAAATAGATACCAATTTCAAGTATTAATTGTTAAATGTGTTTAAATCATTCTCACCTATATATTATATGAAGGAGGCCTTACTTCTAACAGAAAATTTTAGAAATGTATCCAATCGCACTTTACCTGCACCTCCTCCGAAAGTTTTTCATCCAGTTTCCTCAGCATGTGGTCCTAGATTTTAAGTTGATCTGCTGTCTGTCCTCACTCTGAAATCATATTCGTTTAAATATCCAGTACAAAGAGAATTACGAATCTGATGGACGAAAAACGGGATAGAAATCTCTCGCTGATGCAAGTCGCATGGAGGTCATTTGCAGATTCACAACATCAACTTTTCAAACAAATGAAGGAACATTGCTGGGATAAGTTGCAAGAAGTTGGTATGACATTTATTTGTGACTCATTCACTCGTTGATTGTCCAAATGCGTTTGGAGTTTTAGTGAGCGGTCTATAATCTCACTTTTCTGTTTTTTCTGTTCTCCATAAGTATGAGTTGGTGGAGAGAGAACAATTAATGTGTGCATGTGAGAGAGAACCATTGATGGGTATTTTTGAATTCAATCACTTCGTAGATTTCTAAGCAGTAGATCAAAGTACACGAAGGGTCTAGTTTATCGATAAATTTGCAATGGCTTCCATCAAAGGGAAAATATATAAACATTCCTATGGTTACTCATTGACTAAGAGCTCTGTTTGGACAATATTTTCTTGAACCCATTGAGAAACTGGGAGTCGGCTGCAAAGACTGCAGATGGGATGAAAAGAATTACAGATTTGTCCTTTGAATATCTCTTATTACCAACCTTTAAATGACCAATTGCATCACAGATACAAGCAAATGTTTTTGCAAGATCGTCGAATGCAAGCTGTCAGTGAGTGCAAGATTCTAATTTAAAATAACGATGTGTGGAAGATTGGCGTCTGCAATGAGTATCTGGTTATACTTGTCTATTTCCACTTGAACTGCCATTTTAATTGTCTTCTTTGAAATGTTTCGCGTGTTTTGACACAGATATTTTAGATTTGACTGTTTATTATTCTTGTGACTTCCGGTTTCATCTGCCGTTTTACATTCATGTTTGCACTTTAATCCTCATCATATCATGTACTGCTGATCATTTCCCAAAAATGTGCCTTTGCTGCATTCTTTGATTTAACCAATGTTCCCAAATATGATCCCGCATCTTCAATTTTTAGAACCCTGGCTACTTCCCTAAGCTTGCTGGATCACGGATCTCAGCAGAGATCGGAAATAGGCGATCAGAATGAGATAACTTCCACTTACCCCAGTGCTGGCGCCATGGCCCAGGAACTGAAACCCATATCTGCCATAGCAATAGCTGAGGCATCCATTAATTTCTCTTGTCTGTTGTCCCATCCTCATCTGCTTATTCATTTCATACCTGATCTTCATTCTGCCTATCCATCATTGAGTAAGTGCACCAAACCGCTGCACAATTAGGCAACACCGACTTAAGGTCTCTGTCTTTTTGCTGCAAAATATGCTGTTAGTTCCATTCAATGTATTGAACCTTACTATCACTACTATTCCTTTTGCTCACTTCAATTAAATGGGTCCCCGACTTATAACGTCATCACCAGTTATTAATGCACTGTTAATGTGACTTTCCATATTGCCTTGATCCTAACTCTGTTACACTGCTGTAAGTCATGTTTAGTAACTAGGCCGTATGGCCATTTACTTCACTGAATTACACTGGCATCATAGAATCCTTGCAATAAGAACAGGCCATTCGAGTCCACACTGACCTGCCGAAGAGCATCCCACCCAGGCTCACACCCCTACCCTCTCCATTGCCCATGGCCAGTCCACCAAACCCGCACATCTTTGGACTCTGCGTAAACCCACCTGGACGGGGAGAATATGCAGACTTCACACAGACAGTCATTTGGCTGGAATTGAACCCATTCCCTGGCACTGAAAAGCAGCAGTGCTAAGCATTGAACCAGTGAGCCACACTCAGCCTTTGCTATGTTGAAATCACGCAGTCATGTCTATGAGACAAAATGTTAAATAGAGCAGTCGACCATAACCGACTCTCTCTTGCAGTAAAACTCTCCTGACTGTAACCACATAAACGAATTTTTTTTTTTTCAAAAAAATAGTAAAGCACAGCTCTGTCACTCTTCATACTGCATTTAGCTGTTTCTCAGCTCTTAGCGCACCAAAACATATAACTTTGCATGTGATACTAATTGTGCCGGTGTAGTGTCTTATTTCGAAGATAGATTTCAGTTGTTACTCTGCTTGCATTAGAACAGGCCGTTTGTTGACCCTCCCTGCGGTTGTATGTTCGAGATGCTGCATGACCAAGAAATTTGAATGGCCACAACGTTGGATGCTGTCTTATATTAGCTGACACTAATTTCATGTGCATCAGCTATGACCCTATTAAAATGTTTAGTCAATGTTGACGCAAATAACATGAATGCTCTTACAAATAAACCAAATACATGACCTAATTTGACGCCTAAAAACTAACAAATAACTGAAGAGGCAAAGTAGACGATTTCAGAGGCAGGATCATTTACCATCAGCGGCTCCATTTGATGTAGCCAGAAAGTTAAATTTGTGGACAGGAGGGAACTACAGAATCCACAATAAACCAGCACTCCCACAGGTAGACAGCAATAATTCACTTTGCCAATAATGCAGACTGAAGGCATGAAACTGCAAATTGATCTGTTGGTCACTGTTGAACTATAACTGTTGTGCATGCTCTAACTGAATTGTCCCCACCCACCCCTCCAGACACTCTGATTCGGAATAAAAGAGGAGCAATCTCAACTTTTAGTACAGCTAAGGACTACAGTGTCAGCCATTTCTCCTATTTCTGAAAGACAATGCATGAGGCTGCAATTGGCCCCATTTTTTCAACTTGCTATCTCATTCTCGCTGTTATTGGTAACAAATGTCAAACAAGTTTTTTTGTTTCTGTAGATCTCCGGAAGAAAAATTCTCTCTGCCTTTGCTGTTCATAATGGACCTGGATTGAAAGCTAGTCTCAGTAATAGTGTCATTGAAACAATCATCGTTTACTGTAAAACCCCAACTGGACCTCTAGTGAACTTTAGGAAAGGGGATTCTGCCATCCTTCCCTGGTCTTGTCTACTTCAGACTCCAGATCCACTGAAATGTGATTCATCTTGATTTACCTGTGAAATATCCGAGGAAACTTTACAGTTCAAGGGCGTTTAGAGATGGACAGGAAATGCTGACATTTTAAGCGATGCCCAATCCTTTGAAAGTTTTTTTTAAGTCATTTCACTGATTTCTGTTGAATAAAGGTGCGTCAAATGCTCTTACATAAGCTTTCGAAGATACTGTTTGCTTTTTAAATCTGTAGATTTATAGAAATACGATCAAATAGATTGATGGGCTGTGACACGCAATGTACAATACAGTACAAATACTTATCATTTTTATTTTTGCATATACTGTTCAATTCTAATGAGACAAATTACCATTCAGTGTCTCCATCTTATTTGATTTCGAAAAAGAACGATCAAACTCAGTCTCTTTGTCTGGCAGGTGTCTCTTACAACTTCTTCTAATCTGCATGTTGGACGTTTCCTCTACCTCCAGGTTGCACGTAAAGGTTACTTCACTGGCCTGGATATCAATGACATACAGTATATCTGACAAGAGACGACTAACAGGCTCCAGTTATTCAGTTCTTGCAACAACGTCTTCATACACGCAGTATCCCAGGCCAAGATCAGAAAGGCGCTGCAAAAATTGTTGAATTTTCCCATTAGTCGGGCCATTGGTTGCATTAATCAGTGAGGAAAAAGAATAATATGTCGTAGTATGATTTAATGCTCGGCACTCTCTTCCTCTTTCTCTATGGAATAGATATCATACATTCAACAAGCCAGACTTGAGACATTTTAAGCCCATTTCCCTGTTGTGAATGTTGAAGGAATGCTGAGCTATCAGATGCGCTGTGTTCCTGGATGAGATGCTAAACCACTGAGTGTGTCAACTCTCTCAGTTGGAGTGCATCATATTTTCCAGTTGGCATTCGAAAAAGGACCAGAAATTTTATCCCCGGCTTGCTTGGTCAACATTTGTCCGTCATACATTAGCATTGAAACCAGTTTGCTGCTAGGTTCTCCCGATTTTTTTTTTTTTTTTTTGAATCTTGCTTTGTTCACATTTGATTTTTCAATTCTAACATTTCAAATGAATTTGAATGAATTAATAAATTGTGCCTAAAAGGTTTTGGGGACATCTTGAGGTCGTGAAAAATGCTGCATCAATTAAATTTCTTTCTTTATTTCTCTGTTTGCTACTTTCTTTCTTTTCTTTCTTTTCTTTCTTTCTATGCAAATTATATTTTAATGTCACTTTAAAATGGACAAAATGTATCATTTCTTCTGTGAGCAAATGCAAAAAGAGGGAAGAAATTTAGGAAATTTCTTTAAGAATTCAAGAAATTATAAAAAGGACCATTCTGGAGAAACCTAGCACGACAGATAACATGTGGAGAGAGAGTTAGGCGTGTGCCCCATCTGTGAACATCACCAAAGTCCTTGATTTCAGTTCTTGGGCCTCTCACCTCTGATCCTATGATGGATTATCTTTGATCAAGTCGATCAAATTGGTGAGTTCTTGTCAATAGTCCTAATAACTGCGGCAGAGGTATCCTGGAGCTGAGACAACTGCCTTCTGAGAATCACAAGCAGTTTGGTCGGTTCTCGGTATGACTCCAAACATGGAGAATATTCCCCTGATTCTCATTAGCACATCGTATGCAGTGAAGTGTCATGCGCAACATGTTTGCTGGAATACCCAGCTGTCAGCTGGGACACAGGAACTGACAGTTCTGTAAATTGTGATGAAGAAAGTGTGTTGCAGTGCCTTCCAGGACAATACAGTCTTTTAGGCATCGATTATAAACGTCTTCACAAATACTGCTGAATGCTTTGCTTGATTAATATTTATCCAAATCATTTTAGTTATAATGGCTATAGATTGTAAGATTATTTATCTAAGTCCACCGAATTGCCCAAAATAATAAAACGATACATGTTTATTTACACTAATCAGAACAACTTCACATGAATAATTCCACCATCAATACTGATGGAATGCTGATTTTTTTTTTAAAAAGTGAACTCTTATAAACTTCTAATTATCAGGAACTCAATCAAAATTAGATTCCCTCATGAATCACGGATGATGGATATTTTTAAAATTTTTATTGTTTGTATAATTCACCTAAATGCTGTTCTACCAATATTAATCTCATCAAAGCCCAAAAATATCGAGTAGAAGGAAGACTCTGAAATAATCTTCCTTGGCAATTTCTTTACGCTGTATCATACACCGTCATGTAAAATACAGAAATGGTGGGAAATAAATCTGCCTCCGCAATTGCTATTCCATAGGTACCAAAGACACTTATTAAGAACAGAATACATCTCCCCTATGATGTCTCAGGGAACATAAAGTACAAAGCAGCTACAGAATTAATTTCCTTCTGTAAGGCAGTAGTAAATACTTTTAGACAAATGCAGCTCTGTATAAAATACAGAGAAACTTTGAGAAACTTTAGTTTAGTCAAGGCTGATTATGTGTGAAATTGAGAATCAAGTAAGTTGTGTATCATAGAGGCGTAGACTCATACAGGACGGAAGCAGACCCTCCAGCCCAACACGTCCATGCCGATAGTGGTTATTAAACTGAAATTGTCCCATTTGCCTCGTGCTGTCTGGTCCATATTTCTTTATATCTTTCCTGTCTATGTACCTTACTAAATATCGGAACTGAAATATATTGAATTACACTTAAATATACATTTTAGTAACATAGTTAAACGTTCTTCCTGTGTCGCTTTCTATTCTACTGTCCACTACCTTTTTGTCTTCTCAATCGCCTGGCAGAGTGATTTTCTGTACAGTTTCATCCTCTCTTTGATTCACTGCGTTCTAAGTCACCACGGTACCTGATAGCTGCACACTGTTAAAAATAAGACTGGAGGAGCCTTTCTCAGCTTCCACAACGAATGCAAATTCCGACAACTCTTTCATCCCTGAGTGTGCAGATGCGGTATTTGGGAATTTATTAGCAGAAATGTCTGCAGCAGGATACAACGTCGTTGGAGGCAGACATTGCTTTGTCTTGAAGGAAAGTAGTGTGTTCAACATTTCCCTGATGAGCTGATGTAGGAAATGTCTCCGGATGAGAAGAAATAGCTGCAAAAGACGATCAAATCCGAACAAATTCAACATAAAACAGAAATAAATAAATAAAGTTCCTCTCACACAGGTGGTATAAACGTTATCTATCTATCTATCTATCTATCTATTCTATTCTATTCCATCCATAAAAGGCATAATTTACTTTTAATGTTGCACAGACAAGAAGTCTGATTTAGTATGATTCTTTACAACTTATCATAAGCATTAGTTTTTGAAAACTAATCCTTTTCGAAGTTTAAGCATTGAAAGTAAGATTTTTGAAATCACTGGTGTTTGTAAAATTCTCTTTTTTTTTGGAAAGTTTGACAGAAGGCAAACAGACACCACAATGCAAGATATTGTGTGGACAGATCAATGTGCTTGCAACTCACAGCAACATACTCCAGCGTCATTGACCACGTTGACGTCTCTAGAAATGGCTTTGGACTTCTTTGTTCTGTCAAAGGAAAGTATGTAGCGTCCAATAGTATTATTCCCCCTGTATATGTAACCGTTAAATGTTGGAGCCCGTGTTATTGTTTGTCTGTACTAGGCTGTATTATCACAAGCACGAATACAGAGCTAACAGTCCAAATCAACTAACTCCCTTTCCAGAGAAAGCACTTGATCAGCCTGTGAGATGTCATCCTTACACTCAAATGATGTTACAAAAGAAGTAGAACTCAAACACAACGTTGTACTGAGGGTTGGTAAAACAAGCCGTCTGATTAGAAAGCTAAACTTACAGAATACCAAGAACATTAGAAAACAGGTCATTGCAGGTTTTCCTGTTCATGAAGATGAAGATGCACAGGAGGCGGATCAATCAGGTACTGGTTTTCAGATTAAGATTCTCTGACGACACAAAGACTCTCAATGATGGCGATGGGGAGAAAATTCAATTCTCCCTGGTACAGACAGAGACTGATGGGCGTAATTCTCAATAATTGGATTGTCGTGGGATGTTGATGCCAGACGTCATACAAAGTCACACAATTCTGTCACTCGTTCTCTCTTGTTCTCAATCTATCCCTGTCTGTCTCTCTGATTGTCTCTCCATCTCCTTCCCTCTCCATCTCTCTCTCTTCCTCTTTTTCTGTCACTGTGTAGCGGCTGATTGGATGCTTCATGAAGACATGATCTCTGTCACTTTTTCAATTATAATAATCTTTGACATTTTGGATTCATTGAATCTAGCTTGTGGTTATTGATTGTAAACAAAACGAAACAGCAGTTATTGTTTCACTTTCAGTCCGTTATCAAAGTTCACACCACGTGCTGACGGTTTTGGTTTATGATTTTATTTGTCCACTTGGTGAACCTCTTTATTCATTCCCAAGATGCAGTTTTGGTCATTAAAAGGATCTGAGCGCCACTGGCTATGCGAGAATTTATTGTGCATCCCTTAAAACCAGGAGGGCAGCTAATAATCCACAATATATCTGTGTTTCGAGAGTCACATGTATTCTTGGTCTGGTGACGACAATAGTTTCCATCCATAAAGGGCATTAGATTTTTGCATTATTTGTCCGGTATTGTTTGGCATGCATTTTAAAGCATGAAAGGATGCCTATTTCAATGAAAGGTAGTTTAATCAGGGAGAGACCGAGATCAGTACAAAGACACAGTGCAAAGGGACACTGAGAAAGTCAAAGAAGAAAACGAAACGATCAGGGGAAATTAATGTTTATGCTTCTCACCGCTTGGTGCATGGCTGTCATCTGCTTTGATAGAGAATTCAGTCCTGTATTTAGAAACCCTTCAGTCTCTCAGTAAGCAAAGTCTGATCCTGTTCAGACTTCGATATCAGACCAAGAGAGTCAACACATCGAAAAAAATTGGTATTTTCTTTCAAAACATATGCCGGATACCATTTGCTTTTTATGTTCCTCGCCAATAATAGTGCACTTTTAGAATGGCGAGCTGTTTTTGTTTTTTTAATAATGAGTGTGTTTCACAGGGGGTGTTTTTATTCCCTGAACAATGGAACATTTTGTATTTGTGACGCAGGAACGAGTGGCAATGATACAGTGTCACACAATCCAGCTGAATTAACGGTCTGGAAGGGAGAGCACGCAAAACTGCACTGCCGTTACTTGGCAACTTAGGCTGATGGAAGCCTAATCTGGTACATCCATTGCTCCCGGGAAATTCTGAGATACTTACTGAAGATGCAGAGGGTATGAGTATGAGCCTCCAGAATTGCAAAACAGATTCCCTTTTAACTTGCACAAAAAAATGGTTATTTTAAGCATCTTCATGCTCTTAAACTGAACACGCCACATATTTCTGTGCACTGAACTCCTCACACTGATGCAGAAATACAGCAGACAAAGTACCAATATCTACCTTGTGAATTCCAGGAGTGTACACCAGATGGTGATCCCACACCGATGAACTGAAGCAACAACTCCGCGTCCGCAGTGCAAGTCATTTGTGTCAAACGTGAAATGAACGATAGCCTGGGTTGGTCATCTGGCCATAATCATGCAAAGTCATATGTTTTAAGAATATTTCGATTGTATTAAGCAGAAGAAGTGGAGCATTATGTGAGGAGACAAATTCAATTTTATTGCACTTTCTGTATTTTGCAAGATTAAATGGTTTGTGTTGCAGTTTTACAAGCGTTATGAATGAATTATATTTTTGGGGAAAGGAACAACATCACATTAAGCCATTCACATATTGAAGGATTGGCTTATGGTAATAAAATTTATAAAGGAGAAGCCAATGGAAGATGTGGAAGATGGAACATGCATCTCAACGTGGAATTGCAAGACACATTTTGGGATGTAATTTCTGAAGCCATTTCTTACGTTGACTGTCGTGGTCAATGAAATTGGGAGGCAAAACAGGTCCAAACCACATGGATGTTTTCAGCCCACAGTGTCTTGTAATCCGTCTGAAAGGATGTTCATCATATTCAGCTGAGGGGCAACGCTTGACCTAATTCTGGATAATGAAGTTAGTCAAGTGATTGTTTTGTCAATGTGCGAGCAATTTGGGAAAATGACTATAACTCTGCAAGTTTTAAAATCATTATAGAAACGGATAAGGATAGGGCAGAAGTTAAATATCTAAATCGGACTGAAACCAAGTTCAGTATCATTACAGAGATAGTAGGAACTGCCGATGCTGGAGAATCTGAGATAACACGGTGTAGAGCTGGATGAACACAGCAGGCCAAGCAGCATCAGAGGAGCAGGAAAGCTGACGTTTCGGGTCGAGACCCTTCTTCAGAAATGGGGGAGGGGAAGGGGATTCTGAAATAAATAGGGAGAGAGGGGGAGGCGGATAGAGGGGGAGACGGATAGAAGATGGATAAAGGAGAAGATAGGTGGAGAGGAGACAGACAAGTCACAGAGGCGGGGTTGGAGCCAGTGAAGGTGAATGTAGGTGGGGAGTTAGGGAGGGGATAGGTCAGTCCAGGGAGGACGGACAGGTCAAGGAGGCGGGATGAGGTTAGTGGGTAGGAGATGTCTCCCTAACCATTCCACAGCTAGTCTCCGCCTCCCTAACCATTCCATGTCGACTTCACAAGCTTAAAAATCTCCCCTCCCCCGACTGCATCCCAAAACCAGCCCAGCTAGTCCCCGCCTCCCTAACCATTCTTCCCACCTCAAGCACCACCCCCATCTCCTACCAACGAACCTCATCCCGCCTCCTTGACCTGTCCGTTCTCCCTGAAGAATTAAAATACCAGGGCATAGTAGGCTACTGACTAGTTGCAGGCAAATGGGATTATTCTAGGTTGGTGTCTGTTGGTTGGTACAGACATGATGGCTGGTAGATGGATGGCTGGTATTGATGCTGCACTCTCTGTTCTCTCTCACTGCAAATCTTGAAAGCGAAGATGATGGATTATCAAATGTATGCTGGCAGGTACAAAGGAGGGCAGATCCAAGGAGCTAGAACATAAACAACATTTTAAATGTAAACCACAGTCAGGGACGGCGCTTGAATCGTCGTTTAAGCTGCAAAAATAGTATCGTCTTTTTAATTGTTTACTAAATAACAGGCAGATACCAACCTTGCACTGGGACAGCTGTAAAGATTGTTTCAAACAAAAACAGAATAATTTGAATTAAACAGATCCGAGGTCAGATTACGGGAGTCACTATGACCAGTACATGGGCGATTAGAAGAGTGGAATTTCACAGAAACTATGGGGCCTAAATAAGCCAAATCCAACATAAAACTCTGAGCTTCAGGGCTAAACTATGACCTACAAGTTCATGTCCAAGCTACAAAAAAGTCCTGCCTTGGAACGATATGAACATCCTTCAGTTTCTCTGGAATGCTAGATCTCCTTCACACCACCCCACACCCACTGCTCCAAAAAAGCAAAATTCCGGGTGTCCCAACACCACATGGACTGTACGGCCTCAGGAGAGCTGATCACCACCACCACCTCTCGGAATTTAGAGAAGGGCAATAAATAGTGAACAAACCAACGATATTCATGTCACATCAAGTGATAAATTTAAACACCAGACATGGATTTTAACCCAGCTCCACATCTGTAAAGTGGAATATTCCCTCCAATGTGTCGTTGGAGTTTGCCTATTTTAAAATGCTTCCATTCAATCGGAATTAACACCACCATACCCACCGCCCCCACCCCCAACCCCGACCCCGTCATTCTTCTCATTGCATGCGAGGGCACAAAACAAAAAGATGAGACATCAAAGAACACTATTCAAGGGAGGGATAAGAACTAGAGTCTTCAAATATCAAACTCTTTTAGCATATACCGAGCAGAACAGTGTAGTTGCTTGGGGCTGGTGTTGTGTGGAGAGCATTTCTGGTAGGGAATTGCGACTCAATATATTCCATCTTTCTCTCATTTACCGACCATGGCTTGAAACTGAATTTGAAATGTCCACAGCTCTGATGTTTTCCTTCTTGAACATGGTTTTCAGATCTCAGTCATGGAAGTTCTATCACTCAGCTGCTGTCCTGAGATGTTTGAGTCATGGAGGTCATGACGTTATGGTCTGACTCAACCAATCCTTAAGACAGTGAGTTCCATATTCTAAAGCGAAAGCAGTATTGCGTTTTATTTTTGGATCGTTATTCTGACTCAAATGAAGCAGCGCAGTGTCATCAAAGTTTTAAAAGCGACTACCCCTGAATATTGGGTTCATCATTATAATTACTCTTTTTATGTTTTGAGTTCCTTTCTCCTTCTTGCAAAATATGGCGTAAATCGGTTCACAATAACTCAAGTGTAATGCAACCAGAGTTTAATAGTTATTGAAAAAAATACTGATTTGCCTCACGCTTATTAACAGAGAACTCGAACGCTTCCCTTAAGTGTTAAATTTCTTACCGGCAATGAACGTCACCGAGATTAGCGTGAAAATGGAGAACTGCTTCACTGTTGATCTGGTTCCTGGGGATTTGTTTGTATCACATAAATCTGAAAAGTAGCGAATAAGAGAGAGAAAAAAATAACAGATCATTCGCTGAGAATGGTCTGATATCACTTCCTTCACAGCAAGTAGCTACAAACATTGCATACGATTTGTTCAGCGTCATTAATGCCCCGGTTTTTCTGACATTAACCTCACATTCTACTGATCAGTGAAAAACCAGGTAAATACAGACAGCCTGCCCTGTAATAAATCTGACGTCTGCTCTTTCATCTGAAATATTCAACTCAAAGAGATACAGGGGCAATGTAGATGAAGATCTTTTGTTTATTTTCTTCACAGTCACAAATCAGAATGAATTTGTTGATGCGTTTGGCTTTGATAAACTTGCCACTAGAGATAGACCAGGTGACTTTTGTCGCATTGTGCAGAGAGACACGGCTATGTAATGGATGGCATTTGTGAAGCTGAGAGAGCATTTGTGAACCAGCATGTGTAGTGGAGATTGTCCACTTGGAATGTATCGGGTTTTTTTTTTTGGTGGGAGCTGGGAATAATTGTCCGGGATTGTTCCTGCAAGCTGAATACATAGCATAGTTGGATGAACATCCTGGTGCAATTGACGTTGAGGGGCTCTATCTTTAGGTTTTGTTTTAAAGATCGGTGTCAGTCCTTTGAAAAATATACTCATTATACATTAGTAGTGGATGAATCACCAACAGAGTCCCATCAAATAGATCCAATGAACAGACCACAGTACTCGGTTGCGGGTAAGTGACAGCAAAGATGTGTAAAGGTTGACAAACATTACACACAGAGAAACTGTTCCAGAAGATAAAAAAAATTTCATCAAGTATGTGTAAAGTTTGCACATTCGCCCTGTGTCAGTGTGGGTATATTTCAGGCGCGTTGGTTTCCTCCTGCAATCTAAAGATGTGCAGGTTAGGTGGATGCATCGCGCTAAATTGCTTCGTGATGTCCAGGATTGTGGAAGCTAAGTTGACAAACCATGTGAAATGCAGGGTTACAGGGGTGGGGTGGGATGCTCTTCGGAGGGGCGGTGTGGTCGTGATGGGCCGAATGACCTGCTTCAGTACGGGAGGGAATCTATGATTTTTGTTCTGTAAATACATTTACAAATGCCGGTTTCAGTGAATACATGAGTTGGAATAAAATAATATTAGCCGTCAGTCATCATCAACTTCCATTGATCATTGTTGTGATTTCTTATGCCCTTTGGGTGGCACGGTAGTTCATTGGCTAACACGCTGCCCCACAGCCCTAGTAACCCAGGTAAAATTCCAGCCTGGGGCGACTGTCTGTGTGGAGTTGGACGACATCACAGTGGGTTTCCTGTGGATGCTCCTGCTTCTTACCACAGTCCAAAATTGGGCAGGTTAGGTGGATTGGCCATTCTGAATTGCCCGGGCATGTAAAGGCTATTTGAATTTGGCTGGGGAAACACAAGGGAAGGGTTCATTTGGGTGGGATGCTCATTTGAGGTTTGGTGAGGACTCGGTGGACTGAATGTCCTATTTTCACACCATCGGGAGCCTATAATTTTTCGCCGAAGGTGTCTGTGGAGGTGAAATTATTGCTTCTTTTTATTGGCGTGAGTGCACCCTCTGCTGGACACTACTGGAACTCTCGGTGTCGGGGAGGGTGTTTTTGGAAATGATCGACGTATCTCTGTATCAATATGCCTTTCATGGCACAGAAGTACACCGTGTTGTTGGACACAGAGGTCACAAAGCTACGTAAAGGAACCGTTTTGTTCTTTTTATTTAAATCAGCAGACAGCCTGTTTGCTATTCCTAAAGGATTCTCTTCAACCCTTCTGACCTACATCTTCAAAAAATATCTTGTATTTTTCCTGGGCTAATTTGTGTACCCGAAAAGAATCAAGAAAAGGACAGCTGTGTGTATTTACACTCGAGTATCACTCTCTGAGATTCTCGAATCGCTAATTCAGGTGAATCCTGTTGCATCGAATTCCGGCCACCCATGCTGTAACACAAATGCGTCATGCTAAATTGCCTCGTGATGTCCAGGATTGTGGAAGCTCAGCTGACAAACCATGGGAAAACACAGAGAGAACGTACAATTCCTGGATGATATATTAACTATTTCACCACAGATTCAACAGACTGGAAGACTGTTAATATGAGGAAAATACACAGGGAAGACATGATGTTAGGTGGGAAGTTTAAGAGAAAAATAAGCCTGAAGGTGTTCCGTATGTTAACCTAGTTCAGGATTAGACTTTGCTAATCGAGAACATGCGCAGAGCTTTTCAGGACCAGGATTTGCTGCTTTATCAGAAACAATGACAGTTATTCTCCGATCAATGACAGTTGCATAAAATTACTTTCACCCATTGTTTCCATTTCTCAGGCATTCGATTCATTTTATCAACCGTTCGTGTCTGTCACTGCCCGCACATCTGTCTGTCACTCCTTCCAGCTTTTCATGACGGTGTGGATGCTGGGAAAAAAACACAAAAAACAACAAAAATAAGTGTTTCAAACTTTTGATCAATAACACCACATCAGGTTGAATTAAAAAAAAAGAGAAGGTGCCTATTTTAAATCTGACATAAAACAGAAATTGCTGGAGAAAATCAATCGGTCTGGCCTCATCTGTGAAAGTAAAGCACAGACAACGTTTAGAGTGCAATGACCCTTCTTCAGAATCAAAGAGGAAACATATTTGATGCAAGTGAAGATTTCAGTGCAAGATCGCCGCAGAGAACCTTTTTGCTACATCTGAAGGTTCCTCTTCAACCCCAGTGACATACATCTTCAGGAAGTATCTCGGATTTTTCCCAGGCTACTTTGTGTCCAGCGCTCCAGCTAGAGCTCCTCTGCTTCGCCAGTTCCTTTTCCTTTATCTTTTTTGTTCTTTTTTCTCCAGTTTTCTCTTCCCTTCGCCCTCACCAACTTCCAACTCCTTAAACTTACCCCAAGGGAATGCAGAATGCAGAAGGCAATCCCGCTATGTGAGTCGACTCGGTGACCATGCCAGCGCGGGAGGCAAATCCCGGAAACGAGAAGAGGGCCAGAGCCCGTCGAGAGGCAGTCTTAGTCCAGGCTGGCTTGGGAGGTGAGCCCTAGAGGTGAGTCGTTAGGCGAAACCTGGCACGGGAGGCGCTCCTAGCACAGACCAGCCTGAGAGACGATCCTGGAGGCGAGTCGAGGGGCCAGCCCAGCGCAGAAGGCAGTCCGAGCCCGGACCCGGGCCAGCATGGAAGACAAGTGCTACAGGCAAGTCCTGCTGGTGAAGTCTCGGGCCGGAGTCCGGCCCGGGAGGGAGTCTGAATCCAGGCCGGCACGGGTGGACATGTCCTGGTGGCGGGTTTCTGGACATAGGCCAGCGCGAGGATGCAGCGAAGCCTCTAGTTATGAAGTCGGGCTAGCATGGACTCAGAGTAAAGGACTGTTATTTGTGTACTTTTTAACGATGCTTTTAATCTTATTCTGGACTTTGAGTAATTCGAGTATTTTTTTAAAAATTTGTATTTCTATGTTGATTTTATTTTGACTCTACCAATTCTGTAACAATTACCTAAGTATCTGTACCTACGTATCATGTACTTAAGATGGCACCAAAGCTGCGATGTCATGAGCTTTTCACTGCACTCATTCGAGTGCACCTGACAATGAAGACCATTCTATTCTATTCTATTTTGTCTCTTTCTACTTCTCTGCTGCAAAGACAGTGACATTTGTGTCATATATGTAAGTTCAAATGCACCTTCCCAAGTGCTGCTCAGGGACATTCTGAAAGAAAGACTAACACTGAGCGACGAATTAGCGAAAGTGAGAAACAATTCTGTTTTCAAGGGGTTGGTGTGGATTTTATGGCCCAGTGAACAACCACTGTTCCTAACATTGGTTGAAGGAGCTTTTTTTGTCTTCCACTGAAATCCTCAAGACAGTGAAGAACTATTTAGATGAGCACTTATACGTCAGAACACACATGGCTACGGGCCAAGTGCTGGAAACTGAGATTAGAAAAGATGGATGTTGATGACTGGCACTTACACGATGGGCTGAAGGGCCTTGTCGGTGCTGTAACACTCGATGACTTGATTGGCCTAGATGAGAAAATAATTCTTATAAAGAAATCAAAAGCTGCGTCACTAAAAAGGGATGCAAGCGAGGATGCTGTCTTCCCTGGTGGCCTAGTGGTTAGGATTCGGCACTTTCACTGCTGCAAGCTAGGTTTCATTTCTGGCCAGGGAAGGGCAATTTGTTATTCTTGTACAAACGTTAAAATGACTAGGAATTATTGATAGTGCCAACAGCAAAACCAGAAGAGCTCTATCGAAATTTTTCTGGGTTTTAAATTAGAGACGAATGCATCATAAGTAGCTGGGGCCAATTCACATTTTTCTGCAAGAAAAACAGGAATTGCTGCAAATACACAACAGATTTGGCGTCATCTGTGAAGATAAACGAGAAACAATAGGTTGGCTTCAGTGATCCTTCTTCAGAACTGGTGGTAGTGAGGAAACAGTTGGTTTTATGCAGAAGCTAGCGAGGGGATTCGGGTGTAAGGAATAAACTATAAGTTGAGATAGATCCAAAAGAAAGTAAAAGACAATTGGAATAACGATCAACCCAGGGGAATGAATGGCTGCAAATGGGAATACTAGTGCGTAACAATGAAAATGGTGGACGTGTTCACAATTACGACAATTAAAAAACATTTTGATACTTACATGAACAAGAGGTTAGGACGGATATGGGTCAGAACCAGGCAGGTGAGACTAGTCTTGTTTGTGATTATGTTTGGCATGGACTGTTTCCGTGCTGCAAGACTCTTTGATTAAATGATAACAAGACCTGATGTGTGGGTTGGAGGAAAGCGTGGTGAAAGAGCTGAAGCCCCAAACTTGTTGAAGTCGATATTTAGTCCAGAAGACTGTACAGTTCTAAAGATCAAACGATGTGCTGTTCTTCCAGCTTGAGCTGAGTATCACTGGAGCACTGAGACAGAGATGTTTGCCGGTGACAAAGTGGTGTGTTGAAGTGGCAGATAACGGCAAGTTCAGGGTCTTTTTTGCGGACATAACGTAGGTGTACTGTGAAAAAAATCTCTCAATGTTCGCTTCATCACCTCAATGTAGAGTACAGTGAATGCAGCAAGCCAGATTAAGTGAAATGCAGGTAAAGTGTTGGTTCACCTGGGAGGTCCATTGGGCCCTGCGGCATTGAGAAATAAGGAAGTAAACGTGCAGAATGAATGGGAAGATGCCGTGGGGCTGTGGTAGGCGACGTGTCTGAAGAGCAAGTGGATTATCGTGTTTCAGATGGAATGGTCCTTGCAGAAAGCTGACAAAAGAGGGGAGCAGAATATGTCCCTGGTGGTGGCATCCCGCTGGATGTGTTGGAAATGGCATGTAATAATCTTCTGGATATGGATGCTTGTGGGATGGTAGGTGTGGATAAGGGGACCCTATTGCTTTTGTCGGAGCGAACAGAGTGAAGGAGAACTGAAGTGCAGGAGATTGGTCGGATTCAACTTCGGGCCCTGTCAACTACAGTGCTAGGAAAACGTCGTTTGAGAAAGAAGGTCGACATTTCGTCGACATTCGTATAGAAATTGCCATCATCAAAACATATGCAGAGAAGACAGAGGAACTGCGAGAATGGAGGAGAATCTTTGCACGAAGCAATGTGTGACAAAGTATAGTCAAGACACCTCTAGGTGTCGATTGGTTTGTTGTGGATATTGGTGGCCAGCACTTCACAAGAAATGGAAGCAAAGATGTCGGGGAACCAAAGGGAGAATAAGAAGTGGGCCGAGTGAAAGCGAGACCGGGTTGGAAATTTGAAGCGAAATTGATAAAGCTTTCCAATTTCGAACAAGGGAGGGAAGCAGCACTGATGACATAATCTATATGCTGGAGGAATAGCAGTGTGAGGGGCTTAATAAGAGTGTAACAAGAAATCGTACCCCACAAAGAGACAGGTGTAACTGAGACCCTTGCCAATACCCATGGCCACACATTTTACCTGAAGAAAGTGAGAGATGTTAAAAGTGAAGTTGTTCAGAGTGAGACTGGCTCAGCCAGGCGGAGGAGAATGATGGCTCATTGGGATGGCGCAGGCTTTTCTCCCAGGAGAAAGCGGAGAACCTCGAAACCGTCCTGATGGGGCTGGATGTATTACAGGGATTGCAAGTCAATGGGAAAAATGAGGTTGTTGGACACTTCAAACTGGAAATTCTGAAATTGACATAAAGCGTCAGAGGAATTGCAGATGTAACCAGGAAGGGAATGCATGAGTGGAGAAAAACGACGAGTTGATGAAGAAAGAGATAAGTTCTGCCGGGCAGGAGCAGGCAAAACAATGGGTCTGCCCGATAGTCTGTTTGTGGACTTTGGTAAGGCAGTAAAAGCGAGTTGTGTTATTTAGGAGACTATGATTTTGGAGGAAGTTGTGGGGAGGTTACCGGATGGAATGAAGTTAAAGACGGTAGCCTGATGTTGCATGATGGTGTCATGATCCAGGAAGAAAAAGGAGGAAGTATCTGAGAGCTGGCATTCGGCCTCTACAATGTAGGGATAAATCTGCAAGAAAGTAACAGCACCACCTTGGTCAACCGGCTTGAATACAAATTCAGGGGACAGGTCGAGTTTAGGTAAATACCCTAAGGCATATTCCTCTGCACCTAAGTATTCAGTTGGTCCTAAATACTGGATGCAGTACTATACACCGCTCCTCACAGAAACACACAAGATCTGAGGAGCCTTGACATATTTGATGTGTAAAATTTGTTTCCTTTTCTGAGATAATCTTAGACAAGAAAGGCATATTCTCAGTATTAGGGTTGCACAATTATGACAGAGATGAGAAGGAATTTCTTCTTTCTCAGACTTGTGAATCTGTAGAGTTCTTTACTGCCGAGTCAATAGAGGCTGGTTCATTAAGTATATACAATGATGTAATAGACAGATTTTTAATCAGTAATGAACTGGAGGGTTCTGGGGAAAGGCAGGAAAATGGAGTTGAGTACTTCTGGATTAGCCATGATAACATTGAATGGTGGAGTAGGCTTGATGGGTTGAATGACTTACGTTTTCTCCCACGTCTTATATTCTCAATATGAAGCTGCATAACTAAACTGCAGAAAGTTAAAAATATCTTTATACCTGCACGCAATTGAACTGCGGTGAGACACGCAGAGGGAAACATATGACAGAGAGTCATTTTGGCTGATGGATTCAGAATGATCTGTGTGCCATGGTAAATAGTGAAAACTGTTAACGGACAGAAAAAAAGACAGGCATTTCAACTGAGCCTTTTATCACATCAGGGCAATGGAAGGAACATTGGAGCAGATTAATCCGTTTAAAATTGCAACGTTGACTGTTGTAATCTAACAAAGGAGTGAGTGTTTGATAAAAATGCTGATTCGAAAAATGAACCTGATATTTTCCTCCAGAAATGTCAAATCGGTTTCTCTCCACAGACACTGCCAGACCTGCCGAGTTTCGCCAGAAATTTCTCGAACATAGAACAGTACAACACATAACAGGCTGTTCGGCCCACGATGTTGTGCCAAACTTTTACCCTAAACCTAAGGTCTATCTAACCTCCACCACTACCTTATACTATCATCCATCTGCCTATCTAATGAGGCCAATTCCACTACCCTCTCCGGCAATGCATTCCACGCCCCTACCACTCTCTGAGTAAAGAACCTACCTCTGACGTCTCCCCGATATCTACCTCCTTTCAATTTAAAACTATGTCCCCTCGTAAAAGCTACCTCCACCCTAGGAAAAAGTCTCTGGCTATCTACTCTATCTATACCTCTGAACATTTTGTACACCTCTATCAAGTCACCTCTCATCCTTCATCGTTCTAAAGAGAAAAGCCCTAGCTCTCTCAACCTTTCCTCGTAAGACCTTCCCTCCATTCCAGGCAACATCCTGGCAAATCTCCTCTGCACCTTTTCTAACGCTTCCACATCTTTCCTGTAATGAGGTGACCAGAACTGGACACAATACTCCAGATGTGGCCGAACCAGGGTTTTGTATAGCTGGAGCATAACTTCACGGCTCTTGAACACAATCCCTCTATTAATGAAAGCTAACACACCATACGCCTTCTTAACAACTCTATCCACCTGGGTGGCAGCTCTCAGGGAACTGTGAACATGAACCCCAAGATCCCTCTGCTCCTCCACACTGCCAAGAATCTTTCCGTTAACCCTGTATTCTGCTTTCAAGTTTGTCCTTCCAAAATGAATCACCTCACACTTTTCAGGGTTAAACTCCATCTGTCACTTCTCAGCCCAACTCTGCATTCTATCAATGTCCCTTTATAACCTAGAACAGCCCTCTGCACTGTTCACAACGTGACCCACCTTCGGATCGTCAGCGAACTTGCTAATCCACCCTTCCACTCCTTCATCCAACTCATTTACAAAAATCACAAATAGAAGAGGACCCAGAACAGATCCTTGTGGTACACCACTCGTAACTGAGCACCATGTTGAATATTTTCCGTAAACTGTTTCCATAAATTTCTGTTTATGTATTTTTTTTTCAGACAAATATATGGAAAACAGAGAGGAGCAGTGGGTCACAGGTCATCACTCAGACTGGGGGACAGTGGGTCGGGACTGGGGGTAACTGATTGTCATCATTGACAAAAATGACACGGAAGTACAGTTTCCACATCCAGATATGAAACAGACCTGGGAGGATCTGGGCTGTCATTAACACTGATGGAGATGGTGATGAAAAACAAGAGTCTAAGAAACACATTTTCTGAGATGGTGCTTTAATTTACTTACAGATAAGTTTGCTGTGCAGTAACTAAGTGAGGAATATGGAAAGGCTACAGAGAGGAAAACTAAAGAATACACGATTGAAAAGTCCAAAGGGAGGACATTGTGGAATGAATCAGTGCCTGTGGGTAGCAGTTGCGGAACCTCCAAATGTTCAATGTTTGCATCAAACATAGAACAATACAACACAGGGCAGGCTTTTCGGCCCACGATGTTGTGCTGACCTATTATCTTACTCTAAGATCGAGCTACCGTGCATACCCAACATTTTACTATCCTCCATGTGTCTATCCAAGAGTCGATTAAATGTCCCTAATATATCTGACTTCATTACCACCACCGGCAGTGCATTGCAAGCACTCACCACTCTCTGTGTAAAGAACCTACCTCAGACATCTCCCCTAAACCTTCTTCCAATCACTTTAAAATTATGCCCCCTCGTAATAGTCATTTCCACCCTGGGAAAACGTCTGTGGGTATCCACTCTATCTATGCCTCTCATCATCCAATACACCTCTATCAAGTCACCTCTCATCATCCTTTGCTCCAATGAGAAAATCCCTCGCTCCCTCAATCTTTCGTCATAAGACCTGCCCTCCAGTCCAGGCAGCATTCTGGTAAATCTCCTCTACACCCTCTCTGAAGCTTCCACATCCTTCCTATAATAAGGCGACCAGAACTGAACACATTATTCCAAGTGTGGTCTAACCAGGGATATATAGAGCTGCAGCATAGCCTCATGGCTCTTAAATTCAATTCCCCTGCCAATGAAAGCCAAACCACCATGCGTCTTCTTAACAACCCTATCAACTTGGGTCGCAACTTGGAGGGATCTATGGACGTGGACACCAAGATCCCTCTGTTCCTCCACACTGCCAAGAATCCTGCCATTAACCCTGTATTCTGCATTCAAATTCGACCTTCCAAAATGAATCACTTCACACTTTACCGGTTTCAATTCCATCTTCAACTTCTTTGCCCAGCTCTGCATCCTGTCAATGTCCTGATGCAAGCTACAACAGCCCTCCGCACTATCCACAACTCCACCAACCTTCGTGTCATCGACAAACTTACTAACACACACTTCCACTTCCTCATCCAAGTCGTTTATAAAGATCACAAAGAGCAGGGATCCCAGAACAGATCCCTGCGGAACACAAATGGTCACTGAGTCCCAGGCTGAAGACTTTCTATCTACTACCACCCTCTGAGCTTCTAGTGGACAGACAGTTCTGTATCTAGACAGCCAAATTTCTCTGAATCTCATGCCTCCAAACTTTCTGAATGAGCCTACCATGGAGAAACTTATCAAGTGCCTTGTGAAAATCCATATACACCATATCCACTGCTCAACCTTCCTCAATGTGTTTTGTCACACCCTCAAAGAATTCAATAAGGATTGTGAGGCATGACGGGCCCCTCACAAAGCCATGCTCACTATTTCTAATCAAACTGTGCTTTTCCAGGTAATCATAAATACTATCTTTCAGAATTCACTCCAATAATTTGCCCACCACAGAAGTAAGTTTGGCTGGTCTGTAATTCCAAGGATTATCCCAATTCCCTTTCTTGAGCAAGGGAATAACATTTGCCACCCTGCAATCATCTGGTATTGCTCCAGTGGACAGTGAGGACGCAAAGATCATCGCCAAAGGCGCGGCAATCTCTTCCCTCGCTTGCCATGTAACATTGGTCATATACTGCCTGGCCTAGCGGGCTTACCTATCCTCTATTTTTTTCAAAATTTCTAGCACATCCTCCTTCCTAACATCAACCCCGTTCACATTCACTACCTATCCTCATATTAGCGCTGAATTCTCCATGAATTATCCCCTTTCAGACATTACCCAGTTCCCCTCCGATGGCACTGACTTAAGAAATGTAATAATGGACGAGGATCTGGAGTTTCTTCAGTGCCTGCGCACACTGTGCCTCAGTCAATGATATCAGTAATTGGGCATTTCATTCTTAAAAGGATTTTGGAATACAAATTCTTACTTTGGAACATGATGTTACCCCGTCTTTTTTCTTTAAATAAAACGTCCAAACTGACCCAAACCACCCTAATTTATATGAGAGTGTATCTACAATCTCATTCCCCTTGCTTACAACGTGTTACAGAGGCTGCGACAGGAAAGAGAGAAAGGTTTGCTGCAACTATACAAAGTCCTGTTCAGTATAGAACGCCGGGAGGGCGGGGTAAAGACTGTTTCTCAGCACTGTTGATGTTGAACTCCTGCTAATGAGAACTGTCCACACCTCATCCTAAAATTTTTGAAACACCTCCCATCATTTTCTTCCCAGGGACAGTGAACAAATGAACGGTAAATGGAGGAAAAGTACCGCACTCTCTGTTCTCTCTCACTGCACATCCAAAACTCTGAAGATTAGGGATCGTTAAATATACTTCTGTCATGCAGAAAGAAGAGTAAAGACCATCAGGTAGAACTAGAACAACATTTCAGACACAAATGCTATTCGAATTGTGGCTCATAATTCGGTTACAATAACAGGAAGAGTTGCTTTTCTATAATTGTTTGTCCAGAAACAACAGATTTCATTGTTATGAGATAAGGGATCTTAAATCGATCCGGGGAAATGGGGTATCAGTGTCAGTTCATTAGTCACTTGACCCACAAGGGTAACTTAGCTGGAGTCACTGAGAAGTGTCCAAGCAGTCAGATTAACCGAATTCTAGAGGAGCCATTGATCTAGAATAAACCATATCCAACCGAAATCCGGAGCTTCTGGATTACAGTACCATCTCTAACTTTCCCCGTTATTCAGTCACCTTCTTGACTTTGAACAGTATATATTCCTTCATTGCCGCTGGCTCAAACTCTTGGAACTGCCTTGCTAACAGCATTGTGGCTGTCCTTGCATCCCAACCATTCAACAGTTCAGGAAGGAGATCATCGTAGCCTTCTCTAAGGCAAACTGGGGTGACAATAGGAGATGGGTTCTCTCAAACGTCACCGGAGGAATAAAAGGAATCCGTTGGTACTTGTGCAACTGACATATCCAGATATGAACCACTGTCAAGAAATCAACAAACGTAGGTCGTCGGTGAAGAATATTCAATTCTAGATAGCCCAACAGCAGAAACCACTTGTCATTGAGACTTTCACTGGTGGCTCTGACTCATTAATCAGCCGCTACTGGAAGTATTCATTTCGTTCTTGCTCTACCAACGTGAGTTATAGCCCACTTTCTGGCTGATATTTTAAAGCAAGTTGACATTATCCTGAACCAGTGAATCTATCATTCGCCATTCTGGAACTGTTAACATGCAGCTGCTGGGGCAGTATTGAATAACACGGAAAACGCTTGACGTTATTCAGGTTGCTCTAGTAGTTCGTTATTAGAATCATGTGAGAGGTTATTGTTTCTTGAACAAGACCTAAATCTTTCATTAGACGTAATTGGTTGCTGCATTTTCTACATTATTTCATCGTCGAAAAAGCGGAACATTTTGAGTTAGTTCAAAAGTCACGAAATAAATTATTTGCTTTGCATTCACTAAACTAACAGCTTCAGTTTAATTCAACAATATGCTTAAAATGAATAAAGATATGTATTCAAATGAAAAATATCGGATATCATTGTGAATTCGGGAAGCGTTTCAGATCCACTTCTGATCTCATTGTCTGCCTGACGCGCTGTCATATTCAGTGACACTCTGACAGTTTTTATACAGGATCAGCCCAATTTTGTGGCTCAGTACGCAGTGATACACCGTGCAGTCTGCCATCCCGTTGTCACCCCCTTCAACTTGATAGTGCTGTTAACAAACACTGAGGGAATTCTGTCTCTTGGAAATCTCTCTATGTTCCCGATGTATTGGCTTCTCCATATCAGAAACTCCATGGAGTCACTAGAATTTTGACGGTACCAGAATATTTAGGATCGCTGCTTGATAGAGTGTAAATACAGAACAACTGGATATCATTCGACATACCAATCCAGTGCGATTGATGCTCGTCTCTGTGAGACAGAATCTCCTTGACAAAGTCCAGCAAGACCGAGGAGAATCCGGAAATTACAGAAAATGCTCCATTACTCTTTTTGCCCATGCTCATCCTATCACTTTGAACAATAATCTGAGAAATAAGTCAGAGAAGATCAACAAAAATCCATTTCATACAACTCAGCGGCTGTAACGGGAAAGGGCTTGACCGATTAAATATAATGTTCTTTAATAAACAGATCACACTTTCTAACAAGGTCATTTTCCATTTCAACTGAAGTTTGAGAGGAAAATTGCAAACGGCCCATGAGTTTACAACTGTCGCCTCTGCCAAATCATCTCAATGGACTCAGCCCTGTTTGATTTCTCAGCCTAAGTCTTCCATTGTCATTCACTCGAACACATTTACTAACTTCTCCTAATCAGTGCTGGGTATAAGGACAAGTTTGGCTCTGGATGATTGTTCTCATTCGGAGAGAATGCATTGCTGACTCTGTTTTGGTGGAACTGCTTGTGTAAACGTAATTGCAACTGACGATCTGAAACCAAGAGTTCCACAAGTTATCAACTCACCAGTTAGAACAGCTGCAGATGTGAGGAATAAACACAGTGCTCCGTGCGACATTGTTGCACAGAGATCGCAGTGAGTGTGAGCAGAACTCGTTGAAGCTGAATTTGTTTTAGTCAAGAATTGGAAAGGGGTTAAGTAATTTCTGTATCTCTGCCAATTGCTTCATTGTTGACAAAGACATCAGGCGACAGCCAATGATGTTTGAAAGCCTTTGTTCTTCAATTCAATCAATCAAGTTCCATTGACCTCCACTTCATATGGCCAGGACAGAAAGGAGCACAATGAATTCATTCACCATACCACGGGGTTTTAGACAAACATCAAACTAATTTTGACATTTAATAGGTTTATTTGTCTGTAGCCAAAATCAGAGAAGAAACACAGTTCATGTTCGAGTATCAGAACTGGAGCTCCCCACGTAACAGCTGGCCTCTGATTTTGAGAGCTACCTTCAGTCCATGCAGACGGTCAGTAGGTGTGAGAGATTTGGACATAATGATGAGGTCAGTAAACAACCAGAATTTCAATTACTTAAACTGTAGACGGGAATGTCGTTTTGCTGCATTTTCTGGTAAGATTCATAGCAACCAACGTTTTTCTAATTTTGCTTTCTGCCATGCAAATGTAACTGTAGTATCTCTACTGGATACTTTGCAGCATCTGAAAAAGACGGTTCACTGCTGCAGTTTCAAGGAGTATTACAATTGGATGCCAGAATTTCCTGCGGCACCCAAATTCCACAAGTGAAAATTTTAAGGAAGACAGTATCGTGCAGTTTTTTCTCAAAGTTTGAATGGGAATGGTGAGACAGCAGAGATACGCGTTAACACGAATCCTGAAGGAAAAGAATTACTTTGTGAAGTTTCTGAATGGCACAAAAATAAATGGGAAGGCAAGTGGTGAGGATGACACAAAGAGGCTGCAAGAGTTGATGTGAGTGGGACTACAGCGTCCGCTGGCAGGATATCTAGTAACATTGCACCACAAGGAAATAAACAACTCGGTGAATGGGATGACATCCAATTATCAGCTTTTAGGAAACGTTTTTGACACAATTGGATTCTGTAACTATTAATGAAATGTGAATTGTGTTAAAAGAAAGGCCATTTTACTTCCTTTATGATTGACTTATGATTTAATCTGAATTAATATTTTACCTCTTTGCATCACGCTCGTATTTTGCACTTTCTTCCATTTCTCTTTCAATAGTTTCTCGCCATTCAGTCCTCTACAGGTATTGTCACTTTATTTCAGCTTTTTCTCTATCCTTTTCTTTCACTGATATTAGCACGTGTATACTCTTACTTTATCTTCGCCCAGATTTCTATTTCTCTTCACTTCTAATACTCTTTACATCTTGTTTTTTTTTTTGTCTTCATTCCCGTTAATATTGAATTATAGAGGCCTAAATTAGTAAGGCTGATACTTCAAATTCAGCATCGTGGCCCTCCCAGTCGGTGGAAGTTTTAGTATAGCCTCTCCCTCTGTTTGTACCACTGTGCCTTCAGCAGCACAGAGATAGGTGGCAGTGTCGTTAAGTCTGGTGTCTGTCACCCTTAGGGCACTGTGTTTGTAGTCTGCACTGATTGAAGCAGTCATCCTCTCCCAGATCCACAATGCCCTCCAGTGGCGACTTCTGGAAATTGCGAGGTAAATTTCTCACCGCAAATTGAGTTCACTGGATCGTGCTTGATCAAAACAGATATATCTCGCCTCCCGGAATAACATTGATATCCGAGGATACTCTACACTTTTTTCTTCAACTGCGGCACCCAATGATTTCAGGGAATTTACTTCACACATTGTACAGAAACTTTATTCCATACAGTGATAAGCCTCAGTGTAACAAGAGAACTGTCTCAGCATTAATCCTAAAATCTTCGTTTGTGATTGAAAGCAATGTGTTACCTCAGAGTCGTGCGATCTGAACATTCATTTCCATTGTGTGCACAATGCAAACAGGAAACACGAAGAGCAAACTTGGTAACTCGTTATCATATAACCGTCAACGGGTATTTTTCTGAAATCTTTCTCTCTCTCTCTGTCAAACACACACACACACACACACACACACACACACACACACACACACACACACACACACACACACACAAATGCACACCTTCAGCTATCATTCTTTGATGGATTGGCTCCCAAACCACACAAACATCTTCCAAAATCTCCCTTTACTAGAAAATGCAATGTATTCATTAAACTGCTGCTTGCAAAGAAATTGAGTTTGACAAAAGTGGAGCAATAGTGGAATCGATTGATAGCTTGCACCTGAAAGGGGCCAGAATACTTGCTAAAAGTTCACAGAATCCCTGTTTTGCCTGCCCTTTGGATACAAATTAACAGAAAGCACGGACCAGGTTTCTGTATGTAACATGGATTAGTAATTAGTTCTCAGGAAGGGTCACCGGATCCGAAATATTAACTCTGATTTTTTCTTCACAGATGCTGCCAGACCTGCTGAGTTTTACCAGCAACTTCGGTTTTTGTCCATGAATTAGTAATTATTGTGAACGAATAGATTCTAGATGCAGGTAAACAATTATGAACTGATGATATATAAGTTGATCGGTTGAAACTGATCACTGCAATGAACCACTCTCACCGTGTTATTCTTGGGTACAGATGGAGCAAGCTGTCAATTTTAAAGGTGTCGCGCATCGCTGTCCTTCCTCTGACTTAATCCCAAACGATTTTCGCACTGTGCCTGTGCAGTGGCGTCGAGCCGCCAGCAAAGAATGGCATTATATCAATTTCAGCGCAGAGAAATAGGGAGAGAAACTTCAAACAATCCTAACCTCCTGGGAGAAGGTGGTGGCCAGCTGCCTTCTTGACATCTACATCCGTTGGTGTGTTGGTGTACCCACATTGTAGTTAGGAAAAGAGTTTCGGGGCCTTGACCATCTGATGGTGAAAAAATGTCACGACGGAAGATGCCCTAACAGTAAGTTGCAGTAAGTGGTGTTTCCATGCATCTACTGTCATTGTCTTTCTCAGTGGTGGTCGGCGTGAGAAGGTTCCATTGCAGGACATTTGGTGAGTCATCGCAGTGCATCTTGTGGCCACACCTCTGTAATTGTGCATCAGTGATGAGGCAGTGAATGTTGAAGCTGATTATTTGGGCGTCAACCCAACAGATTTTTACATGTTCTGCTTTTCATTTATGTAAGCGATCTTTACAGTCCACCTTTATGATTCCTCTGAGATTCCATGCATCTTCTATTTTCCTGTTTAACACGGTTCTTGACTATCCTTTGTTGAATTCTAAATTACTCTCAATCTGTTGGCTTAACACTTTTCCTTGCAGCTTTACAAGCTATTTTTAATCTAATATAATCTTGCAGTACTTCTGACAGCTGCAGTTGTTTAATTTTCCTGCTGTATATTTCTGTTTCCGTGGAATGAATAATCACACAATACTTCTTCAACTTGTCTACTTTCAAATCATTTTCCTATTTTGGCAAGCCATCACAGCCAATCTGCCACTCCAATCTTCATAATTTCCATTGTTTAGATTTCAGACCCTAATCCCAGAATAAACTATGCCACTTTGAAACTTGATTAAAAATCCCAGTCTTATAGTCCTATTCTACAAACTTCTTCACAGCAATCTTAGTAATTGCCCTTTCTCTTTACAAAAGGCTTTAGATTATTTGGTCCTTCAATGTTCTGCTTCAGAAATGCTCAGTACAAACTCAAGAAAAGCATCCCGCAATGCATTCGTCGAAGGATTTCCAGTGACGATGGGTAATTGCATCCCGTGCCGCAGCGCTCACATTTCCATGGTTTCTCCATGGTGATATCGTCTTTGTACCTCTTCAAGAGGGGTGATCACTTGAAGCCTTGACTACATACAGATTGAGCACAGTATCTCCCTGCTGTGAATGTTTTGTCAATCTTCTTGAGTAGTTAAAATTCTCTTCACAGGAAGATTGTAATCTGTTTCATAATATAAAACGGAACTGCGGATGCTGGAGATCTGAAACACATAGAAGTGTATGTTTGTCACCCATTCCTAACTGAAGGCAAAGATAAAAGTTTATGTTTCCAGTTTCAAAATGGCATTTGATAGTTCTCCAACATTTGAACCTGTTTGAGTTGCCATACTAATGTAATGACAAAATTACATTTAAATATATCAAATAAAATCTGTACTAAAAATGCACATGGAGGTAGTTTCACTGCTAGATAAAGATGGACCTGCGTTGCTTCCAATAATTTCGTCTTGTCCTGCATTCTGCTTCCAATAGACTTTCCTTTGAAATATGCATCATCCGTACTGGCAAGTTAAAATGAGTTGGAATGCATTACCTGAAAGGATGATGGAAATAATTTCCATCAGAGCTTTCAAAAGGAAATGAGAAGTAAAGTTGAAACGGAAAGCTTTGGGGAAATGTCGTAAACGTGGGATCTGACAGCCTGTTCGTATTATCACTAGATGATTAATCCATAGAGTGAGTTAATGCTCTGGGATCCTGGATTTGAATGATGCCGAAGTAGATGGTGGAGTTTGAATTGAATACAATAAAACATCTGGAATTAAGAATCTCTTAATGACCTCAACAGCATTGTCGGTTGGTAGGAAACCCTATCTGGCTCACTAATGTCCTTCAGGGAAGGAAATCTTCTATTCTCATCTGGTCTGCTCCACATGTGACACCACGCCCACATCAATGGCCGACCAAGCCACTCAGTTGTATCAATCTCTCTGAAGTCTCAACAAAGAAATGAAATTGGAAGGACCACCTGGCATCGACCTAGCCACCGGAACGATAAACTGCAGAAACAGTCTTGTGGACCCTGCAAAGTTGTCCTTACAAACATCAGGAAAAGTAATGCCAAATTTTGCAGAGTTGTCTCAGAGACTAGCCAAGCAAAAGCCTTACATACTCATACCTATGGAATCAAATCTGACCGACAACGCCACAGACACAACGTCACCATTTCTGAATATATCCCATCCCACCCGCGGACAGACCCAGCAGAGCTGACGACACAGTGGAGTCCTCATCATTATCTCTGGACCTCGTGAAGTGTCATGGCTTCAGGTTAAACGTCCTGGTAAATCTTCTGTGGATTACACTTCTGTCCTGCCTTGGGAGATGAATCAATAATCCTCCATATTGTCTTTCTCTCTTTGCGTGTGTGTGTCTGGGTCTGTGTTTGTGTGTGTACGCGTGAGTATGTGTATGTCTGCTTCTCGGTCGCTGTTTGTCGCTGCACCAAAGAGCTTTTCAGAAGCCGTTCTGCTGGCCACAGTAGCTCGCTCTCTGAACATTTCCCTTCTGACTTAAAGTGGGTGCTTGAAGAAATAAAAATGGGCGGGGTGATGAAACCCCCAGCGATTGCATAACATCCAGATTAGGTACAGACAGTCATAACTATCTCTCCCTGGACATCTGTCGGTAATTCTGCAGATAAAGTACTGCCTGACTGTTGTTATTCTCCTGGTCACAAGTAAGTTGTACAGAACATCCAAACTAAATATTCAATTATTTACCAATTTCATTTGCAGGGGGATACTTCTTTCTCATCCTCTCTCTAATCCACTTTATGTCCACTGTTTAATTTCAGAGGTGAATAATAGAGACTCAATGAACCAGTCAGAAGCAATAAAGGACGAATATTCAGCAATATCCTGTACTTACTCGGTGTTTGCTGCAGCTACTAGCTATGACAATGCGTACAGTTATGGTCACTAGCAAAAGGATGTAAATGTTTTGGAGAAGGTACAGAAAAAGAGTGGTGAGTGCCTGGAAAGCATTGACAGAGGAGTTGGTGGAAGCAGACAAAATAGCTGCATTCAAGAAGCACCTGGACGATACATGAATAAGAATGGAATAGAGGGATGCTAATCCTATAATTTAAGACAGTTTTAGTCTGGAAGGGCAAAATGTAGCGGCGCAGGCTTGGAGGTCCGAAGTTCTGTGCTGTATTATTCTTTGTTCTTTGAACTGCAATTACACAGCAAAATCCATTTTCCAATGCTTTTCTGGTGCATTCAGCATGCCGGGGAAGCTCCGAGATATTTATTGAGAAGGTTCGACAAGTAACAGAGAGATAAGTTGCCAGATTTCTCCGACAGATTTTCTGCTACCTGGGACAGTGAAAAGTAAAATGTTCCTCTAAATATTGCCGCTGCTCTTGTCTCTGATTGACTAAGTGACTTATTTAATGTCACGTGTACTGAAATACAGTGAAAAGCTACAAGCGGTATAGGCAGGTCATCGTAAGCAAAGGATGTACAGATCAAAAAGACTTCGACAAAGGCATAGAGTCTACATTGCACAGGGCGTGCGTTAGGCGAGATCAGTATCAGCAAGATCAGCTCAGCGTTGTGCTCAGCCAGTGAGGGAGGTGCACACAACAGACCATGAAACAACAACTTCAGAACCCCGTGCAATGTGCAATAAAGTGATAACTCAATCTTGACTTACATCAAGCCCTGTATGATGTGTTTAGATATCCATAAGCAATTCCATCATTCTTCCTGGCATATTTCAATTCGATTGTTGCCCTCGGTCTGGTTTCTGATCATCCATTAACATGTCGGAAACCTACAGCTATTCCTGTATTACAGATTATTGTTGTATTGGTCTGTGTTCATTAGTTTCTAATTCTGTCTTGATAACAATGAGGTTGCACCTGTTAACATTGAAGATGCTTGGTATTAATATATGTAAGCATCTTTAACATTGAAGAATCTGTAATCAGGTTGCTACAATTGTTTGGACTTTCATTCGACAGGCTTTGGTGTCACTGCAAATTGATATTTCGTGTCAAAATTATTTGTTCCTTTGAATGAGATATTTCTGGAACGGCTGGACTGGGAAATACTTCGTTCTAAGCTACTTCAAGTTTTGCATTCTTCATCGTAGTGGCCTCTTTCCAGCGATTCTCAAATAAACAGCAACTTCCCTCACACAGTGTCAGAATCAGCAATTGATGTGAATGATTTTAAATGATATTTATGTGGACTATGCTCTGGGTATGCCCTCACAAGAATATACTGAATTACCAGTGAGTGGCCGGCTGTTATGCAGACCCCTCAACAGGTAGCAGCTGTGATCCAGAAACCTGTGGCAACGATTGCCATTGCTCGCTCCCAATGCTGTGAGACTCACAGCACATTAATAGACCGTGGTATCAGACAGTGGTAGCCCCGAGATTGTCAATTGGTACAACTTGTCTGACTGCTGGACTGTATCAAAAAAAACTGTTCTGAGTGAAATCCACCTTCAATTTAGGACCACCGCTCTTGTACCTCCGGACTGCAAGCTCGGGTTGACAGCATGGGTACTGATGGGACCAGAATAAGGAATACCCTTGGTCAGCGTAGGTGCAGTTTAAGTGACATATTCTCCCTCTGACTGTCTGAGGAAGGGCTCCCGCTGAAAAACAGAAATTCCATCGCCAAGATCTGGAACACAAGGCTAAAGAAAGAGGAAATCATTTAATAAAACTTAACTTGAATTGGTGTATAAAAAAAATCTTATTCAGTGTGACATGAAATTAAACAGGAATTTATGCATCAATATAACATCAGAAAAATTGGTCTATATCCGTGTTATTTCAGAAGAAATGCCCTTTCCCCTTCCTCTGTTTCTATCTGCATGTCCTTATTTCCATCTCGCTTTCATCTATTTACCTGACGTGTGTTTCATGAATCTATGGATTTGATTCAACCGCCCTTGGCGCCAGTGTGTTCTGTAGTCTGAAGCGTACTTAGGATTCTGTTAATTTTTCGATTAGATTTTTTTTTACTCTTACACTTAAGAATCACAGTTTTTGGAATCTTCCCCAGTCCAAAACATTATCTTTATGATTATCCTGCCAAGAAATCTTCATCAGTGTAAATATCTCTAGCAATTTTATCGTTACGTGAGGGAAGAAAAATGTCCGTTTATATAGTGTGTTTCAAATGTATTGTCCCTTAATACTGGGATCATCACTGTAATTATTTTTGTGCGTTTCGTGTCGTTTTCTTATTCTTACATGATGGAGAGAAAATCGGTTCACAATTGCTCAAGTGTAATGCAGCCAGAGTCCAATGTTTGTTGAAAAGAACACTGGTTTGTTTCACATTCAAAAATACAGAAAATGAACTGCATAATATCAAATAAGACAGAGAAAAAAGGGCTCCGTTAATCTTTACAGTTGAGCTATTTCAAAAATATGTTCGGCAAGTGGAAGACAAGTTTAAAATAAAAGCTGCACTTCAAATGTTGCGTGATAGACAGGACTCAGAAGAATGAAATACTGATGTCATCTGTGGGTAATTAATTCATGTTTTTCTTTCTGTTCCCTTATGGAATGTAGGCATTACAGAAAAAAGCCAGTGATAGCTCTTTGTCTGTGTGACTTGGTCAGTTATTTCAAAAGGCCCATGATCTGTAGTTAAATGAAGCCCAGAACAGTTAACAGTGGCAGATTTCCATTCCTATTAGGTTGCAAAGAGCAATGGGTTTTTACAACAATCGATGACAGTTTCACGACCATCATTACTTGGTCGAGTTAATACAAGATTAAATGTGAATGAGTTGACGTTTCAACAGCTGCTAAGAACGCAAAACATTAGCCTGGCCTTCTTGCTTACTAGTCCAACCACAAAACCATGATACAATCCCTCGTTCCCTCCCCCCACTCCCCATCCCCAGTCCTCCACTGACTATGCAATGTTTCATGTTATTCTGTAAATGTTTCATTTCTTAATGACGTCTTGGAGATTAAAATAAGAAAAGGGACGATTGTCGGGTATAAAATTAAATAGAAATTACTTGAACTGAAGCGTATAATTTATATTTCCGTAAAGAGAAAGAGGTGGTCAGCAACAATGTTAGCCCACTAAAACAGCAAGTTGGGTTATTGTCAATGATTGTGTGGAAATGCCAGTATGTTCAGTAATTATTATGTCTCAGTGTTTACAGTAGAAAGAAGGATAGTTTGCCAGAACTGGCTCAGAAACAGGTACTGAATAAAATTAAAGTAAGCAAAACATCGGAAATGAGGAAATTAATGGAATTAAAATGGGTCAAGTCACCGGAACCTAATGGATTCCATTCAAATATGTTAAAGGAAGCAGGGGTGCACATTTTAGGGTCATTAACTAAATCTTTCAGTTCTAAATGATTATTTTCAAAAATTTTAATGATCTGTGCAGCTGAGCTGTAAGTCTCATTGTACATGCACTGTTTTTAATTTCATACGAAGAGAAGTAATGAAATACTGGTCTTCATATACGGTGGACTGGAGTACAAGATTGTACCGATATTCTGCAGTTATACAAAATCCGGGTTAGCCCATACTTGGCGTATTGTGAGCAGGAAGGGGCACCATATCTTTGGAAAGATATATTGGCTTTGGAGGGAGTACAAAGCAGTTTTAGTGGTTAGAAGCTTGAACTTCCTGGTTTAATTTATAAAGTGAGATTATGGAAGTTAGGCCTGTTTCCATACAATTTGGAAGTTTAAGGGATGATCTGATTGAAGTCCAAATGTATTACCAGGAATAAACAGGTTCGGTAGATAAACTATTCCACCTGCTTGGGAATTCTAAAAAATGGCGGCATAGTACGACAATTAGGGCCAGAGATTTGAGAAGAGATGTTTGGAAGCACTTCGACACACATAAGTTGGTGGATGTTTGGAACTCTCTTTCACAAATGGGATTGAACAAAGGATTAGTTTTTAATTTTAAATCCAAGGTAAATATTTCATTTTAGTGAAACCAAAGCGTTAAGGGATATTGGCCAAAGGTGGCTATCTGGAGTTAGGCTACAGATCAGCCATAGTCTCATTGAACGATGCTCGAGGAACTGAATAGCCTATTCCCGTTCCTATTTTCCTATATTCCTTAATAAAATGAAGCTGTTTTAGATTAGAGATAGTGTGTCATCTCATTCTTAACAATTAGTGGCTTCAGTTGATGGAGACAGAAATGCATATTTTCTTTTAGGAAAGGATAAATGCAAACCTTGCTTTTAACAGTTCACATACAGATACAATTCGGCATTCACCCATTCACCCAAGCTATAAAATGTAATTTGTCTGTTTGTTTGCTGAACTGTAACTAATATGCATGCTGTGTTTTTATAATGCTTCTGGTGACTCCCTGTTGGAATAAATAAGGACCGATTTCAATGTGTCACAGAAATAAGGTTTGCAGTTTCTGAAATTGTTTTTGATTCTGGAAAAGATGCACGGACCAGCGAATGGGCTCTTGTTTGCCATTTGCTACCCCATTCTCGCCTTTATTGGTGCACCAGGTCAGTAACTGATCTCAATACGTCATTTTATGAATATGAATGAATTTAGTTTCTCCACTTTTAAGATCAATCCGAATTTTTTCCAACATTCAGCGCTCTACTATGTGACTAGATGGTATAGTGGCAAGTTATAGAACGTTATTTGCACTTGTGGTATGGAACATGAAACGAAATTGTTCAATGCATTATGCAACATGATTATAAAAATATCACATATTAAATTGCTGAAATATGAATCACCATGAATGAAATTTGCTCAATTCGATTATAATTAAATATTATCTCCATGTAGCAAAAAACTCATCTAGCGTGTTTAATGTTTCTAGTTAAGAATAATATTAGTAGCATATTGCATGAATATTTAACATGTTGATGTGGTCAGCGACATTAATCATGGAGACTTTTGAAATGTGACTGGCAGTGCAAGAACTTCTAGAGATTATACTTTTGCTTTGTCCTGATAGGTGTTGTAAATTTTGCTTTTACTTTGGTTAATTAAACTTTTTCATCCTTAGACGGCTGTTGCTCGTTCTAGCAAGGAGATTAACTTCATAATAGAGTTTGTTTGGATCTTCAGTTCTTGCCGTATGTTTGGTGGGGATGCCGTTTAGCATGTATTACTAATAAATTTGACTATGACGTACGGAAGGAGATATCGATTTTGATACCCAGATCCTTGATCTAAGAGATATTATAAAGCATGTCCCGAAATAGACTGGCGGGCAAGAGTAGTTGAGGAAGTGAGTAATGGAGATCTGAACTTCTACATATAAATTCACAACTGCTACTGAGTTAAGGATTGGTATCATACCAGAATTACAGTTACAGTGATCACAGATGGCAATACAATTTTACAGATGATAGAAGGAAGATTGCACCATTACTTCAAAATCAGGATGCATGAGACTATTATAACCCTGAAATTGCTGGATGAAATGCCAATGTAGACCAGCAAGTATAGAGGTCATGAATGTACGAGACTTGTTATGAATAACAGATCAGGCAGCAAATGGTTCAAATGTGTTTAGATTGGGTAGCAAGCTGTTCGTGTAGTCTCAGTGGTCATATAAATGCGTTTGTCTCTGGAAGGGTTGGGGATTTCTCATCTATGGAGAAATGTTTGCTCCCAACATTGGCTCCAGAGCAGCTGCCAAAGGCTTTGGAATAGTTAATCCGTGGAGATACGACTGGATGCATCTGGAGGGGTTCTGCAATAAGATTTCATCAGGCTGTAGCTTGTGTTTCGAGTTCACTTGGTAATATATTCCTCCCTTGTTATCTTTCACAGCCAACTTGTTAGCGATTATAATTCTATCCCAAGGGCAATGCGGGCTCTCGGAGTGCATCACTTACTATCTGGTGGCCATAGCAGTGAGTGATTTCCTTGTCATCATCACAGGTGGAATTCTTAACAGGATTGGCCGTATTTATTTTAGCTACAGTATTCTTTCCACTACCCCTGGCTGCAGTCTAAATGCGGTGTTGGTGTATGCAGCCCGGGATTGCTCTGTCTGGCTGACAGTAGCCTTCACAACTGACCGTTTTGTGGCCATCTGTTGCCAGAGATTGAAGAACATATACTGTACTAAGAAATTTGCATCGCTGGTCTTAGGAGTGGCCTGTGCCCTAAGCTGTGTCAAGAACACCCCTTTCTATTTCATTTATCAGCCCATGTTTTTCCTAGAAGGGATGCCCTGGTTCTGTGATATCAAGCCCACGTTCCACACTTCACCTGCCTGGCAGGCTTTGCACTGGCTCGACCGAGTCTTGGCCCCATTTCTCCCATTCCTCCTCATTCTTCTGCTCAATGCCCTGACAGTCAGACACATTGTATTGGCCAGCAGAGCACGCAAGAGGCTCCGAGGCACTGAGAATTGTGAAGATCCAGAGATTGCAAACCGCAAGAGGTCCATAGTCCTGCTCTTCGCAATCTCTCTCAGCTTCCTCCTCCTGTGGGCCACCTATATTGGTCGCTTCCTCTATCGATTGCTTGCACATAAGGGGTACATCAGCAGCCTGAACTTCAAAGATCCACAGTACATCCTTCAAGAAACAACCAACATGCTCCAGATAATCAGCTCCTGCAACAATGTCTTCATCTATGCGGTAACTCAGAAAAAGTTTCGAAAGGAGCTAAAAAGAGTGCTGATGTGTCCTTTCACTACTCTAACTGGATGCTTCAAATGTTAAAAAAAAGTACACCAAATCACCATACTGAATCTACTGGTGCCCATCAGTATCAGTGTGCCCGAGAATATAACACTTTCATTTTACAAGTAATAAATAGTAGATTTAAACCGCAAAAGTAGAGAAATATAAGATAAAAACTCTCAAGGTGCGTCAGTACACTAAACAAAATGCTGAAGAAATTCTGAATGACCAGAGTTCATGCCTTTCTGGGTGGAACTTCTGTCCAACTTCTTAATGGAACATAAAATGCACCTCGCCATTTCAGTAAATAATAAGACGAGTTATCTCCATAGTTCTGTGTCAATATTTATCCTTCATGTAGAAGGCAGGGACAGGGTAATGAGCAGATTAGAAGAGATATAGCCTATTTTCCCCTCATGTTTTGTATGTGATTACTGTTCTGAAGTACTGGAATTTACCTCTGCGCAGTTGATGCCACTTTTTTTTGCATCACAGTAGGAACGTGTATAATTTCTTTCTTTCTTTCTTTCTTTCTTTTCTCCTTTCTTTCCTTCTTTCTTTCTTTCTTTGTTCCTTTCTTCCTTTCTTTCTTTCTTTCTTTCTTCCTTCCTTTCTTTCTTTTCTTTCTTTATTTTTGTTGCAGACCCAAGATCGTTAAACAGGTGTATTTTCTTGAGATCTCAGCAGAGAAACGGATTTTAGAAAATTCTGTTTTTGTGCACCATCGCTCGAGCGTTCAGAGAATACGAATTCAGGCTGTGAGTTCGGCCGTTGCTCATACCATGGGACATAATAGCTAATCCATGTAGATTCGTAGGCACAGTTTAAAGTTAGTATTTGTTGTGTCTTAACATCGAGGCTGAGTGACGGAAATTCCATGCTCAGATTTGAAAATGTTTAATCGGGAAAATATCAGATAGACTTGTGTTGAAAATTTAAATTAAAACATTGTTCAATTTGAAATGTGTTTTGTCTGTAATTACCTGTCAGAAATGCTCCCCAAACAAGTCAGACACTGGTCAGTTGCAGCCTTGATCTCCAATTTATGGATGTGGAGGTGGAAATGTTAACAAGCTCGTTCTATTCCCCAACATCAACAACCTGCTGTTGCATGTTAGCTTGATCTGTCTTCCACTCCTTGTGTTCGCTATAGCACTATGGGACCAGTTCCAGTCAGCTGACAGGTAGTGAATGGAAACACCTTGAGACAGATACAGACAGTGTCATTATGAAAAAAATTGTTTCATTGTTGAACACGTCGAAGCCTTTATCAATCTACAACCAGAAAAATGGTCTTATCAACAGTTTTTTTTTTTAAATTCAGGCATTAATGCTATTTCTCCTTTTCAAATGTCATCTGAAAGTTCAGAGCATTGAAAGTCAGAGATCTTCCAACACCACTTCAGCTTCATTGAATTAAGCAAAGTTCTCTATTGGTGGGAGCAGCTATAGTAGATAAATTATAATCACGTTAATAACAAGGTTAAATAGAGAAACTCCATTAAAAACTTTAGAGTAGATTGGATTTAATTAAATGAGGGTTCATATTTACATTGTTTGCAAGTGTCGGCAGTTAATAGTTGCCATCTCACTGCAGCTTTGTGATTTCATACTGCTAAAACCGTGTTCCGCCCAACTAATTTGACTTATCTTCTCATTTTAATGCCTCTCTGCATTAAAATATATAGAAACTGTGACAACAAGACCAATGTGACATAATCATACATCAACATCCTTCGTTCATTTGAGGATTCGATGATATTTCAGCAATTGGACATGGATTTCAGATCACCAGCAGATGGAGCTCTCTCACATTGCTGTGTGCAGTCTGCACGTTGCACGGTTATAGTGACCCCATGTTTTTCCAGGAGGACTAGTGGCTCCCAAAACTCACCCTATTCGTGCCACATGCTATGATATATTCATGTATTTTCTATCCCTTCAAAGAGCTCTTACTTCGACTGTTATTTCCTTACTTTTTCCACTTTCTTTCTCATTGTCTGTTCATTTCTTACAGTTTGTATCTCAATCTGTACTATCTGCAAGCTTCTTCTTTCATTTTATCTTTATGTAATAAGCTCAGTCATTCTGTATTCATTTATTAACCTCCGTGTCGACATTTCTACGTCATTTGAATTCTCTTTGTATCAATGTTGACGCCTCAGCATCTTGCGTGAAATACGCCTTAATTTCTCTGAAAGGCCTTTCCCTCTCATTCACTCCATGTTTCTTTGTTCTTAACTTATTTTCCTCCATTTGTTAATTGTCTTCGTTTTCGTGTTGCTGCCGTTGACGCCCTGATGTATATTCACCGAATACCCTCCCCATCTGTGTCAGTCTCATTGAAATCATTGCCTCTTCCACAGCACATGCCCGGGTCTTTACCACATTTTCTTTCCGTATGCCTCTTCACCTCTAAATACGATTACACCCGGTTCTCCCCGAAGGACTAATTCAAGACACAAATGTGCTTGGTGCTGCTTTCGTCTATCGTAATTTTTCATTTCATTGAATATATGCAAGTGTTATTCTTCAATCCACTTCCAGGAGAATATACTTGATTCAGTGCCTGTTACAGTTTTTAGATTGCGAGTTTTCTTATTCCGTCGTGGAACATAGGCATCGCTGGCCGGGCTTACAATTATTGCCCATCCAGAGCTGCTGTGAAGAAGCTGGTGTTGAGCTGTCTTCTGGAAGTGCTGCAGTCCGGTGTGATCTAATTTGACCAACAAAACCGTTAGGGAAGCAGCCCCCGATGTTAGTAAGAAAGATTTTGTATGGCCACCCTTGTCATTTCTGGTACCCATATCAATGCCAGGTGGTCCTGCCAGTTTTATTTCTGAGATTAACCAATACTCTGCAATTGAAGGCACAATTACCTCTCACAATGGATCTCACGCACTCTCACATTTATATCAATAATCAAAAACGAACATTATTCACTTCCTGGGCTGTAATTAAACACAGCAAAATAGCTGCATTAAAATCAACTCAGACCCATCAGATCCAACACATTTCTAGTCTATGTGTCCGTACAACGTTCCAGCACATTTAGGAGCGTGAAATGTCAGTATTTGTATGCGTCTGAATTTGACCCCAGGTCCCAGTCATGAGGTCTAGTGATCAGCGTGGATTGTTTTCTTGCCCTTGTTGAAGGCATGTGATACATTCAACAGAAAATTATGCCTGGATTGTACATCCCAAAAACATCCAATGAAACCAATTCTCCAGTGATATTCCTCATCATCGAGCGGAGATACTAGGAAAATGCAATGAATTGAATTGGAATGTTCACGGGTTTAATTTTAGGTCAACATCTGTTGGATAAAAACTTCCAGTCTTAAAATATATTTCTGCACTTTTCCTATCGAAATATGTGCGTCAAGATATTGTGATCAGCCAATCACATCAGTCATTATTCCAAGCGGGAGAATCTACTGAAATGAAAGAGTATAGAATCTCCAGAAACTCTGTGACAATCCGCCTTTCTAACTGCAACTACAAAACCATTTTTTTCATGTTGGTAATGCCACAGATGAACAATTCAAACGTTTTGTCCACACAACAAGAGGTTATAACGACCTTCAAAGGGATATCACTGGGTAATTGCTGCAGAAATGTGTACATGTGCAGTGAGGCACAATAATAAATTCTCTCTGCATTCCACACCAGCCTCTGTGATTTCCTTAAGATGCTTACCCCTTCGTGAACGACATTTAGCAGCGTAGGTGTCAGTATCATGTCCAAATGCCTATTAAGACCACACCGCTATAGATATTTCTTTGTGTTATTAAGATGTTAATCCTTAGCATTTGACCATTGGGCGGGAGCATTTTCATCAAATTAAATGTTCAAATCAAATGTTCCAGTGTTTAGATGTTTCAAAAGAAATAGGGATGGTGGTAAAAGAGGTGGGGAAGTGGCTTTGCTCTTCAGGGATGGCATCATAGCTGCAGAAAGAGAGGTATGGGTAGAAGTCAGAAAGAGAAAAGGAGCAGTCACTTTATTGGGAGTTTTGTATAGACCCCACAATAGCAACAGAGACACTGAGGAACAGACTGGGAGGCAGATTTTGGAAAGGTGCAGAAGTAATAGCATTGTTGGCATGGGTGACTTCAACTTCCCTCGTGTAGACTGGAACATCTTCAGTGAAAATAGTTTGGATGGACCAGTATTTGTCAGGTGTGTCAAGGAAGGATTTCTAACTCAATATGTAGATAGGCCGACTAGAGGGGAGTCCATATTGGATTTGGTGCTTGGCAACGAACCTGGCTAAGTGTCAGATCTGTCGGTGGGAGAGCATTTCGGTAATAGTGACCACAACTCCCTGAACTTTTACTATAGTCATGGAAATGGATAGGATCAGATGATATGGGAAACTATTTAATTAGTGGAGGCGGAATTAAAATGCTATGATGCAAGAACTGCGAAGCATAAATTGGGAACAGATTTTCTCAGGGAAATGCACGGCAGAAATGTGGAGGTTGTTGAGGGAGCACTTGCTACGAGTACTGGATAGGTTTGTCCCACTGAGGCAAGGAAGGGATGGTAAGGTGAAGGAACCTTGGATGACAAGACATGTGGAACATCTAGTCAAGAGGAAGAAGAAAGCTTGCTTAAGTTTGAGGAATCAAGGATCAGACAGGGCTCTAGAGAGCTACAAGGTAGCCAGGAAGGAACTGAAGAACGGACGAAGGAGAGCTAGAAGGGGGGTATGATAAAACCTTGGCGGGTAGGATGAAGGAAAATCCCAAGGTGCTTTTTTTTTTAACTTATGTGAAGAACAAGAGGATGGCCAGAATGACGGTAGGGCCGATCAGAGATGGTGGAGGGAACTTGTGTGTGGAGTCGGAGGAGGTAGGGGAGGTCCTTAACGAATACTTTGATTCGGTATTCACCAGTGAGAGAGACCTTTACGGTTGTGAGGACAGCATGAAACAGGCTAATATGCTCGAACAGGTTGATGTTTAGAAATTTTGAAAAGCATGAGGATAGATGAGTCAGAGATAGTAGGAACTGCAGATGCTGGTGAATCCGAGAAAACAAAGTGCAGGGCTGGATGAACACAGCAGGTCAAGCAGCATCATAGGAGCAGAGAAGCTGACGTTTCGGGCCTAGACCCTTCATCAGAAAAGGGGGAGGGGAAGGGGGTTCTGAAATAAATAGGGAGAGAGTGAGAGGTGGATAAAAGATGGATAGAGGAGAGGATAGGTGGAGAGGAAACAAACAGGTCGAAGAGGCGGGGATGGGGCCAGTAAAGGTGAGTGTAGTTGGGGAGTTAGGGAGGGGATAGGTCAGTCCAGGGAGGACGGACAGGTCAAGGGGGCGGGATGAGGTTAGTCGGTAGGAGATGGAGGTGCGGCTTGAGGTGGGAGGAGGGGATAGGTGGGAGGAAGAACAGGTTATGGAGGCAGGGACGAGCTGGACTGGTTTTGGGATGCGGTAGGGAGAGGGGAGATTTTGAAACTTGTGAAATCCACATTGATACCATTGGGCTGTAGGGTTCCCAAGCAGAATATGAGTTGCTGTTCCTGCGACCTTCGGGTGGCATCGTTGTGGCACTGCAGGAGGCCCAGGATGGACATCCCCTGGGCCAGATGGGATATACCAAAAGGTTACTACATGAAGCAGGGGAGGAGATTGCTGCGCCTTTGGCGATGAGCTTTGCGTCCTCGCTGTTCACTGGAGTAGTACCAGATGATTGGAGGTTGGCAAATGTTATTCCCTTGCTCAAGAAAGGGAATATGGATAATCCTGGGAATTACAGACCAGTGAGTCTTACTTCTGTAGTGGGCAAATTATTGGAGAGGATTCTGAGAGATAATATTTATGATTATTTGGAAAAGCACAGTTTGATTAGAAATAGTCAGTATGGATTTGTGAGGGGCTGGTCATGACTCACAAGCCTTATTGAATTCTTTGAGGATGTCACAAAACACATTGATAAAGGTCGAGCAGTGGATGTGGTGTATATGGATTTTAGCAAGGCATTTGGATAATGTTCCCCATGGTAGGTTCATTCAGAAAGTGTGGAGGCATGGGATTCGGGGAAATTTGGCTGTCTGGATGCAGGATGGGCAGTCCAATAGAAGACAGAGGGTGGTAGGAGATGGAAAGTATTCAGTCTGGAGCTCGGTGACCAGTGGTGTTCTACAGGGATCTTTCTGGGATCCCTGCTCTTTGTGACGTTTATAAATGACTTGGATGAGGAAGTGGAAGGGTGGGTTAGTAAGTTTGCAGATGACACGAAGTTGTGGATAGTGTGGAGGGCTGTTGGCATTTGCAACGGGGCATTGACAGGATGCAGAGCTGGACAAAGAAGTTGCAGATGGAATTCTAACCGGTAAAGTGTGAAGTGATTTATTTTGGAAGGTCGAATTTGAATGCAGAATACAGGGTTAATGGCAGGATCCTTGGCGGTGTGGAGGAACAGAAGGATCTTGGGGTCCACGTCCATTGATTCCTCAAAGTTGCTACCGAAGTTGATAAGGTTGCTAAGATGGCGTATGGTGTGTCGGCTTTCATTGGCAGGGGAGTTGAGTTTAAGAGCCGTGAGGCTATGCTGCAGTTCTATATAACCCTGGTTAGACCACCCTTGGAATATTGTGTTCAGTTCTGGTCGCCTCATTATAGGAAGGATGTGGAAGCTTTAGAGAGGGTGCAAAGGAAATTTACCAGGATGATGCCTGGACTGGAGGGCGGGTCTTATAAGGATAGGTTGACGGAGCTAGGGATTTTCTCATTGGATCGAAGAAGGATGAGAAGTGGCTTGATAAAGGTGTGCAAGGTGATGAGCGGCATTGATACAGTGGATAAGCAGGGTTTTTTTTTTCCCCAGGGCAGAAATGATTACTACGAGGGGACGTAATTTTAAGGTGATTGGAGGAAGATATAGAGGAGATGTCTGAGGTAGGTTCTTTAGATCGAGAGTGGTGCGTGTGTGGAATGTGCTGCCAGCGGTGGTAGTGGAGTCAGATACATTAGGGACATTTAAGCAATTCTTGGATAGGCACGTGGATGATAGTAAAATGTAGGGTATGCAGGGTAGTTTGATCTTAGAGTAGGATAATAGGTCGGCACAACATCGTGGGCCGAAGGGCCTGTACTGTGCGGTACTGTTCTATGTTCTGTTCTATGTAAAGTATTATCGGGCGTTTGATCCAGGTCTGAGCCTATTCCACTGCTTGAGGAGTCGTTCCAGTAAAAAAATAGATCAACAGCAATGCAATACCGAATGAAGACGTTCAGCCAGTTTTGCTAGTTCCTCATACAGCGGTCGCTGCAAGTAATTGCGTAGGTGAAGAAGACGGTGAAGAATGCAAATTGTACGTTGGCTTCATAGTGAGGGGTTCGAGTGCAGTAGCAGGGTGTCTTGCTGCAATTTTACAGGGCCTTGGTGAGACCATATCGGGAGTATTCTGTGCAGGTTTAGACTCCTCATTAGAAAATAAATGTTCTGGCTGTAGAGATTTACTGAGCTGATTCCTGTTTTGCCAGGACTGGCGTATGAATTGCGCCTGAATCAGATATGACTGCATTCACATGGGTTCAAAAGAATGGTAGGGGGAGGGGAGAGATCTCATAGAAACCTATAAAATGCTCATAAGACTTGACAGGGTAAGCACAGGAAGATGTTCCCGATGGCCAGGAGATCAGAACCAGAGACCACAGTCTGAGGATATGAAGTAGGGCTGAGGACTGAGAGTGGGAGAAATTTCCACATGCAGAGAGTGGTGACCCAGTTGAATTCTTTGCACAAAATGTGGTTGAAGTACAAGTAATGAAAGTTTTCAAACCGAGTTAGGATTAATGGTATCACCGGGCATATTTCGAAAGTATGAACAGGTTGTTGAGTTGGCTGATCAGCAATGATTGTATTGAATGGCACAGCAAGCTCGAAGGGTCAAATGACCTATTCCTATTCCTATTTTCCGTGCTTTTCTTTGTTTCTATGAAACACACCTCCACCTGTAATATAAAGAGATGTGTTAATTATTGTAATTAAAAAAAACATGTAGTACAAATAAATTGAGAGAGAGTCTGTTATAGTACTTACCAGTTCACAATCTTGTGTGATATAAGTAATGATATGATATGGCATAGTATTGACTTGCACATAATTCGGTAACGAGACTGGATCTATTAGGAATAAAAAGAAACACCACGCAGTGTCACAATAAGTGGAGCAATAACAGGGACTTGGTCTCCCACCATGATAAGTGAGCCAGAGCCAATTCTGATCAAAACTAGTAGACAACGGGTGCTGGAGATCAGATATAAAAACAGGAAGTCACGGGAAGTCTCCGCAGATCTGCAATATCTATGGAGATAAAGAGAAAAAAGAAATAGAGTTAACGTTTCCAGAACAATTTAGTTCTCCTGAGGAACCAAAAAGAGATGGTATAGTAGTCAGAGATAGTAGGAACTGTTTCCATACTGTTAAACAGGGGAGGGAAGTTGAAACTGAAGGCATGCTCAACAAATAAAAGGTAGTGATTGAGACTGAAACCAAATATTTCAATACTCTAACATGTTAGAAACTGTGATAATGGCTGCAAAGACGACAAACCATAGATAAAATGTAAGTATTGACAACAGCATAGATGTCAGCTCTGACAGAAAACAACATCTTAAAAACTAAGACAAAGGTTGAAGAGTAATATCTATATCAAAATGAAAGTCAGAGTTTGTGATCTGCTCTGGTATTGACAAAGAACGGCGAGGCGCTGGAGCTTGTAATCAAATGTAATTATGAAGGAGAAGAGCAGAGAGCAGAGAGCATGGGGAGCGGATTCTCTTGATTACGTCTCGCATCAGATTGTTTCTTCAGGTTAAACCTGCAAGATATACAGCTGGGCAAGAGTGCTCTGAGCTGAATATTCACGATGAAACAAATTGATACAGGCCACATGCACAATTTATCAGTCAACTGGATTGTAACCTCTGTGGTGACAAATCTATTTATGAAGAGTGCTGTGTCATCCGTGGTGGCACCAAAATTTGAAACCGTCAGTTTCCAGCCTGCGACTGCATCCAGAAATAATGTATCAACCAATGCAGAAAGGCATCTGAGGATTATTCAACTTTCAACAATGTAGGGAGAAAAAGGTTAAACGAAATCAATTCGAAATAGAGAGGAAGACAGAGATAAAAGGGCAGCAAAATTCCGTGAAACATAAACAGGCAGAACAGTTCCTGCAAAGATTAACACTGGTTTCTGAAAGAGACAATCTGCTACACAGAGTCAGAGTAAAACAGACAAAGAGAGAAAACTCTAAAGATAGTGAGGAATAGAGAGTAAGAGAGAGGGAAAGAGTACATCTGATTCAGATTTTTTTTAAAAAAAATCTTCTCCTACTTTGTGATTTCAATGTAAATTAATGGAGGTTTTCAGAGATTACAAGATGTGGAATTGTAAGCGACTGCATTACAAAAACGACATATTTAACATTTCTGCGTAGAAATGAGCAAAGAAATAGAGAAAACCGTTAACTGGTGCACGTCTCTCAAGGTCAGTGACTATGGATCACAATTTCAATATTGGCAGCAAGAGAGCTAGGAGAAATGTATTTACTCAGAGAGTTGTTAAGATTTGGAATGTGCTGCCTAGGGAGTGTGGTGGAAGTGGATTCCAGAGGAGGTTTCAAAAGTGAGCTGGGTACATCTTTGAAACTAATGAATTGAGTGGGCTATGAGGTAGCTGGGTCACTTTTTCGGGAGCCAGTGCAGACACAATGAGTGGAATAACTTCCTTTTGTACTCTAAAAATCCATGATTCAAAGGTGTGAAATGTGTATATTTTGAGAAGGAGATGGTATGCAATTTCCGGGGATTGCTGTAACTCATCACAATATCACTGAGGCAAAAAAATGGTGGAGTTCTTTTATGGTTCATTTTAGACCATGATTGAATGGCAGAGTAGACTCGATGGACCGAATGGCCTAATACTGTTCCTAAATCTTCTTATCTGTTCTGTTAAACTCTGGAAAATTTATTCTTTTTAATCGAAACATGTTTGATACATTAATTCCAGACTTTGCAAGAGCACTTTTTAAAATTACTCAACGGTTCAAAATTTTTGGACAAATTTATTTCATCTACTCTTGTGGAAATAAATTACGTATCGTTCTTCTACCCACCTCTCTTTCTTTCTCTATCTCTCTCTCTCTCCCCCCACCACAACCCCGCCCCCACCTTGCTCTTTGTATCTCCCTCTGTATCCTTGTACCTTTCCATGTCTGCCCCGTTCTGTCTCATTAATCGGAAAACATATGTCATTCTTTACATGCAGACGTAGGTCTTACAGTTTCTCCACCATACTCTCCCATTCAATAAGACGATTGCTGATCTAGCAACATAATGCACTCACATTGTCTCTGTACAGAATGTTCAATAAATATATAGTAACGCTCCCAAGTCAATATCCAGAATTGTGGCTCGCATTGATTTGACAATTAATTCATTGAACTTTATGTCCATGATGGCAACCACTCAAACATCAAGTTGCTATGGGAGCTCCACTTCCCATTCACTCTACTTGTCACTGATCCAGATAAGATATATTCTAAGAGTCCTCATGAGTCTGTCACTATTTGTTTTCTGTGAAACATCCCCCCATTCTCGATAATCAGAAGACACTTCTTAATTTTTTCAATGCAATGCTGGGACGTGAACGCTGCTGGCTGGGTCAGCATTAATTTCCTATCTGTAGTTGCTCCTTGAGATGATGGTACTGAGGTGCCTTCTTGGACTGCTGCAAGCTTTATACTATAGGTAGACACTCAATGTTATTCGAGAGGGATTTCCATGATATAAACCCAGCGACAATGAAGGATAGCGATATATTTCTAAGTCAGAATGGTGAGTGGATAATGACTATTGAGTGTAATCTCCGATCTGAAATAAACAACGAGTAGCTGCCTATACTATAAATTTTATTGTACCTTCCTGCCTGGCATTAACAGCAGCTGGTAACAGAGAATATTCAAACTATTTCAATTTGATTTTAGCTTTTCATTGAGGGTATGAATATATTGATATTTACGAAAAAGGAACAAAGATAGAAGAGTAAAGAATCATTTACTTGAATGCAGGCATAAAGACACAGCACAGACAATGGAGGAGCACTAAGATAAATTGCACTATTCAACTGTGATCGCTCATGGCAGTAATATGCTGGTTGAGAACTGGGTATCACACACAATTTTTGCTCCAAATTTTAAATATCTCTCCAGCAGTGGATCATGTTGAGATAGGGGTGGGGCGGGGGAGGTGGTCTGATGGGTTAATCATTTGCATTCTGGGACCTAATTGCCTTCCATAGATTTATCTGGGCCATCAGTGATAGAAGCTACAAATTGTGGCGACCATTGAAATCGTTTTGCTTTGAAATAAACAAAATACAGTGCAGTGGCGGTCTGTTAGATTAGTCGATGTAGAAAATAAAACATCATTTACTTACACCTTAAGAAAACAAGTCATAGCAGACCTTGTGGAGCTGGCACTGACAGCACTAATGCAAAGCCCAACGCTCGTAGTTAAGGATTTCATTCCTATACAACTCATCAATTAATTTCCCTAAACTTGCACTGACTATATCCTAGTTTTGGCTGTCTGGGAAACAGAACAGCACTGAAAGGTTTCACAGCTGCGCTGGAAAGACAAAGCAGTGAGGTAAGAGCATCCTGGGGTATAAATTATTGTCTGATTTCCTTTTATAGACAAGATAGCGAAAACGCCACTATTCAGCGTTTGATTGTTTACGAATCATTTCTGAGAGGTAATTGTCAATTAATGCGGTTTGTTCTTTCTGTAATTTCCCAAAAAAAAAATTATTCGTACCCGTATTGTTAAAATGAGCAAGACTAATATCCTGTTTGAATGTGCTCTTCATGTCTGTGTCTTGAAGATTCTGTCACTCAACTCCTGTCCTCGAGAGTTAAACTAAAGGAAAAACAATTACTTTCTACTGTATCAGTGAGAAAGCATGGAGCATCAATTGTTTATTCTGGTACCGCAATATACAGACAGATAACCTTAGCTTAGACTGATGAAATGGTTGTGAAGATAAAGCAGGTTTTGTAAGAGTCCATTTCTCTGCGACGCTTGAAATCAGATCCAAAATCACCACTTTATCGATCTTTGGGCTGTAGCTTGCTGACACTGCAGTTTTTAACTGCGCCCTGAGACTCGCAGCGATGGAAATCAGTGAGGTAATCATGCAGAAACTCGGGCCGCTCTGAATGCTTGAAATATGCATGTTAGACCAGGAGATTGTAGGGGTCAAAATGACGATGAAGTGCCGCGTCCCTTTCCTGTGATACATGATGAGATGATCCCAGGAAACAGGCCATTGTATGAAACCACTAACACAGTCGGATGATAACGCCCAGATTATTTTCTCAAACTGACAAGGGCGGGGTTGAAATGTGAATGAAAATTCTCAGTTAATTTCAGAGTCACCACCTGGATTGAGTTGGCTGACAGAGTTCTGGCAACCTTCACAATTTAATGTCGAGTTCAATAACTTTAGGGCCTGATTACCTCATTCCATGTTTTTTACCCATTGCCACCACTCTGGTCCTGTCATCATACGAGCTGCTTTCACCAGAGCAAACTGACCCCACCACTCCGCATTTTCAAGGACTCATGGTTCATATTGTCAGTTTTTCTTTATTTCCAGCTCAACGTTATACATACCTTTGTCTACCCAACTGCTGTTATCTTGGTGTTTCATCTCCATCTATTGCCTACTAAACACAACCACTCCACACCCAAGCCCCACGTCCCCCTTTCTTCAGCATACAGACCACCTTTTCCAGCCACAGTTGATTCTGAAGAAGCGTCACTGGACCTGAAATATTGAGTCTGCTTTCTCACCACAGATGCTGCCAAACCTGCTGAGCTTCTCAAGCAATTTCTATTTCTGATTAATTGATTTTTGTTGGATTAGTAACATTGCTGCCTATCTGCGCTGCCGAGTTTCGTTTTCCTTATTCTTTCATGAGATGTGGGCGTCACTGGCTAGGCCACCATTTATTGCCCAGTCCTAATTGCCCAAAGGGAGGGTTAAGAGTAAACCATGTTTCCGTGGGCCTGGAGTCACATGTAGGCCAGACCAGGTAAGGATGGTAGTTTCCTTCCCCAAAGGGCATTAGTGAACCAGATGGGTCTTCTCCTTCTCCCCCCCACAATTGGCAATTGACAATGGATTCATGCTGATTATTAGATTCTTAATTCCAGATATTTATTGAATTCTAATTCCACCATCTGCTGTGGTGGGTTTCGAACCCTGGTCCCCAGCATATTGTCTGGGTCTCTGGATTAACCGTCCAGCGATAATACCGCGAGGCTATCAATTCCCCCGTGCGTGAGATGACTGAGATTTGCGGTTCGGCAGGAGGTTTCGGAAGCCACAAACAGAAAGATTCCGTTTTCTCTTGGAGTTTGGGTGAAATCAGTTTTTCAGATGAGGTAGAGTTTCAGAGAATGAGGGATACTCGGGCTTTGCCTCGCCCCTCATACCCACAACTCGTTGGAAAAACAGTCACTTCCGTTTAGTCCTTCACCCGCTCCACTCTTCCTATTAACCAGGAGTTGCTGTCAATCGTTCAAGCCCCACAGTGACCTGGAGCATGCACAGTTGGACGGAGGCAGTGCTGCCCAGTGTGGGAGAGGACTGAGGATGGCGGTTAGGCAAGAGGTTTCCAAACATCCCGGGGAGGTCGCCAGTCCAGAACGACATGATGCCTTTCCTGCCCCTGGAGTTGAAACTTGTCAGACGGGGCAGGAATGGAAACCGCAGGAGGAAGGCGCCTGGGTAGTATATAAACTCCTGGGTGAGGCCTGAGGCCCCGAATAAGAGCCTCATAGGACGCGTGTTTACCCCTTCGGGGGCTATATTTCCTCCCAGTTACACCAGCAACTGGCCACCATTTTGGTGAAGGGGACGTGGGTATTGTTGAGAGGATGGTTGCATGGATGGCCATCTTGGTAAGGGACAGATAGGTTTTGTTGAGGGTGCGGGCCTTACTGGTGGCCTTGTTGATGATGACGTCTTCAATCATCATTTCCGGGACAGAATTCTCACTTTGTGGCAGTCTTTGTGTCAGCGAGGGTTTACGAATTTCACTCTGAGCGACCAGGCTCTGAGTTTGGACAATGTGCCCTTAAAACAGAAAAAGGGAGTGATAGAGATATCCTGAAAAACACAAAGGTGGGTTGTAAATTAGAGGTGAACGAATCTGTCAATTTGTAGGGCTGGAGCTGAAAGATTCAAGATCCCAGTGACCCTAAGAGAAAAATCATTGGCTTATTGATTTACTGCCCAGTTTGTAGACAAGCCGGAGAACTGAACACATACATGAGTTTGGACAATGTGCCCTTAAAACAGGAAAAGGGAGTGAGAGAGATATCCTTAAAAGCACAAAAATGGGTTGCAAATTAGAGGTGAACGAATCTGTCAATTTGTAGGGCTGGAGCAGAAAGATTCAAAACCCCAGTGACCCGAAGAGAAAAATCATTGGCTCATTGGTTTACTGTCCAGTTTGTAGACAAGTGGGAGAACCGAACACATACATGGGATATGATGGGAGAACACGGAGAGTTGTGGAAAGAAATGTTGAGGATGGATATGGATATCAACCCAGAGAGAAGGGATAGTGTGTAGTACCATAATTTATTACTTTGGGGCAGTAGAAAGGGAAATATTTCCAAAGAAATTAGTATTCGGTTGTTCTTCCCTTCTGGAAAATCATCAGTGCAGTCACATGAGGGAGAAGCTATTTACTTGCTCCACGTGGGGAGAAGGAATTTGCTAAGCCCACCAGCCTCCTGTCACATTAGCAGACTTACACTGAAGAGAAGCCATTAGCTGCATTGACTGTGGAATGAGGTTCAGGCGGTCATGTAACTTCACGATACACACCAGCGAATTCACACTGAGGACAAGCCATTCATCTGCTATTCAACTGTTGACACTTTTCTCACACTGTTGACACTTGCAAAGACTTGTTATTCAACCTGTCAACACTTCACTCACACATTTGTATATACGTTTTGACACTCTTGATTGCCTGAATGATTTTACCATTATTTCTCTGCATACATATTCTAGGCTTGTGTACTTCCCTGCAGTTCATAGGATGAAGGAGCAGCCCTTCAGAAGCTTGTGATTTCAAATAAACTTGTTGAAATATAACCTGGTGTTTTGTGACTTCTGGCTTTGTCCACCCCAGTTCAACACCGGCATTTCCACATCATCCTATTTGTGATCTGTGTGCTTCAATTATGATTGTATAACAATCATCAGCGTTCTCCAGAAATCGCCAGCTTGCAGACAACTGGCATTTTTTTAAAACAAAGCATAATCTTTCACCAATCCAAATTAGTTGTTATTTTACAATCTATTAATGTTCTTCAAATCTTTAATGATTCACGTAAAAATGATACTTATTTCATTTTTGAGAACATTACATTTGTCATCTACAGGTACATTGAATTTTTGTGCTCTGTCAGTGTGACTACTGACCATTGCATCTTACTGCACAATTCCAGCAACAGAGCTGTTGTGGTGTTGGCTTCAAATCACAAGAACAGTCAGTGTCTTCACTTCAGGCTGAGCAAACTGAGAAAGTCTGAGAGGACCATAAGCATTTTCAAGGAGTTTTTTTTGGTGCTAGGTGATGTGAAGGGAGGAGTGAAAAGTCATCTTGTTTCATTTCTTGATGCTGCATGGAGACATGCGGGGATTTTTGGGTTTAATCGAGATTTGGATCAAGGTATCTCAGTTGGAATGCTGCAATTTAGAGGTGACAAAACAAATCTCGAATTAGGCTGTCCTCTCAAACACAGAGTTCCAACATTTTCAAACTAATGTGGCTCGGCATGTATACAAGACAGAAGCTTATGGCTTGTGAATTTACTTTCTGCATACTGCCAGGCAACTGGTGCTGCGCGAAAGGGTCCTCTTCAAGAATTAAATGAAGTTCCTATACATCGAGTATACGTTGGAGAGAGCCCATAGTAGCTGAGACAAATCGTAAGAATTCCATTGGTTTGGCATGAACTATCAGGATCATGAGACATCACCTCAGACATTACAATTGAAGAAAATAACGTATAGTGTCATGGTGTAGGTGTGCACGACCTATTGGTGATAGAAACTGCCTCTTTAGAATCGATCTCTTTGGCAAGCAGAAAATGCACATGGCATGAAGTCACGCAATCTGAAATGCATGTGAACTCGTTTTATTGACTGGAGCATGCCGATAGCCTCTGACAATGAAATTGGCTTGTAGAAAACATGATGTACTTCACAGAGCTGCAGACACGGGCATAAACATAAACATATAGATGCATGCACACACAGAATTACTGACACACGCACAAATGAACACAGAACAAAATGCCATCTTGTGTTAATAATGAGCAAAACCATACTTGAACCATAGCTTCTTGTCTCCTGGGAGGCTCTGTGTCATTAAAATTTAACACAGTGGTGTCTCCACACTATCTTTCAGATGGGATGATGAACAATACTTTGAGGCAAAAAGGAAAGCACTAACTGCGGCAACAATCTTCTCTGGACAATTTCCTTTCAAAAGAGATGAGCAAAATTACATGACTAGGAATTGACACATTTTGTTCAAACGTTGACCTTGATCTGGCGCTAATTAACCTGGTCCACTTTGGGTTAGTTACTTCATAAAATCTGGGACGGCCAGCAGACGGCGATGAGCTAGAAAAACAGCAGAATTGCTTTCTCCGCAGGTAATATATCCAATACCTGTTGTTCACATTTTCACAGTAGATGCAATGGCAGTTCTTCTCCAGCAGATGGAAGTGAGGACTGATAGCAGATGCTTCAACCAACACACTTCTCTTTTATTAACTGCACATGTTGCAGTTCGTCAAAAATCCACAGTGAATTGTAGGCATGATTTTCCCATTCCAAAAATATTTAATCCACCTGATTACCTTCATAGTTCGTAATAATATTTTCTGACATATTACTTATGCAAGATGTTAAGTTAATTGGCAGGGATAGTAGGAACTGCCGATGCTGGAGTCTGAGATAACAAGGTGTAGAGCTGGATGAACACAGCAGGCCAGGCAGCATCAGAGGAGCAGGAAAGGGGATTCTGAAATAAATAGAGAGAGGGGGAGGCGATGATGGCAGGTGGATAGAGGAGCAGATAGGTGAGAGAAGATGGGCAGGTCAAGGAGGCGGGTTTGGAGGCAGCAAAGGTGAGTGTAGGTAGGGATTTGGGATGGGGGTTGGTCAATTGGGAGGGAGGGGCGGATAGGTGGGAGAAAAGACGGACAGGTCAAGGAGGCGGGGACGAGCTGGGCTGGCGTTGGGTTGAGGTCGGGGGTGGGGAGATTTTGAAGCTTGTGAAGTCCACATTGAGACCATTGGGCTGCAGGGTTCCCAAGCGAAATATGAGGTGCTGTTCCTCCAGCCTTCGGGTGGCATCGTTGTGGCACTGGAGGAGGCCTAGGATGGACATGACGTCCAAGGAGTGGGAGTTAATTGGCAAGTAGTTTACTGCTTTCTGTATTACCTCTTTTTAATCAAGGATTCCGTTTCATAATTTTCCAATCTACTGGAACAATCCCTGAATCTCAGGAATTTTGGTAGATACAAGCCAACGCATGAAATACTTTACAAATCACGTCTGCACTGCCCTAACATGCAATTCACAACGACCCCGGAATGTCAAAAAGGACCTGCAGTTATTTGCTCAAGAACACTTCAGGAAAACTGATGATTGTAGTTTCATTGCTATCTTAACGTCAATTCGTTTTCTTTATTTACCAGTTATTTCTGATGTGTTACTTATATCATCTACTGAGAGGACTGTAGCATAAGTACCTGTTCAATTAACTATCCATCTCATTATGGTTACTGCTTTCACTGACTCAATTTCCACAGATAAGACGTCCTTCTTCTTAACTATGTTTTAAAGTATATCAATATTATCTCTAACTTATCTGTTTTACCTTGCTAGCTAACTTCTATTTTTACTCTGATACGTTCTTCCTTCTTAAACTTTTATTCTTCAGCTTTTCTCTACACTGTCCAATCATCTGACTTCTCACCTAACCGTGTGCAATGATGTAGACTTACGTTCAGTTTGATGCTATTATTCTATTTTTAACCATGGGTTGTGACTCTTTCCCTTGGGTTTTGTTTTCTCACTTTACAGAAATTACCTATACAGCATATTCTGAAATATCTCCTTAAATATCTGTTAATGCAACGTTATTAATTATTCCTTTCAATGATTTACCAGCTGACTTTAATTAGTTCTATTTTCACGCCTTCATATTTGTTCTTACTTAATTAAATAATACCAGTCTTAAGACACTCTTTGTGAACTCAGAACAAGTGCAGAATTCACAAGATGATTACTGCTTCCTGAGGTGATTACATAATCCAATCTTGTGGCATAACATCAAACCTAGTAAACCATTTTACCTCTCCTCCTTCTCTCAGAAATTTGTCAAACGTACTTACTCAAAAGGGCAGCTCCAAAGTAACAATACCTAAAATTTATTCTTGATATCTTGTATGAATGGATAAAAAAAAGCACCAAATATCGCCAGTGGAAAATTGAAAGGCAGAAAGACTGTTCACCGATGCAACCTCTGTTTTTTTTTACCTGAGATAGCGCCAAACTTTCCTAAAGCTTTCTATTTTTAAACAAAGGTTTGTGAGCGAAACTACTTTTTACAATTTAGTTCCTTTCACCCAGTGTTAAAACTGAGATTATCTCTCTCATAGTTAATGCACGATATTATACACAGTCTTGTATGTTTTATGTTTTATTCTAGAAAAAAGGAATGGAATTGAATACAATGCTGAGACCAACAACAATCTGGACGTTTATTCTTTAGGCTGTCAGTGTGCATTCACCCTCATAATCAGGAAGACTTTTGTGCTGATAAAGAGTGACATTTTAACGCAGTAAAAATCTGGACTTCAAAGCCAACATTATCATAAAGACTAATGCTCCTTAGGGATTTAATTCTGCCATCCTTACTGAAAGGATAACTCCAGACCCACAACTTACATGTGACTGACTGTTAACTGCCCTATGAAATGGCTCAACCAGCCTCTAAAAAGGAATCCCAACAGCAGGATAGACACAGCCGAGGGAACAGCACAGTGGTCTACACGAGGAGGGAATTTCCCTGAGAGTCTTCAAAATTTCCTCTCGACCCCTTGAAATATCATCGCACCAGGTCAGACATGGGCAGGAACACCTCTTCCTTATTACCAGGTACTGCACCAACCATTGTGCGATGATATCATCCACTCCCTGGTATTTCCTCAACTTGTCCCTGACTCCAGTGTCTCTGATCTGTTCGCAGCTGCGGGTTCCAGTAACAGATTTTAATATGGAATATTACAGTTTCTTTAGAGGTGAGTATTTTTTAAGTATTCATGTACAATGTAGGGCTTTGAGTGCTGTGCTCTGTAATCTGAGACAGAATCAATGGCTCTGGGGCTGATGTGAAAACTTTTCTGTGAATCTGAATCCATGTCTATCCATTGCTCAGTTTCACCTCTGCCCTCCCTGATCACCTCTCTGACATTGTATAACCTGTTCTGTCTCTAACAGTGGAACTATTTTACCCAAGTTTTCTTGGTCAGATTTCCATGGCTGCCTATCAACTGACAATATGCTGCTGATTTACCAGCTGGACCTTCCCACAGAATCTTTCAAAAGTTAGACTTTTTTCTCTTCTGGGCTGTAGCCCATTTTCATCCACTTCTGAGGTTATTGACTATCAAATTCTGCGTGTTTAATATTCTCTACAATATATTCTACACTCCATGAAATATTAGCTCTGTTTCTTTCTCCACTGCCTGACTTGCTGACTATTTTCAGGATTTTTGCATGGTAGATTTCCAACATCTACAGTGTTTTGTTATTATTGTATCACATGGGCTCACAGGACAGAGTTTGGAAACTCCAGACATTCCAGGTGCTTTGTATCCAGGTGAGTGTTGGTTGCAGAGGTTGGTCTCGAGAATCATATAGCACGGAAACAGACTCTTCAGTCCATGTTGAACATAATCCCAAACTAAACTAGTCCCATCTGCCTGTTTCTGGCCCATATCACTCCAAACCTTTAATATTTGTGTACTTGCCCAAATGTCTTTTAAATGTTGTAATTATACCATCATCCACCACATCCTCAGGAAGTTCATTCCACACTCGCATCACCCTCTGTGAAAAAAAAAATGCACCTCATACCGTTTTTAAATCTCTCTCCTCTCATTTTAAACATATGCATCCTGGTCTTGAAGTCCACCCTTCGAGGGAAAAGACAACCCCTTAACTCTATCTGTTTTCCTCGTTGTTTTATAAACTTCTCTCAGGTCGTCTCTCAACCTCCTGTGCTCCAGTGAAAATAACCCCGCCTCTCCAGTCTCTCTTTATAACTCAAAACTTTCATACCCAGCAACATCTTGGTAAATCTCTTCTGAACACTCTCCAGCTTAATACTATTCTTCCTTTAACTGGGCGACCAGAACTGGACACAGCATTCCAGAAGAGACCTCACCAGTGTCCTTTACAACATCAACATGACTTTCCAACTCCTAAACTCAAAGGACTGAGCAATAAAGGCAAATGTGCTGAATGCCTTTTTAACATTTTTAGCTGTCTATATATAGTTGCACTGTTGGTCTTTTCTCATTGAGTCACAGAACTGGTGGCTTCCTTCTGTGCTGTAGGAGCTCAGTTAGCCTATCATGCCCATGCTGGTTTTCTGCATATGTGAATCTGATTTTCCCTATTCCTTGCCCTCTCCATGTAGTCCAGCAATTTAGGAGCTCATCCAGTTCCCTTTTGAAAATCTTTGTTCCATCAGTTTCAGCTGGAGTGGAGATGGAAGAAAAGCTGCTGGAGTTAGCCCCAAAAACTTTGGAATCAAGTCAGGTCATGCAAAGTCCAACATAAAATTGGTGACGGGAGAGAGATTATCGGGGAGTTCAGTTTACTGAATTGACATCCTTCATATAAAGTAACAGGATATTGTTTTAAGGACAAGTATTGCTGAAGATGCTATCAATCAATTTTGTACACATATTATTCTTGGATTTGAATGTCTACAAGATGACATTTGATCGGCTTGAACAATAGTTTAGCTTCAAAACAGCTTTCCTCTCTCTTTCTCTCTCTGTCTCTCTCCTTATCTTCATCCCTCCTCCTAGAAAGGCCAGACTCTGTTGTTGGCCAGATGGGTGGTAGATTCCCTTTACTGAAGGACATCGGGACCTCGGTTTGTTTATTACAATCCTAAAGCTTTTATGTCACTATCTCCTCCTGCTGGCTGCACAAATGAGCAGATTCATTCAGCTGTAGCTTAAAATTTGCCTTTGTGTTTATTTTTTTGTTGGTCTCTTTCAATCCATCTTCTCCTCTTTTAGATCAATTTTACAGTGTATTTGAAAGAGATGATTTGCAGTCAGAAAGCTAAAACAATACATCACATCAGGTTCTGATGCAATTCATCGTAACACCCATAGCATTGGATTTTTAATATGAAAAGAAAAAGTGTTGTTCACAATGGACATAAACCATGGAAATGCCAAGACCACGAGGAGGCATTCTGATTCTCCTCTGAGCTGGAAACTCATCAATGCAGGCAGACAGGGGGAGGACAATCTCCTTCCCTGGCTTTGGGAAAGGATTCGTTCACATATCCAACCTGTTGCAACACCAGCGTGTTCACTCTAGAGAGAGACCATTCTCCTGCCCCAAGTGTGGGAAAGGATTCATTCATTCAGCACATCTGCTGAGACATCAGCAAATCCATACGGGGGAGAAACCGGTCAGCTGTCCCAAGTATGGAAAGAGATTCATTGGTGTCATCTGCACCGATGACACACCAGCGTATTCTCACTGGGAAGAAGCCATTCGTCTGCTCTGTTTGTGAGAAGGGGTTTGCTCACTGATCCACCCTGAGGTCACATCAGCGAGATGCCACTGGGTAGAGGCTGTTCCCCTGCTCCTAGTCTGAAAAAGCATTGAAGACTTTATCAATCCTGCTGAATCACCAGCGAGTTCACCAAAAACTGCAGCAATTCCATTTTGCTATTTATTTCACTATAGTGACTGGAGACTATTTCTGCTGATGTCAGTGACCTCCAGCCAAGGTAATGGTGTTAATAAACTGTATAATGTCAAATAAATCAACGTTTTGTTAAACTAGGGTCTTTTTTAAGATATAATTTGAAGTGTTTTCCCAAAAAATGAGTGAAGCTGATGGATCTTCTTTGTCACTAAGCCTGAGACAATCCGATCAACTGCACCCCTCCTTCCAGCTGCCCACTGGGCCAAACTGTTTCTCAGATATTTCCTGGCCTGAGTGCTGGGATTGCATTTTTATCCAGTTTCTCATGATAAAACCATAGGAAGGTTACTGCACAGAAACAGGCCATTTGGTCCCATTTTCTGTCTGCTGGCTGATTGAACTAGGTGCCCTCTCTCATCCCACTTACCAGCACTTGTTCTTCAGCCTTTTGTCGGTTACAGTGTTTCAGGAACAGCTGCAGATTCCAACTCAGTGAGTTGCAGGTTTCCATCTCAACAACCAAACCTGGCAGCCAGTTCCACACACCCACCACCTTCTGGGTGTAAAGGATTTTCCTCACGTCCCCTCTAAAGCATCCAACAATTGTCTTAAGCCTGTGCCCCCAGTTAATTGATCTCTCCACAAGGAGGACCAGGGCTTCTCTGTTCACTAGATCAAAGTCCCTTTTTTATATTTTGTACACCTCAATTAATTTTACCCGTCAGCCTCCTATATTTGACAGTAAACAACTGCAACCAATCCAACCTTTCCTCATTGCTGCAATTTGCAAGCCCTGTCAGCAAATCTGTCAAACTCCTCTGCACTCTCTCGAGCAATAATGTCATTTCTGTAAATGTAATGACCAGTATTGCACACAAATTCTGGAAGTGACATCATCAATGTCTTATAAATTTCCAGTAGTAAATCCTGGCTATTACAGTAAGGGTCTGACAATGGGGGAAATGGTAATGGGACGGGAGACGAATGTAAATGAAGAAGATGGTGACAGAACAGGAGACGTCTGTGCATGTGGAAAATAGCAATGGAAAATGGCAGGTCTGTAAGTGGGGGAAAAGGCGATGGGACAGGGGACGTCTGTAAATAGGCAAAAAGATGATGGACAGGGGACGTCTTAAATGGGGGAAACGGAGATGGGTTAGGGGATTCCATAAATGGGAGAAATGGTGATGGGACAAGAGACATGTCAATGGGTAAAATGATGAATCCCAGTCCCTTGCCCCACTCTGAAAGGCACGTTGAGCTGGCATTACTTGTTGCCTCCTGAGCTGGTGGAGTGTTAGCTCCGAGAAAACCACAAATCTAAGCTCGATGTTACTCAGAGGGAATTCCCCTCCACCCCACTCCAAATGTACATATCTCAGGATAGTATGAAAATGCAGCGTTTGGTTATTATCAGGGTCAGATTGATCACTTAATGAAACATGGAGACCTGCAATATACAATTCCAAAACGTTTTTTAAAAAAGATCTTATTTCATTGCTCAAACTTCAAGATTGTTACCAAAGGAATTTAGAACTATATTGCAGCGATTTGGTGATTTGTTTAATTGGGAACTAAACTGATTGCCAGGAGTATTTTGAACATGTGATTGATACTTTTCTTTCCATCTCCTAATCTATTCATCCATTGTGTTTTTGGATCTCTCTCCCGATTCCCAGCCTCAGTTTTCAGGTCATCAACCTTCCGATTCCCTCAAACAGTCTTGGCCACAAGTCTCACACCCCTCCCGGCCTCCCCCGTGCTCCAGCCTCACTCCTGGTCCTAGTATCAACTAGCCCCTCTCTCATTCATATTCACTCAGCTCTTACCACATCTGCCCCCTCCCCCCGCCACACCTCAAACATAGCATTCATCACCCTCAGCGTTCCTTAACCCCTTCTATGACCTCAGTCTGACTCCGAACTCACACAGTCTGGTACTTTATATCTACAATTTTTCATTCAAGGCCAAAATCCTGGAGTTCCTCCATAATTTCATGGTGACACAATAGCATTGCTGCCTGATAGCGCCAGGGACCCGGATTTGATTCCAGCCACGAGTGACTGTCTGTGTAGAGTTTACATTTTTTTCCCCTGTGTCCGTGTGGGTTTCCAACGGGTGCTCCAGTTTCTTCCCACAGTCCAAAGATGTGCAGGATCGGTGGATTGGCCACTCTAAATTGCCAGGGATGTTCAGGCTAGGTAGTTTAACTGTGGTGAATGGTGAATGTGGGGTTATGGGGCTATGGTGGGATGCTCTTCAGATGGTTTTTGCAGACTCAATGGGCTGAATGGCCTCTATTTGTACTGTAGGGATTCCATGATTCACTGTGAATGTCCCTGCACCCAAGACTGCAGTGGTTCAAGAGGGCAGCTCATCACCACCTTCTCGAAGTGCAAAGAAAAATGGACAATAAAGGCTGGCCCAGCCAGTGATGCTCGCATCTTACGAACGAATAAAAAAAAAGTTGTTGTTTGAAGAATTCCAGGATTTTCACCCAGTCGTGATGAAGGAGAAAAGATATCTGTCTGTTAGGACTGCCTATGACTGAGCCGCACAAAATGGCCGATGGCTGTCCGTGGCTAATGCAGAAGGATATAGCTGACAGTAGTTAGAGAGCTTGGGAAGATATTTGCTGAATGTAGTCTTCACAAGTCGAACAATAGTAGCTCTGTTGACACAAGGTCAGCTGCAGTGCCTAACACATAAGACATAGATAAGAACATTTCACAGCAATCTCTCTTGAATTATTTAATCAGTCTGTTCACAACTTGTTAGTGAAAGAATTCTAACACTAGGTGTTACCACATAACTTTGTTGGAACTGATGTTATAACAGTTAGTAAAAATCAATATTATTTTGTATTTCCTACAATGAGGTTAATAAGGAATTTAAAATGCCTTTCAGTGATAGGTAAGTATTCAATTAACTGGCAGCTAACATGGTGCAGCTGGCAAATTCTTTGGAAGGAATGTACTTGAATACAGTGTATACATTTAAATTGCTGAGTGTGGCAATATTTCCTTCGGGTTAAGGACAAAACAGTCCAGTTACAAAGGAACAACTCAGCGCTGCTCACGAATAGCAAACAACAGGGGTGGGGGGGTGGGGGTGGGTGTGTGTGCTTTGAGCTGGAGCTGTATAAAATAAGCAGCTTGGAAACTGTTTTTGTGTCTTTTTGCTATGTTGTAACTGATATATGTGTCACAATCAAGGTTGCCTGAACCTTACACTAGACTTAGACTCTCGTTGAAAACTATGAGATCTAACACTGCAAGTGAGTACAACAGTGAACTGGGAACCAGGCTTTAACCAGAATACCAAGAGACCGGGCACTGTGAGAGAGTCAGGGCTGAGGGAATGGGCGCTATGGAAGGTTCAATGCTAGGGATGTGTTCACTGTCAAAGGACCAGTGTTGAGGGACCGTTTACTGTTGAAGGGTCAGTGTTGAGGTAGCAGGCGCTGTCAGATGCTCAGTGCTGAGGGATTATATTTAATCTAATTCTTGCTGATATTTCCAGACAAACTGAATATCAAATGATAGCTGGATATACAAACTGGCCATCGAATGTTCAATGGTAAGTGTAACGAAATTAAATTGCCTAAAAGCCTCCCATATTTGGAGACTCTCTCTCTGTCTCTCTCTCTCTCACACACACACACACACACACACACAAACACTCTCTCTCTCTCTCTCTCACAGACACTCATGCTTTCTCTCACAGGCACTCACTGTCTCTCACAGGAATGCATGCTCTCTCACAGGAATTCACTCTCTCTCACAGGCACTCACTCTCTCACAGATACTCACTCTCTCACTCTCTCTCTCTCTCTCTCTATCTCTGTTGATGATGTTGTGTCCTTCTCTGTCTAACCCTCAGAGATGGATGTATCCTCTCTTCCAGAAACAAAATCGTTCCATCATCTCCAACAGATCAGTCACAGGGAATCACTCTCTCTCTCTCCTGGTCTTTCTCTCTCCCACTGTCTTTCTCCTCTTTCCCTTGCTCTTTCTCTCTCTCCCTCTCTATCCGTCTCTCCAAGTCAAATAAAGATGGACAATATTGATTGATTGATTGATTGATTATACATGTCCCTAAGTACAGTGAAAAGCTTTGTTTATGAGCAGTATGGTGAGATCATACTAAGCAAGGACATACAGATCATAGGGTGAAAAAAAATCTTGAGGCATACAGGATAACATAAGAATGTAAGAACATAAGAACTAGGAGCAGGAGTAGGCCATCCGGCCCCTCGAGCCTGCCCCGCCATTAAATAAGATCATGGCTGATCTTTTCGAGACTCAGCTCCACTTACCCACCCGCACACCATATCCCTTAATTCCTTCACTGTTCAAAAATTTATCTAGCCTTGCCTTAAACACATTCAGCGAGGTAGCTTCAACCACTTCACTGGGCAGGGAATTCCACAGATTCACAACCCTTTGGGTGAAGAAGTTCCTTCTGACCTCAGTCCTACATCTGCTTCCCTTTATTTTGAGGCTACGCCCCCGAGTCCTATGGTTTCACCTGCTAGTGGAAACAACTCCCTGCCTCCACCTTATCTATTCCCTTCATAATCTTATATGTTTCTATCAGATCTCCCCTCATTCTTCTGAATTCCAGTGAGTATAATCCCAGCCTACTCAGTCTCTCCTCATAATCCAACTCTCTCAACTCTGGAATCAACTGAGTGAATCTCCTCTGCACCCCCTCCAGTGCTCGTATATCCCTTCTCAAGTAAGGAGACCAAAACTGCACACAGTACTCCAGGTGTGGCCTCAGCAGGACCCTATACAGCTGCAGCATAGCCTCCCTGTTTTTAAACTGCATCCCTCTAGCAATAACAGACAAAATTCCATTTGCCTTTTTAATTACCTGCTGCACATGCAATCCTACTTTTAGCGATTCATGCACAAGGACACCCAAGTCCCTCTGCACAACAGCATGCTGCAATTTTTTACCATTTAAAACATAGTCTATTTTGCTGTTATTTCTACCAACATGGATGACCTCACACTTATCAACATTGTACTCCATCTGCCAGACCTTTGCCCACTCACTTAGACTATCTATATCCCTCTGTAGACTTTCAGTGTCTTCTGCACACTTTGCCTCTACCATTCATCTTAGTGTCATCTGCAAATTTTGACACACCACACTTAGTCCCCAACTCTAAATCATCTATGTAAATTGTAAACAATTGCAGTCCCAACACTGATCACTGAGGCACAACACTAGCCACTGACTGCCAACCAGAAAAACACCCATTTACCCCTACTCTTTGCTTTCTACTGATCAACCAATCCTCTATCCATGCCAATACATTACCTGTAATACCATGCAACTTTATCTTATGTAGCAGCCTTTGGTCTGGCACCTTGTCAAATGCCTTCTGCAAATCCAGATACACTACATCCACAGGTTCCCTATTGTCCACCATGCAAGTAATGTCCTCAAAGAATTCCACCAAATTGGTTAAACATGACCTACCCTCAAGAACCCATGCTGGGTGTTCCCAATGGGAGAATTTATACCCAGATGTCTTGCTATTTCTTCCTTAATGATAGATTCAAGCATTTTCCCCACGACCGAAGTTAAGCTAACTGGTCTACAGTTACCTGATTTTTGTCTACTTCCTGTTTTAAACAGTGGTGTCACATTGGCTGTTTTCCAATCTGCGGGAACCACCCCAGAGTCCAATCAATTTTGGTACATAATTACTAGTGCATTTGCTATTTCCCCCATCACCTCTTTTAGTGCCCTGGGATGCATTTCATCAGGGCCAGGAGATTTGTCTACCTGTAGCCCAATTAGCTTGCCCAGCACTGCCTCCTTAATGATAATGATAGTTTCTAGGTCCTCACCTGCTATAACCTTCTTGCCTTCAGTTTTCGGCACGTTACTTGTGTCTTCTACTGTGAAGACTGACACAAAATAACTGTTTAATGAATTGGCTATTTCCTCATTCCCAGTTACTAAATTGGCCTTCTCATCCTCTAAAGGACCAATGTTTACCTTCACCACTCTTTTATGACTTACATATTTATTTAAACTTTTGCTGCCTGTTTTTATATTCTGAGCTAGTTTACTCTCATAATCTATCTTACTTTTCTTTCTAACTTTTCTTGTGTCTTTCTGTTGGCCTTTAAATATTTCCCAGTCTGCTAGTTTCCCACTAATCTTTGCTTTTTTGTATGTATTTTTTTTAATCTGATACTTTCCTTTATGTCCTTAGACATCCATGGCTGACTATTTCTTTTCCTACATTCTTCCTTATCACTGGAATATACTTCTGCTGAGCACAGTGAAAAATCGTTTTGAAAGTCCTCCACTGTTCCTCAATTGACCCACCATAAAGTTTTTGCTCCCATTTTACCTTAGCTAACTCCTCCCTCATCTCATCATAGTCTCCTTTGTTTAAGCACAGGACATTGGTACTGGATTTAACCTTCTCACGCTCCATCTGTATTTTAAATTAGACCATACTGTGGTCACTCCTTCCGAGAGGATTCCTAACTGTGAGGTCATTCATTATGCCTGTCTCATTACACAGGGCTAGATCTAGGATAGCTTGCTACCTTGTAGGCTCCATTACATATTGTTCAAGGAAATTATCATGGATGCATTCTATGAACCCCTCCTCAAGGCTGCCATGACCAATCGATATGTAGATTAAAATCCCCCATGATAATTGCTGTACCATTTTTACATGCATAAATACTGGTCTGGGCAGCAAAAACCATACTCCAAAAATAAATTAAAAATAGGTTTTTGGTTTTTAGACAGGCAGCAGAAGATCAGATCATTCTCCTTGGATCTGAGAACATTAAGCAGTGATCTAGTCGAGGTGTAGATTTGTTTTCAAGATATTTCATTAGCAGAGAGAGAGAAATTATTAACACTGTCACAATCTTTGGTCACCACAGAACACAGCTTTCAGGCAATTGGCAAATAATGCAGCGTGAAAATGTTAAAATTATTTTACTCAGCAAGTTCTGAGGATCTGGAATAGTCTGAGCAGCAGCTTGATGCATATTCAACAGTTATTCGTAAAGTAAATTTGGAATTTAACTTTTTAAGGAAAGATATTGGCTATGGATGGGGTAGGGGTGCAGAATTGGGATAAATTTGCAGCATTTCTCGAGTACGAATAGCCACCAACCCGTGCGCTCTGTGATATTGTTCAGACGAATGAGGGGGGATCTCATAGAGACTTATAAAGTTGTAACAGGACTGGACAGGGTAGGGGCAGGGAGGATGTTCCCGATGGTGGGTGCATCCAGAACTAGGGGTCATGGTATGAGGATTCCGGGCAGACGATTTAGGATGGAGATGAGGAGACATTTCTTCACCCAAAGAGTGGTAATCCTTGTGGAATTCATGACCACAGGAAGTAGTTGATGCCAAGGCAGTTGATGTATTCAAGACACGACTAGATATAGCACTTACTCAGAGGTAGTAGGAAATGCCGATGCTGGTGAATCTGAGATAACAAGGTGTAGAGCTGGACGAACACAGCAGGCCAAGCAACATCAGAGGAGCAGGAAGAAGGGTCCAGACCCGAAACGTCAGCTTTCCTGCTCCTCTGATGCTGCTTGGCCTGCTGTGTTCATCAGCTCTACACCTTGTTAACTTAGATATAGCACTTGTGGCGAATGGGATTAAAAGTTTTGGGGAGAAAGCAGGATTAGGCTATTGAGTTGGACGATCAGCCATGATGATGAAGAATGGCGCACTAGGCTCGTCAGTCGAACGGCCTCCTCCTGCTCCTATCTTCTGTACTTCAATGCAGCCCATCCCAGGGGAGAGAGTGGGAGGATTCCGCTACTCACATCCTATTGGGCTCTGGCTGATTGACGGCATAGCATTGACCAATAGGAGGTTGGTGGGCGTGGCTGGCGGACCAAATCGTAGCGACTGAACCTCCAACCAATGGGAATGACTGTGGGGCGGGGTGATCAAGATGACACGTGACCATTAACGCAGCCGGCGTATTGTCGCTATACTTAGTGTCTGAGCGAGTGCGGGAGGCAGAGACGAGAAAGCGGGAGATTCAGTGGACGTCGGGAGGAAAATGGCGTCAGTCTCGATTGGGAAGTTGTATCAGCACCGGCTGTAGGCTACTAGACCTGAATTAGAAATTTCCAGTCCCGCGTTTGTAGCAAACGGGAAAACGGCTGCGGGCCTCCGGCGGTGATAGGCCCCGAGTTACCGCCGCCATCTTTATTGGAGGTCAGATGCAGTAGTGCGCTTGCGCCTGCTTCTTCCTGAGTGGGGGCGGGGCGACTTGAAGGGGAGCATTTACAGAACAAACTGAAACCAAGAGAAATGATTTTGTTTTCTAGATTTCTATCCTAGACTGAGAGTGATTCTCTTTTTGAATTCGTTTTGCAGGATATTAACTGAGAATAATTTGCAGACTGGGATCTCAAAACAAGTTCTGACAATCAGCAGAGTCATCAGGATCTGAATGTCATTGGCATTTCACTGTGAAAAGAAAAAGGTTTGTCTGTTCTGTCTGTGGGAAAATGTCTCCAATATGCTTTTAACTCGAAAAGCAGCTAAGATATTCAAATCTGTTGTTTGATCATCTCGGGGTATGTGCTCAGTTCTGGGCCCTGCAGCTGAGGAAGTAGATAGATATTGACCTGAGAAGGGGCCCAGATTTATCCAAATAATACCTTGACTCTTTGAAAGAACTGTCATATTTCATCTCAATCGCCCACTTAATGATTTTAACCTGTACATTTCCAATTCACAAATACATGCAAACTTCCTTTTAAAATTCACTACGGAGTCGAATTCCAGCACCCTTTCAGGTGGAATGTTCCAGGTCCTGACAAATCTTTGTTGATTCTGAACTTGCTGAAGTCCTTGTTGATTCTGGAGGGTTATAAAGAGCTGAAAGGAAAGTTGAGATGCTGCTCCCTGAACTCCCAGTGAGGTGCACTGGAATAGTAAAGTAGGCTGCACTCAGTGTAGATGTGAGGACTGTTAATATGACAAGGTTACTGTTAATATGACAAGGTTGCACTTTGAATGAGAGTGCTTTGGAGTTGGGTGAGAACAGACAGTGAGGTAGACAAGGAGAAGGTGAAGCTGAAAATTGACAGTGGTGCTCAGTCTTAGTTTGGGCAGTTCAGAAAGTGATACACTCCCAGTCGAAAGAACCATCAGTAGTACCTGCAAAGTATTTTCTTACAGTTTTGAAGAATATGAGCTTTGTAATGGGCTTTCGATAATAATAGAAATGTTTGCAACGAAAGAAAATCCTTAGCTCAATTAAATTCTCTTAAAGGGAGTAACTAACTTAATTTACAAAGAAGTCATGACAGGAGACCTCAGACCCCTGGTGTGTTCCTCTGGCAATGTGGGAATTAAGGAAAGCTTCCAGTGTTGCTGATGGCTACGTGTACAGGACGTGTGTCTATCTGCAGCTACTGGCTAACCGCTTTTGGGAGCTGGAGCGGTGGGTGGAATCACTGCAGAGCATCCGCAACACTGAGAATGTCATGGGCAGCACATTTAGTGAGTTGGTTACACCACAGGTGAGAATTACACTGGCAGAAAGGGAATGGATGGCCATCAGATAAAGATAAATGCTCAGGAAGGAAGTGCAGGAGTCCCTAGTGGTCATCCTCCCCTCAAACAGATATACTGATTTTGATACTTTGGGGCTGGTCGGGGGTGGCCTCAGGGGAAATCGGCAACAGCCAAGTTCAAGGCACCATGGGTGGGTCTGCTGCACAGAACAGAGGAGAAAGAATGGCAAGCCTGTAGTGACTGGGGATTCAACAGTCAGAGATACAGATAGCCACTCCTGAGGCAGTAGACATGTATCCAGGATGGTATGTGGCCTCCCTGGTGCCAGGATCAGGGATATCCTGGAGCAGCTGCAAGACATTCTGGAGCTGGAGGTTGAATAGCCAGTTGTTGTGGAATTCATAGGTACCAACGACACAGCTAAACAAAGGATGAAGATCTGAAAGCTGACTATAGGAAGATATGAGATACATTAAAATCCAGGGCCTCAAATGTAATAATGTCAAACTCACTCCCAGTGCCATGTGCTCGCGAGAGCAGGAATAAGAGTATAGATCAGATGAACATGTAGCTAGAGAAATGGTGCACCAGCGAAGAGTTTAGATTCTTGGGACGTTGGGACGTTGGGACCTGTACAAGGCTGACTGGTTGCCCCTAGGCAGAGCTGAAACAATTCTCGTGAAGGCTTTTGATAGTTCCTTTGAGGTTTTAAACTAGTATGGCAGGGGAGTGGGAACCAAAGTGTGGGCTTAGATGGGTCAGATTCAAATTGGGAATTGGCAGGTAGATTATTAGTCAGTGGCTCAGAGAGACTAAAGAAAGGAGGATTAAATGAGGATCGAGTCTTTCTTCATATGTCAGTCCTGATACCCCAGGAATCAGTCTGGTAAACCTTCTTTACATTCTCTATACAGCCAGGGCATCTTTCCTTGAAAAAGGAGTACAAAGGTGCACACAATTCTCCAGGTGTGGTCTCACCAATACCTTTACAGAAAGATATCCCTGCTCCTGTACTCAAATCCTCTCACTATGAAGGCCAACATATCATTTGCACTCTTCACTGCCTGCTTACTGAAAGAGAGACTGACAGAGAAGCACGGAAAAAAATGGGATCAGAGTCTCAGATATAAAATTGTTGAACATGATCTCCCCATCATATCCATGCTGATCATCAAGCACCTATTTACTTTAAACTCATTTTCCAGCACTCAGCATGTAACCTATATCATAGTGGCTTGTAGGATCATCTAAACATTTCTTTGTGGTTGCAATGGTTCCCGCATCTGCCACTATTTCAGATGCTGCCACGCCTACGGAAAGTCTCCAGCATTTCCTGATTTTATTTCAGATTTCCACCATTTTGTTTAAGCACTTAGCGTCACAGAGTGATACGGCATGGAAACAGACTCTTTGGTCCAACTCATCCATGCTAACCAGATGTCCTAAACTGATCTAGCCCCATTTTTCCAGCATTTGACTCATATCCCAATAAACACTTCCTATCCATGCATCCACGTAGATGCAGTTCAAACGTTGTCACTGTACCTGTCTCCACTACTTCCTCCGGTACCTCGTTACATACACGTAACACCCTCTGTGTAAAAAGATTGCCCCTTGGATCCCTTTAAAATCTTTCCCCTCCCACCTTAAACCCATGCCCACTAGTTTTGAACTCTCTTACTCTGGGAAAAAGACCTTCCTACTCAGTCGATCCATGTCCCTCATGATTGTATAAACCTCTATAAGATCATTCCTCAGCCTCCGACACTCCAGAGGAAAAGAAAACCCAGCCTATTCAGCCTCTCCCTATAGCTCAACTCTACAATCCCAGCAACAACTTTGTTGATCTTTTCTGAATGTTTTCAAGTTTAACAATATCTTGCCGACAGCAGGGAGACCAGAACAGAATGCAGTCTTCTAAAATCCACCTAACAAATGTCTAAAAAAGCAACAACATGACCTCCCGAATCCTGTACTCAATGCACTGACCAATAAAGACAAGTATTCCAAATTCACGTTCACTGTCCTGTCTGCCTGCAATTCCCCTTTCAAGGAACTATGCACTTGTTCTTATCCTTTTGGAGGGATTGAAGGTATGGGGAGAAGACAGGAACAGGTTTGAGTTGTAGATCTCTCAAATACTTCTTCATGCTGCCTCTCCCACCCCTATCTCTTTCTGCAGTTTTGAGCAAACACTGACTGGTTCCCTTCCCTGAAGGACAGTTCAGTTTTAATGATAATCCAGCATTTTCCCTTTGTCATCTCCTCAACCGATCAGGTTAACTGATCTCTGTTTCACAACTTGCATTTTCTTCTCATTCTCCTAATTTGTTTTATGTTTGAAATGGTGATTTGCAATTAGAGACTTCAAATGAAACCAGATCCAGATCCGACAGTCACTCTGTTTATCATAACCTAATTATATCAGAATTTTGAACGTTGAAGGAAAAAGCACCATTCACCCCGGGGAGAAACACGTATCGTCTGTTTGTGGAAGAGTCTGTGAAGCTTCATCTGTAATGTCCAAACGCCAATGCAGTCGCACTGGGGAGAGACGGTGGAAATGTGGGGATTGCGGGAAGGGATTTCTTTACCCATCCCAGCTAGAAACTCACCAACGCAGTCACACTGGGGAGAGACTGTGGAAATGTGAGGATTGTGGGAAGGGATTTCTTTACCCATCTGAGCTGGAAACTCACCAACGCAGTCACACTGGGGAGAAGCCATTTACCTGCTCTGATTGTGGAATGGGATTCACGCAGTCATCCCACCTGCGGATACACCAGCGGGTCCACACTGGAGAGAGACCATTCACCTGCTCAGTGTGTGGGAAAGCATACGCTCAGTCATCCGACCTGCGGATACACCAGCGTATTCACACTGGGGAGAAGCCATTCACTTGCTTTGACTGTGGGAAGGGATTCACTTCGTCATCCAGCCTGCTGAAACACCAGCGAATTCACACTGGGGAGAAACCATTCACCTGTTCTGAATGTGGAAAAGGATTCCATTACTCTTCTAAACTGCTGATACACCAGCGAATTCACACTGGAGAGAAACCATTCACCTGTTCTGAATGTGGAAAAGGATTCAATCGCTCATGTAATCTGCTGATACACCAGCGAATTCACAGTGGGGAGAGACCATTCACCTGTTCTGAATGTGGAAAAGCATTCAATTGCTCATCGAGACTTCTAACACACCAGCGAGTACATACTGGAGAGAAACCATTCATCTGCTCTGATTGTGGGAAAACATTCGGTCAGTCAACCATCCTGCTGAGACATCAGCGAGTTCACACTGGGGAAAAGCATTCACTCAGTCAACTCACTGGCTGATACACCAGCCTGTTCACTCTATGGAGAGACAGTTCACTTGTTCTGCATGTGGAAAGGGATTTTAAAATGTTACCACACCAGTGAAATGACACCAAGTGGATCCCATTCACCTGCTCTGTTCATCTAAAAGACTTTGCTGTTTGCTAATGCACAAGCAAATTCACAAAGAACCACAGGTGAAAGGTTTTGCTTTTATTCACACACCAAGGAATAAACTTTGGTCATTGGACCATTTGTATTGATGTTATTAATCTATTAAAGGGGCTGATATTGAGGATAAAACATTGATACAGTTGTGTCTCTGGAATAGGTTTTGAAAGTAAGCACAATGTCATTATTTCAACACATTTATGCTCTGTAACGAGTATCCACCTGCATATTGTTTGCAAAGTGTATTTGAGGTTCATCAGAATTGGTTAAACAAGTTCCCTCATATCCATCAGCATTGGATTTTGATGGTATTGCTATCCAAATCCAAACCATGCTTTCTGGCCCTATTTCTGACCATGTTTATGAACAATACAGGTTCAGTTACCTATTTGGAATAAAAATAATACAAATCAGCTGTTTATTAAAACCAAGTTGCATCAACTCTTTGTCTAATTCTGAGTGCCTTAGAGATAAGATAATAAAGATAAGATAATCCTTCACATGAGCAGTTGGGGGAAGGCACATCCAGAGTGAGATATAGCCTGAAATGCTGGAAATTTAGTTCCAAGTGTTGTTGGTGCACGTGCAACATAACTTGGCAAGGGGGTGGGATCCAGAAAGCATATCCAAAAGGCTAAGAAGAGAGGAATCAACAAGTGAGTCAGGAAGGCATTGACATTACAGGCCAGTTCGGGTACAAGGGAGTTTGACCTGGTTGAATGGCATTGATTTTAATGCTACACGTGTGACAAACAAGGCAGATGAGTTGAGGATACAAATTAAAAATGGTGTATTATGACATTGCTGTCACTGAGACATGGTTGAGAGAGAGGTAGGTTTGGAAGCTCAAAACTCCAGGATGCACGGTCTTCATGCGAGACAGCGAAGGATGCAAAGGAAGAGGAGGTGTCATAGCTGTGTTTAGGGAATGTTACTGTTGCCCGTAACTGAGCACAAGATAAGATTGTTATGGCTGGCCACAACTATTGCTGACAGCAACATTTTCTCGAGGTCGCAACTAACAGCATATGTCATTTGATTCCACACTGTAAGCCATAGATAAACAATTAACATTTGGAGCTAACAGAAGATAACAACATTTAAATAATAGAAGACATAGAACATTTTAAGAACAACGTTTGCAACTCTTGTAAGCTGTAGATAAGATGATTAATATTTGCAGCTAACACGTAAGATAATAACATTAGACACATTTGATTACCTCACACTAATTAGGTGGTTAACCAATATTATAGAACCAATTAAGTTCATAAAAGGAATTAAACCAGCCCACAAATGGTTAACAATTAGTTAAGCAAGCCCAGCACAAAAGGTTTCTCCTTTCTCTCTCTCACACACACACACAGTTAAGATATTGGAATTTTAATTGGATTGTGCTAAAGCTCATAACTTTGTGGAACTGATCGAAGTCAATATTCTTTTGTTTTCCCTGTAATGAGACATTTCTAATTAATTGGCAGTTCTGGCAAATATTATTTGGACAGTAATCATTGTGAAAAGTTTCAAAAACATTATTGTGACCATGATTAAGCCACAAGCCTGTCAATCTCAGTGAAAATGATGTACAAGAGAGCCGATCACAAAGTGCCAACTCAATTCTGCTGAACAATAATAATGGTGTGTGTGTGTGTGTGGGGCTGGGGGAAGGGGTGGTGGTGAGCGCTCTAAAAGAAAGATATTCTCAAGTCTGTGGACATTTTTTTTGTACCTTCATGACTTTGTGTCTTTTTTTTGCTATACACTGTTACTGAGCTGTAACTAAGCAAATAAAAGGTCATATTTTGAGTGCACCCTGCATCTCTGACTCTTTTTGAAAGATATAAGGTCTATCAGAGAATTTATTACAGCAATAAGGAGAAATAATGTCTTAGAAAATTCCTTAGATAAACCTGTAAGGGTAGAACAAGTAGAGCTCGTAAGGAGGCAGATTTCAGGGAAGCATCAAAGTTACAGGGTCATGATAGTGGGGAGTTTCAATTCCCCAACATTTACTGTGGTCGGCACAGTATGAAAGGTTTACAGGAACTTTTAAAATAAATCCAGGACAGCTTTTGAAGGCAGTATGTAGAAGTCCCAACAAGGAAAGGGGAGCTCCTGGAATTAATTTTAGGTAACAAAAATGGACAAGCGGTTGAAGTATCAGTGGGGGAGGATCTTGCAGACAGTTATCATAACTCTTTTAAAAAGATTAAGGATTGATCTGGAAAAAGACGAGGATTGGCCTTAAATCAAAGTTCTAAATTGGTTGATTTTAACAAGACCAGGTATGATTTGGCCGGAGTGCACAGGGAGGGAGCAGATTCTATCGGGGAAATGTGCAAGAGGGAATTTAAATGGGGAGATATGGAGAGCTATGAATTGGAGAACATGGAGAACATGAATTGATGCAGCCAGGTAAAATAAAGGAAAATGCTCAGTTGTTTTACAGGTACATTAAAGGTTAAAGAGTAAGGCTGATTAAATTCAATCACATACTTCTCCCTGAATGGTCTCTCACTAATGAGCATTGACACAGTGTTCATTTCAAATTTAGCCGACATCCTCTGGTTCCACACACACATTACTGCTGTGGTCCTTAAATAAATTAGCATAGAGAGCAAGAAGGTTTTGAGTCTGCTGACTGGCTTAAATGCAGATAAACCTCCAAAGTCAGGTGAAATGTATTCTGCGTTGTTGGGACTAAAGGGCAGGAACGCTTGCAAATTTTTTCAATTCCCCTCTGACCACAACAAAGGTGCTAGAGGCCTGAAGAATAGACAAAGTGGAGCTTTTATTCAAGAAGGGAGCAAGGGATAAATCAAGAAACTAAGCCAGTCAGTCTCACCTTGATGGTGGGGAAACTATTGAATGAAATTCAGAGGGACAGAATTAATTCAGAAGCATTAGAAGCTGTCTGTTTGGGAGTCACAAGATAACTGTGGAGTGAGCAACTTTTGGGCAAAATTGTTTTGCAGCCAAAATCCCCATTGACAATCCACGACTGTCTCACAGAGTACGCTGATGGGAAAACGAAATCGCCTTCCTTCCCTGGCCTGTCAATTAACCACTAATCTTTTCATTAACAGCTGAATGCAATGACAAATTAACCTGCCCAAATATGTTGCTTCTCACTGATCAGCCCATCTGACCCACCTGTTAGTATGTGGAAAGCCAAGGCTATCCTCCTCACTATTTACTTTGTATCATCTGCAAACTAACTGATCAACCGTTCTACATTCAAGTCTAAATAATTTATATAAACCATAAACAACAAGGGCTCAACACTGACCACTATGGGACCCCAATGGAACAGACTTCTAATCGGAAAAATGTCCTCAATTATCACCCGCTGCTTCCTGCCATGCAGAGAATTGTGGATCCAATTTGCCAAATTTCGATGAAACCCGTGGGCTCTTACCTTTGTTATCGGTCTCCTATGCAGGACCTGACTAAATGCCTTGCCGATGTCCAATAAGACTATATTAAAAGTATTGCCCTCATTGGTACAACTGGATACCTCATCAAAAAACTAAATTAAGTTGGTCAGATATGAACTCCCCTTTAAAAAATGCATGCTGACTGTTCTTGTTTAATCCCCTTGCTTAACCCTTGATTAATTCCAAATACTGGCAGTCACATTCCCACAAACCCTGCCTTCCTTCTCACACTCATTCTCCAGAAGGCAAAAATTCATGTTAATCAACAGATCTCTGCTCAGTTCTCAGTTCTGAAGAAAGGTCACTGGATCCGAAATGTTAACTCTGATTTCTCTCCAGAGATGCAGCCAGACCTGCTGAGCTTTTCTAGAAATTTCTTTTTGTTCTGATTTCCAGCAACCGCAATTCTTTTAGTTTAACTGCTCAGTACTTGATGTCCAGGACACACAGTCCTGAAAATCTTCATGCTGGCTCCCACCCTAAATTTATATGTATCTATAAGGGCATCATATATCTGTTTTATATGCAGTGCATTATTTCTAATTTACTGCCCCTTAACTCCTGACCACCTCTGATAGAAATCCTGTAAGAAGGAAAGATGCCACCCTGTTAGGCAGGCAAATAAATGTGCAAAACTGAGACAACAAATAATGATAATAAATTTAAGAGACATATCATTTCCAGAGTACGCTCCCACCCTGGAATCAGTTCCTCTCCCTTCAGTTGCTGCAAGTGAACAGTATTCCCAGGATGAGAAAAGAAATGGAAAGGGGGAGACATTGCTTTGCTCCAGATGTTGCACAGAGGAGGGAGTCTCACTTTGAACCAAACCGGGACAGGCCTTGCCTGAAGCAGCCAATAGGGATCACTGAGCTCGTCGTTGGCATCCAGGGGTTCCAGGCTGCAGGCCAAGTGTGCGGGGAATGGAGCCCCGCACCTACCCATTTCTCCCCCTCCCCCTCCTGGAGCCAAGCTTTCCAGGACAACTGCCTGCCGGCTGGAGCCAGAGTGAGAAGCCGCTCAGGGTGCTGCCCCTGCCCCTTTCTCCAGAGGCTGCTGCTCCAGAAAGAGACTGTTCGAGCCCTGTCCACTGCCGGCAGTCACACCGCGCTTGCTCCAGACAGTGGGCCCACACTGCGCTTGCGCTGCCACCCAAGTGAGGGATTGGGGAGTGGAGAACAGTTTAGAAAACCTCTTCCTTTCATTTTCTTCCAGGTTATACAACAAAGAACAATACAGCACAGGAACAGGTCCTTAGACCCATAAGGCCTGCGACGACATATTTTGCCCTTCCATACTAAAACTGTCAGGATCCGTATCCCTCTATTCCCTTCCTATTCATGCATTCATCCAGGCACTTCCTGAATGCTGCTATTGCATCTGCTTACCCCACCTCCTGTGGCAGCACGCTGCAGGCACTCACCACCCTTTGTCCTTTGTTTCAAAAACTTGGCTCACACATGTTTGAATCATGAATCATAAAATCCCTACAATGTGGAAACAGGCCCTTCGGCCCAACAAGTCCACACTGACCCTCGGAGTATTCCGCCCAGACCCATCCCCCAATAACCCACCTAAGCTACACATCCCTGAACACTACTTGCAATTTAGCATGTCTTTTAAACTTCTCCATTCACACCTTGAACTTGTGTCCCTTAATAAATGATCGTACCACCTTTGGAGAAAAAAACCTCATACTTTCGACTCTATCCATGAAATTCATAATCTCATAAACTTGTTATCAGGTTTCCTCTCAACTTTCTGTGTCCCAGTGGAAACAAACCCAGTCTATCAAACCTTTCTTCATAGCTAGATGTCCCCATGCCAGGCAACATCCTGGCAAACATTTTCTGTTCCCTCTCTAAAGCTTCCACATCCTTCTGGTAGTGTGGTGACCAGAACTGTATGCAATACAGTACAGGATTTGTGAATTTTCTTCAGAAAGAAGAACTGGACCAAGTACTGAAAGAGTTATTTGATGAAACAGAAGGTGAATATGTTCAGTCTTTGACTGGGAAGAATTGAGATTTCTCTGTTCTGCCTGTAGGGAGAGATATGAAGCACGTAGAAATAGAGAGAAAAGGCGACAGAGGAATTTGAAAACAAGGATGGGAGTTTTAAAAATGAGGCATGGCTGAACAGGGAGCTTTAGTTTTTTTTATATATATATTTATTCTTGGGATGTGGACAATGCTGCCTGGATCAGCATTGACTACCCGTCTCACATATCCTGGAGAAAGTGCTGCCATGGAGCATGGCTGTGATTTTTGACTGCCCAGTGTGAAGGAGACTGTGTAAGTCAAAGGATATTGTCCTGGAGCTGCAGTCTGTCAATTTAAGATGGGTGAAGTCATGTTTAAAAAATGTACTGAAGCATTAGCAGACAGGAAACACACGGGAGAAATAAATGAATCTTTTTCAGGAGTATAAGACTTTGACAAGTATGGCACTGTAAGGATGTCTTTGGACCCCAGCTATTTAAAGCATACATCAATGATTTGGATGAGGGAATCCAATGTAATATTTCCAAGTTTGTTGACACAAAACTAGGGGGATTGTGAGTGAGCAGTACACAAACAGTCTTCAGAGTGATTCAGTCAATTTGAGTGAGTGGCAAATACATGACAGATGCAGTATCATTGTGAAGTTATCCATTTTGGTAGAAAATTCACAATGGCAATGTATTATTTATATAGTGGTAGATTTGGAACCGTTGATGTACAAAGGGATCTGGGTATGTGTGGACACCAGTCATTCAAAGCAAGCATGTAGGTGCAGCAAGCAGTTAGGAAGGCAAATGGAACTTTGTCCTTCATTGCAAGAGGGTTTGAGGACAAGAGATCATACAGTTGCTGTGCAGGGTTTTGTGAAGCCACACCGGGAGTCTATGTGCAAGTTTGGTCTTCTTCATGAAGAAACATTATTCTTGATGCAGACAAACAGCAATTTCTTGTATTGGTGAAGTCCACAATGAAGGACAACGTTTATCACTGTCCAAGAATCAGGAGGAAGCTCCAGCAGCTTCATCCATGTTTTAAGTCAAATCTAGAGATGTTACTTGTTTACAACTACTTTGCAATTTGTTCATAATAGGAAGTGGTTGATGTTCCCTCCCTCCCACACCGTTCCCCTTTTGCAGAGCAACACACAGTCTGGTGGCACTGTTTGGTTTAGACACTGTCACTGCAGGGCTCGCAAAAGAAAAGGATGATGTGGATATAGTCAGCTGAGAGGAGCAGTGCGAAATATTAGACAAAATAATCATTATGAGAGAGGAAGTATTAAAGGAGCTGGAATCATTGAAAGTGAATAAATCACAACGGCCAGATGAATTGTTCCCTAGGATCTTTAAGGAGGTCAAGGAGGAAATAGCAGATTTTGTGAGGATTATTTTCCAATCTTCAAAACACTGGAAGCCTGTTATCAGTGATGTGTCACAAGGATCGGTGCTGGGCCTACTGTTTTTTTGACATTTATATAAATGTTTTGGATGTGAACACGGGAGGTATCATTAGTAAGTTTGCAGATGACACCAAATTTGCTGTGTAATGGACAGCAAAGAAAGTTACCTCACAGTCCAACTGCACCTTGATCAGATGGATAGGTGAGCTGAGGAATGGTAGATGGAGATTAATTTAGATAAATGTGCAGTACTGCATTTTGACATGGAAAATCAGGGCAGGACTTATATACATGATGTTAATTTCCAGGGGAGTGCTGCCAAACAAAGTACCTTGAAGTGCAGGTTCACAGTTCTTTGAAGATAGAGTCACAGGTAGACAGGTTAGTGAAGAAGGTTTGGTATGCTTGCCTTTACTGGTAAATGCATTGAGTATAGGAGTTGGAAGGTCGTGTTACAGCTGTATAGGACATTGGTTCGGCACTTTTGGAATACTGCCTTCAGTTCTGGTCTCCCTGCTATAGGAAGAATGCTGTGAAACTTGAAAGTGTTCAGAAAAGATTTACAAAGATTTTGCCAGTTTTGGAGGGTTTGAGCTGTAGGGAGAGGCAGAATAGGCTGTAGCCATTTTCCCCAGAACATCGGAGGCTGAAGGGTGACCATTATAAAATCGTGAGGGGCATTGATCGGGTGAACAGTGAAAGTCTTTTCCTAGGGTAGCAGAGTCCAAAACTAAAGGGCATAAGTTTAAGGTGAGAGGGGAAAGATTAAAAAGAGACCTAAGGATCAACTTTTTCATGCAGAGGGTGAAGCATATATGGAATGAACTGTCAGAGGAAGTGGTGGAGTCTGGTAGAATGTCAACATTTAGTAGGCATCTGGATGGGTATATGAATAGGAAGGGTTTCGAGGGATATGGGGCCAAATGCTGGCAAAAGGGACTAGATCGATTTAGGATATCTAGTTGGCATGGACAAGTTGGACAAAAGGGTCAGTTTCCATGCTATACAGCTCTATGACTCTATGACTCTAGACACGTGAGGTGACGGAGGGCTCAAGGAATCCCTATGTGGTTTTGTTATTTAAAAGGGTACAAAGGAAATGCCAAACAGCTATAGGCTAGTCAATCTTACTTTTGTGGTGGGCAAATTGTAAAAATGATTCCCAGAAAATCAGATGAACTGTCGCTTAAAAATTTACGTACTAGTCTTAGAAAGTCAGCGTTACTTTGTTAAAGGAAGGCCATGCTTAACAAATTTGATTTAATTCTTTGAGGAATTGACAAGGATGATCGATGTGGGTTGTGAAATGGATGTTGTCTACATGGATATTATTTAGGCATTTGACAAGATCCCACATGGCATACTGGTCAAAAGTAAAAATGCATGGGATATAGGCTAATGTGTCGAATTGGATCCTCTGTTTCCAATGCTTCTGACATCTTTTAGGTTGCAAGTTCCACTATGAGACTCTAATATTGAAAGCAGTGAAATTGTTTCAGAGCTGAGCATTTTTGATTATTCAGGAGCAAGTTCGAGCTTTTAGTGCTGTATTTTGTTATCTATGAGAGATTGCATGGTCTGGAGCTAGTGTGGCCCCTTTACTCCGGATCTGAATCCATGTCAATCCATTGCTGTATTTCACATCTGCCCTCCTAGATCTCCTAGCTGCCATTGTCTATCTTCCTCAGTACCTGATAATGGTTATATTTTAACTTATTTTGTGTCTTATTGTTACTTCTGCTAATTGTGCCCAAATTAGGTTTTCACCACTGCCTATCCCCTGACCGTGTGCTGCTGACTTCACAGTTTTACCTTTCCACAGAATGGTTAATGGCCAGAAATTGTTCTTATCGCACTGCTGTTAACTTTTAATCTGCAAATTACGAGCTTTGTCCAGTTCACATTTCATGACATACATTTTTCACTTTGTGTTTTCTTTCTCAGTCCCTTTGTTCTGTCTAAATCAGTTTCACAGGGTTTTAGAAGAGGAGGTTTTGCAGTCAAGAAACGGAAACCAAACGTTACATCAGGATCTGAGATAGTTACCAAATGTATCATAACCTGAATGTCACTGAATGTTGAACATGGAAGGAGAAAGCACCATTCACAACCGGAGAAACTGTACACTGGTTCTGTGTGTGGACAAGGCTTCAACCAATCAACTGCCATGTCAGAACATAAACACATTCAAACTGATGAGTAGCTATGGAAATGTTGTGACCAGGGAAAGAATTCTTTCATCCATCAAAGCTGAAAATTCATCAGTGTGGTCAGCTGGGGAGAAGCCATTCACCTGTTCTGAGTGTCAGGATGGATTCACTCAGTCATCTATCGCATTGATACACCAGAGAGTTCACACTGGGGAGAAACCATTCATCTGCACAGAGTGTGGGAAGAAATTTACCAATTCATTAAATCTGGTGACACAGCAGCGAGTTCACACTGACAAGAGACCTTTTGAATGCCCAGTCCATGGCTTACATTAGAGGAGAGATTGACTAGATTGGGATTGTTTTTGCTGGAGTTCAGATGAATGAGGGTGTATCTCATAGACACTTATAAAATTCTAACAGGACTGGACAGGGTAGATGCAGGGAGGATGTTCCCAGTGGTGGGTTTGTTCAGAGCAAGAGGTCACAGTATGAGGATTCAGGGTAGACGATTTAGGATGGAGATAAGGAGAGATTTCTTCACCCAAAGAGTGGTGAGCCTGTGGAATTCATTACCACAGGAAGTAGTTGATGCTAAAACATTGAATGTATTCAAGGGGCAATTAGACATAGCACTTAAGGCAAATGGGAGGAAGCAGGATTAGGCTATTACGTTGGATGATCAGCCGTGATTGTGAAGAATAACGGAGCAGCCTTGAAGGGCTGAGTGTCCTTTTCCTGCTCCTATCTTCGATGTTTCTATGCTGGAAAAGTTCTGGGGATTTGATGTTCAACAATTTGTTCGCACAGATGACCGACCATTCAGGTGCTCTGACTGTGGCGCTGCGTTTAGATTATAATCTTGCCTCACTGTGCACCGTCGTGTTCACACTAGGGAGAAGTCTTTCACCTGCTCCAATTGTGGGAAGGGATTCACACAAGCATCTGCTGAGTCACCAGAGTTCACAACTAACTACAGTGATTAGATTTTACTATTAATTAAATTCAAGAGTGAACCATGTTCCTTGCAGTCTATGGGCACTGGGAATGTAGTTGGGGCTGGGAAAGAAATAAAAGATGTGTCTGCAGCAGGTACACAACCTTCCAGAACTCAGGCTCTGGGACCAGATTGCAGAGTATCTGCGCTCTGCACGCACCAACCAACCAACCAACCCCACTTCCGGTTGCCATCCTCTTTAACTCGCCCTCCCACTCCCCTAGTGACATGTCCATCATCCTCCACTGTCCGAATGAGGCCAAATGTAAACTGGAGGAACAACACTTCATATTTCGCCTTGGGAGCCTACAACCCAATGGCCTGAATATTGACTTCACCATCTTCAAAATCTCTCCTCCCCAAACCTGTCCATCTTCCTACTCACCTATCCACTCCACCCTTCCCACTGACCAACCACAATCACCCTCTACCTGCAATAGTAGGAAATGCAGATGCTGGAAAATCTGACATAACAAGATGGAGAGCTGAATGAACACAGCAGGCCAATCAGCATCAGAGGAGCAGGAAGGCTGACGTTTCAGAAATGGGGGAGGGGAAGGGGGTTCTGAAATAAATAGGGAGAGAGGGGAAGGCGGATAGAAGATGGATAGAGGAGAAGATAGGTGGAGAGGAAACAGACAGGTCAAAGAGGCGGGGATGGAGCCAGTAAAGGTGAGTGTAGGTGGGGAGGTCGGGAGGAGATAGGTCAGTCCAGGGAGGACGGACAGGTCAAGGGGGCGGGATGAGGTTAGTAGGTAGGAAATGGGGGTGCGGCTTGAGGTGGGAGGAGGGGTTAGGTGGGAGGAAGAACAGGTTAGGGAGGCGGGGACGAGCTGGGCTGGTTTTGCGATGCGGTAGGGGGAGGGGAGATTTTGAAGCTTGTGAAATCCACATTGATACCATTGGGCTGCAGGGTTCCCAAGCGGAATACGAGGTGCTGTTCCTGCAAGCTTTGGGTGGCATCGTTGTGGCACTGCAGGAGGCCCAGGATGGACATGTCTTCTGGGAAATGGGAGGGGGAGTTGAAATGGTTCACGACTGGGAGGTGTAGTTGTTTAGTGCGAACCGAGCGTCAGTGTTCTGCAAAGCGGTCCCCAAGCCTCCGCTTGGTTTCCCCGATGTAGAGGAGGCCACAACGGGTACAGCGGATGCAGTATACCACGTTAGCAGATGTGCAGGTGAACATCTGCTTGATGTGGAAGGTCTTCTTGGGGCCTGGGATGGGGGTGAGGGAGGAGGTGTGGGGGCAGGTGTCGCACTTCCTGCGGTTGCAGGGAGAAGTGCCAGGTGTGGTGGGGCTGGAGGGGAGTGTGGACCGGACAAGGGAGTCACGGAGAGATGGTCCCTCCAGAAAGCAGATAGGGGTGGGGAGGGAAAAATGTCTTTGGTGGTGGGGTCGGATTGCAGATGGCGGAAGTGTCGGAGGATGATGTGTTGGATCCGGTGGTTGGTGGGGTGGTACATGAGGACGAGGGGGATTCTTTTTTGGTTGTTATTGTGGGGACGGGGTGTGAGGGATGAGTTGCGGGAAATGCGGGAGACACGGTCGAGGGCGTTCTCGAACACTGAGGGGGGCAAGTTGCAGTCCTTGAAAAACGAGGACATCTCAGATGTACGGGAGTGGAATGCCTCATCCTGGGAGCAGATGCGGCGGAGGCGAAGGAATTGGGAATAGGGGATGGCATTTTTGCAGGAAAGTGGGTTGGAGGAGTTGTATTCTAGGTAGCTGTGGGAGTCGGTGGGCTTGAAATGGATATCGGTTTCTAGGTGGCCAAGATGGAGACAGAGAGGTCCAGGAAGGTGAGAGAGGTGTTAGAAATGTCCAGGTGAACTTAAGGTTGGGGTGGAAGGTGTTGGTGAAGTGGATGAACTGTTCGAGCTCCTCGTGGGAGCACAAGGCGGCGCCGATACAGTCATCAATTTAACGGAGGAAGAGGTGGAGTTTAGGGCCAGTGTAGGTACGGAAGAGGGATTGTTCCACGTAACCTACAAAGAGGCAGGCATAGCTTGGGCCCATGCGGGTACCCATGGCCACCCCCTTTGTCTGTAGGAAGTGGGAGGAATTGAAACAGAAGTTGTTGAGGGTGAGGACGAGTTCGGCTAAGCGGATGAGGGTGTCAGTGGAGGGGGACTGGTCGGGCCTGCTGGACAGGAAGAAGCGGAGGGCCTTTAGGCCATCTGTATGGGGAATGCAGGTGTATAGGGACTGGACGTCCATGGTAAAGATGTGTTGGGGACCAGGGAATTGGAAGTTCTGGAGGAGGGAGAGGGCGTGGGTGGTGTCACGGACATAGGTGTGGAGTTCCTGGACCAAGGGGGAGAAAATGGAGTCGAGATAGGTGGAGATAAGTTCGGTGGGGCAGGAGCAGGCGGAGACAATGGGTCGACCAGGGCAGTCAGGTTTGTGGATTTTGGGAAGGAGATAGAAGCGGGCAGTGCGGGGTTGGGGAACGATGAGGTTGGAGGCCGTGGGTGGGAGGTCACCTGAGGTGATGAGGTTGTGGATGGTTTGGGAGATAATGGTTTGGTGCTCGGGGTTGGGGTCATGATCAAGGGGGCGGTAGGAGGTGGTGTCGGAGAGCTGGCGTCTGGCCTCGGCGACTTAGAGGTCAGTGCGCCATACTACAACTGCGCCTCCGCGGGTTTTATGGTGAGATTGGAATTGGAGCGGAGGGCTGCACGTTCTGCGGGGGAGAGGTTGGAGTGGGTGAGAGGGGTGGAGAAGTTGAGGTGATTGATGTCTCGACAGCAGTTGGTGATGAAGAAGTCGAGAGAGGGTAGGAAGCCTTGGGGTGGTGCGACGGCAGTTGGAGATGAAGAGGGACCAGTCACGTTTGGACATTGAGCAGTTTTTCCGCTGCCTCTGCCTTCACGCTTACTTCTTCAACCGTGAACCTAACCCTCCCTCTACTGGCCCCTTCTCCCACCTCCAACACACTCCCTCTTCCGGGACACCACCCTAAGGCCTCCTACCCTCCCTCGACCTCTTCATCACCAACTGCCGTCGAGACATCAATCACCTCAACCTCTCCACCCTCTCCCCCACAAAACGTGCAGCCCTCCGCTCCAATCCCAACCTCACCATAAAACCCGCGGACAAGGGAGGCACAGTTGTAGTATGGCGCACTGACCTCTACATCGCCGAGGCCAGACGCCAACTCTCCGACACCTCCTCCTACCATCCCCTTGATCATGACCCCACCCCCAAGCACCAAACCATCATCTCCCAAACCATCCACAACCTCATCACTTCAGGTGACCTCCCACTCACGGCCTCCAACCTCATCGTTCCCCAACCCCGCACCGCCTGCTTCTAACTCCATCCCAAAATCCACAACCTGACTGCCCTGGTCGACCTATTGTCTCTGCCTGCTCCTGCCCCACCAAACTTATCTCCATCTATCTCGACTCCATTTTCTCCCCCTTCGTCCAGGAACTCCCCACCTACGTCCGTGACACCACTCATGCCCTCTATCTCCTCCCAAACTTCCAATTCCCCGGTCCCCAACACCTCAACTTCACCATGGACGTCCAGTCCCTATACACCTGCATTCCCCATACAGATGGCCTAAAGGCCCTCTGCTTCTTCCTGTCCAGCAGGCCCGACCAGACCCCTCCACTGACACCCTCATCCACTTAGCCGAACTCATCCTCACTCTCAACTTCTGTTTCAATTCCTCCCACTTCCTACAGACAAAGGGGGTGGCCATGGGTATCCGCATGGGCCCAAGCTATGCCTGCCTCTTTTTAGGTTACGTGGAACAATCCCTCTTCCGTACCTACACTGGCCCTAAACCCCACCTCTTCCTCCGTTACATTGATGACTGTATCGGTGCTGCCTCATCCTCCCACAAGGAGCTCGAACAGTTCATCCACTTCACCAATACCTTCCACCCCAACCTTAAGTTCACTTGGACCATCTCTAACACATCTCTCACCTTCCTGGACCTCTCTGTCTCCATCTCGGGCAACTACCTAGAAACCGATATCCATTTCAAGCCCACCGACTCCCACAGCTACCTAGAATACACCTCCTCCAACCCACCTTCCTGCAAAAATGCCATCCCCTATTCCCAATTCCTTCGCCTCCGTCACATCTGCTCCCAGGATGAGGCATTACACTCCCGTACATCTCAGACGTCCTCATTTTTCAAGGACTGCAACTTCCCCCCCTCAGTCGTCAAGAACGCCCTCGACCGTGTCTCCCGCATTTCCCACAACTCATCCATCACACCCCGTCCCCACAATAACAACCAAAAAAGAATCGTCCTCACGTACCACCCCACCAACCTCTGGATCCAACACATCATCCTCCAACACTTCCGCCATCTGCAATCCGACCCCACCAACAAAGACATTTTTCCTTCCCCACCCTTATCTGCTTTCCGGAGGGACCACTCTCTCCATGACTCCCTTGTCCGGTCCACACTCCCCTCCAGCCCCACCATACCCAGCACTTCTCCCTGCAACCGCAGGAAGTGCTACACCTGCCCCCACACCTTCTCCCTCACCCCCATCCCAGGCCCCAAGAAAACCTTCCACATCAAGCAGATGTTCCTGCACATCTGCTAATGTGGTATACTGCATCCGCTGTACCCGTTGTGGCCTCCTCTACATCGGGGAAACCAAGCGGAGGCTTGGGGACCGCTTTGCAGAACACCGACGCTCGGTTCGCAATAAACAACTGCACCTCCCAGTTGCGAACCATTTCAACTCCCCCTCCCATTCCCCAGACGACATGTCCATCCTGGGCCTCCTGCAGTGCCACAACGATGCCACCCGAAGCTTGCAGGAACAGCAACTCATATTCCGCTTGGGAACCCTGCAGCCCAATGGTATCAATGTGGATTTCAGAAGCCTCAGAATCTCCCCTCCCCCTACCGCATCGCAAAACCAGCCCAGCTCATCCCCATCTCCCTAACCTGTTCTTCTTCCCATCTATCCCCTCCTCCCACCTCAAGCCCCAACCCCATCTCCTACCTACTAACCTCATCCCGCCCCCTTGACCTGTCCATCCTCCCTGGACTGACCTATCCCCTCCCTAACTCCCTACCTACACTCACCTTTACTGGCTCCATCCCCGCATCTTCGACCTGTCTGTTTCCTCTGCATCTATCTGCTCCTCTGTCCTTCTTCTATCCCGCTCCCCCTCTCTCCCTATTTATTTCAGAACCCCCTTCCCCTCCCCCATTTCTGATGAAGGGTCTAGGCCCAAAACGTCAGTCTTTTTGCTCCTATGATGCTGCTTGGCCTGCTGTGTTCATCCAGCTGTGCACCTTGTTGTCTCGGATTCTCCAGCATCTGCAGTTCCTGCTATCTCATCTTCCTACTCACCTATCCGCTCCACCCTTCCCACTGACCAACCACAATCACCCTCTACCTGCATCCACCTATCTCCATCTCACCTACCGTTCCTCCAGCCCCACCCCACTCCCTCCATTTATTTCTGGGCTCCACTCCCCCTCCCCAGTCCTGACCAAGGGTTTCGGCATGGAACATTGACTTCCCTGCTCCTCTGATGCTGTCCAACCTGCTGTGTTTTTCCAGCTCCACATTTACTGACTCCATTCCCTCCGGACCTCCGCTGTTTCGAACTGGGCGATGGTCATGTGTCGTTCAACTTGCCTCGCCCCTCCTCACTCCCATTGGTTGGAGGATCCCCAGCTTGGACCGCCAGTCCCGCCCACTCTCCTCCTTTTAGAACATAAGAACATAAGAACTCGGAGCAGGAGTAGGCCGTCTGGCCCTTCGAGCCTGCTCTGCCATTCAATAAGATCATGGCTGATCTTTTCGTGGACTCAGATCCACTTACCCGCGCTCTCACCGTATCCCTTAATTGCTTTATTGTTCAAAAAAAACTACCTTTTTTTTAAAAAAACGTTTACTGAAGTAGCATCAACTGCACGCGAATCGGCCGGTGATAACACAGTGTGGAGCTGGAGGAACACAGCAGGCCAGGCAGCATCAGATGAGCCGGAAAGTTGACGTTTCGGGTCAGGACCCTTCTTCAGAATCGGCCAGGTCGTGAGATGAGAAGTGGCAGCTTCCCTCTCTCTATCCTGGATGAGAGCAGCGGGGCAGGTGGCCATTCAGCCCATTGGAGCTGCACTTTCTCATCCTAGAAACGTTGTAAACCTATTCCAATTCCCCTATTATCTGTGCAGAATCCTCCAAATCTGTGTACCTGGGCTCCTTCTTCATTCATCGGTCTCCCTCTCATCAAACCCCCAACTCGTCCACTAATCAGCATATATACCACCATTTCCTAGCTGCTTTCAGATCCAACGAACGATCACTGTATTCGAAACATTATCTTTCTTGTCAAATCACAGATGTTGCAAAACCTGCAAAGTTGCTCGAGTAATTTGATTGTTTCAGATGTCCAGCATCGCAGTTCTTTGTATAATGTAACCTCCAAAACATTCCTTATTAAGTTACATTCCAAATCAGTATTAAGAATGACAGCTGAATCCACTTACACTTATCGTTCAGTCTGTTCCAGATCCCTAGAACTCGTTGAGTAAAATAACCTCCACATCTTCACCCTACATTATATGTGAATTATCTGAAAGCTGAATTGTATGGTTACCGAACATTCTGGTTTCTCAGAATCAATTCTGAGGAAGGGTCACCAGACCCAAAATGTTAACTCTGATTTTTTCTTCACAGATGCTGCCAGACCTGCTGAGCTTTTTTAGCAACTTCTGTTTTTGTTGTTGTCAATAATTTCTCCGTCTCTGCAGGTGAAATCTTCTGGAAATAAATTTATAAGTGGACAAAATGATAACTTTCTAAGCTCCAAAGAGAATTGTCCAAGCTTCTACAAGCATGCCACGTATCAGAAAACCACCAAGTGTTCTTTATTCATGGCATCTGGTCTGCATACATTAATATTTATTGCCAATCTTTACTTGTCCTGAAGAAGGTGATGATATACTGCTTCTTGGAATGTTGCATCGGACATGATGTAGGTACACCCACAATGCATTCAGGAGGGGTGTTTTGGCATTTTATCCCCCTGACAGGGAATTAATTGCAATATATAATGGCAATGGGGAGGTGATGGCTTACCGGTATGATTGCTAGATTATTAATCCAGTAACTCAGGTAACGTTCTGGGGACCTGGGTTCAAATCCCACCACAGCAGAGAGTGGAATTTGAAATCAATTTAAGAAAATTTGGAAGTGAACATCTACAAATGACCATGAAACTATTGCTGGGTGTCGTAAAATCCCAGCTTCAGCAAAGGAAACCTCTCTCTTCACCTGGTCTGGCTTATATGTGACTCTAGACCTAGAACAATGTGGGTGACTCTCAATTGCCACCTGAAATGGCTTAGCAAGCAGTGCTAGGGCCAGGCATTAAATGTTGGCTAGTTCATGATACCTACATCCCACAAGTGAGTAATAACAAAAAATATAGTTCCAAGTCAAGGTAGTGTGTGACTTGGGATGAGAAGTAGTCGTAAGTGAAGGTGTGCCTATGATTCCATGCACTTGTCCTAATCGGTGGGAGAAGTTATGAGTATGGAAGGTGCTGTCAAAGGAGCATTTTTGCGTTACTGCTGTACATCCCATAGATGGTACATTCTGCAATTCACTGTGAAGGGACTGAACGTTGAAGCTGCTGGATGGGATAGCATTCAAGCTTACTGCATTGTCCTTGATGGGTTTGGGTTTCTCCCAACTGGGAATGCTGATTTTTCCTTTGTTGACTCTGTGCATAACTATCCTAACACACTCTCAGTCGGCCTCCCACATTCAACCTACCGGTAATCTCAAGATCATCCAAAACTCCACTGCTCCTGTGCAGATGCACACTAAGTCTTGTTCATCCATCATCATTCTATAATTTGAATGGAATGGCAACCTATCCAGTGAAATTAAACACAGAGAAGTGAAAAGAATGAACCCTAAAAGTAAAGGGTTTCCTAAATTGGAAGGAATAAAGAATTCACAAGCAAAGGATAAGACGCAGAGGAAATGAACAGGAGAGAGAGGGGAGATTCCAGTCAATACCTTGTCTGATTACTCACTAATTTTGAAAGTTACAGAGTCATACAGCATGAAAATAGACCCATCAGTCCAATGAGTCCATGCCAACCATTGTTCCCAAATTAAACTAGTCCCAGCTGCCTGCATTTGGCCTATATCCCTCCAAGCCTTTCCCATTCATGAACTTATCCAAATGTCTTTTAAAAATTGTCACTCGACCTGCATCCACCACTTCCTCTGGCAGTTCATTTTACACACTAACCACTCTCTGCAGAAAGAAATTGCCCCTCATGTCCTTTTTAAATCTTTCTCCTCTCACTTTAAAAATATGTTGCCTAGTTTTGAACTCCTCCACCCAAGGAAAAGACCTTTGCTATTTGCCTTATTTATGCCCCTTATGATTTTATAAACCTCTATAAAGGTCCACCTCAACCTCCTAAACTTCAGTGAAAAATGTCCCAGCATATCCATTCCAGGCAACATCATGGTAAATCTTTTCTGACCCCTCTCCAGTTTAATAACATCCTTCCTTTCACAGGGCGACCAGAACTGCACGCACTACTCCAGATCAGGAACACCAATGTCCTGTACAACCTCAACATGACATTCCAACTCCGAAACTCAAAGGTCTGAGCAATGAAGGCAAGCGTGCTAAATGCCTTCTTCACCACTCTGTCTACCTATGATGAAGATTTCAAAGAATTATGTATCTGAAGTCCTAGGTGTCTCTGTTCCACAACATTACTCAGTGCCCCACCATTAATTGTATGAATCCTGCCATTGTTTGTTTTACCAAAATGCAACACCTCTCATTTATCCAAATTAAACTCCATCTGCCACTTTTTTAGCACATTGACCCATTTAATCAAGATCTCTTTGTAATCTTAGATAACCTTCTTCACTGCCTATTATACCACCAATTTTGGTGTCATCTGCAAACTCACGAACCATGTCTCCGATATTCTCACCCAAATCATTTCTATAAATGACAGAGCAAAATGGACCCAGTACCAATCCCTGTGGAAGACTGCTGGTCACAGGCCTCCAGTCTGAAAAACAAGCCTCCACCACCAGTCTGTCTCCTACAGTCAAGCCAATTTTGTATCCATTTAGCAAGCTCATTCTGAATCCCATGTGACCTAACTTCACTAATTAGTCTACCATGAAGAACTTTATCAAAGGTTTTACTAAAGTCCAAGTAAATAATATCTACTGCTCTGCCCTCAATCTTTTTGGTTACTTCCTCAAAAACCTCAATAAGTTTGTGTGACATGATTTCCCTTGCACAAAGCTATGCTGACAATGCCTAATCATTCCTTGCCTCTCCAAATGCAAGTTAATCCTATCTTTCAGAATCACCTCTGACAACTTACCCTCCACCCATGTCAGACTCACAGGTCTATTGTTCCCAGGCTTCTCCTGGCAGCCTTTCTTAAGTAAAGAACAACATTAGCCATCTTCCAGGCCTCCGCCACCTCACCCATGGCTGTGGATGTTACAAGTATTCTTGTTAGGGTCCTCACAATTTCCTCCCTAGCTTCTCACAATGTAATAGGATACACTGGATCAGGTCCCGGAGATTTATCCACCTTTATGTTTTCTAAGGCCTCCATCACTTCCTCTTCTGCAAATATGAATTATTTTCAAAACATCAGTATGTATTTCCTCGAGTTCTCTAGCCTCCATTTCTTTCTCCACAGGAAAAACTGACATGAAATATTCATTTCATATCTCTCCTGCCACCTGAAGTTCAACACAAAGACAACCTTGTTGATCTTTAAGGGGCCCAACTCTCTCTCTCTATAGTTGATAAGATGAATAAACTATGAAGTTAAAAATTATTAGAGCTAAAACTAACAAAATTAAGAACAGAGTGAGTGCTGGAAAAACCTAGTAGGTTTGGCCACATTTGTGGAGCGAGAAACAAAGTTAACATTTTGAGTCTGGTGTGACTCATTTTCAGTAAAGTGGACACATGGAAAAGAGTAGAACAGAAAATGTTTTTGCAAGGCATTTTCTGCATTGTACTTCCATAGTAGAGTGGTGTTTAAACCTTTACAAACAAGAAGTGGATCCATTAGTAAAGCATTTTGTTGATATACATCATTCATTTAAACATAAACCTTTCTAAAATGAAATGCATCTGAGATTGAGCCATTAAGAATGAACTGAAAGCACAGGAAATCTACACATGGCTGTCAATTAAAATAACAATATTGTAGGATGGGAATTTCATTTTCAGTCATCAGTGATCCTGTCCAAACTCAAATTCATAATATCTTGGGGCAGGGCGAATGGGCTCAAAAACAGCAGACTGTAAGATGACTAGAGTGATAGGGAAGAACCCTCCAATTAAAATGTACAACTGAGTGTCAAAATGAAGGAAATTTTGGAACATAAGTAATTCAGTAGTTTCTCATATCAGCTTTCTCTGTGCCCAGTGCCAATGTTCTTTAATTTCTTTTCTGCGCTTTTCATGATCCAGTCTTCTTCCAGCTAATGGCTAGAGGAAGGTTTGGTGCCCATGATCTATTTCTCAGCTTTCGATCTTTCCAAAAATGTTGCCTGACCCACTAATGTTTCTGTTAGTGTGAATAAAAGCAGTAAAGTCAGAAATTATTCTATTAAAAATTATATTAATTCAAATTACCATTAACTGCAAATTACAGTTTGGAAAATCAGAGGTAGCTGTGCACTTGAACTCAAATACAATTTCAAAGTCAGACAAATTATTTTATTCATTCACGTGATGTGGATGGTGTTTGAGAGTCTCTATGTTCCATTGCTGGTTGCCCTGCAGAATGTGATGGTGAGCTGCCTCTTGGACTGTGATAATCATTGGGAAGTAGGAACAGAAACAAACAATGCTGTGATCAACTGAGTTCCAGGATTTTGTATCCTGCTGCACATTGTCCCCTATAAAAATGGTGGCACTAGTCTCGCGAAAAGTTGCTCATATTAAAGACGGCGGCAATAACTTCAGCCTGACACTGTCTGAGGCCTATAGCTGTTTGCTGCGAATGTAGAAGCAGAAGTTTCTAATTCAAGGCTAGCAGCCTAAACGATTCATCATATACTATCTTGCCTTGTTAGTCCTCTTAAATCTCATCACCTAACACTTTGCAGGATTAGATTCCATTTGCCACTGTTCAGCTCATCTGACCAGCCAGCTGTATCATTCTATAGTCTAAGGCTTTCCTGGCAGAACCCAAAGTGGGAATTAGTAACAGCTGACTGCTGCGTAAATGCTACTTGACAGTACCGTCCCTGTCACGTCCCATCGGTTTGTTGATAATTGGCATTTGATTGATGGGGCAGCAATTGGTTAGATTGGATTTGGCCTGCTTTGTTTCAGGACAGAAAAAACAACTTCTGGGCAATTTTCCCATATATCTGGGAAGATGTCAGTATTACGACTATACTAGGTTTACCACACTCCCTGAGACTGGTTTACACTTTTGACTTGAAGATGACAAGGATTTTAGAAGATGAACTGTGCAACAGTGGCACAGACAGAAATCTGATCAGAGGAATTGGAATGTGGAGTTCTGGGAATGATGAGAAGGGATTCAGGAAGTGACAAAACTTTCAAGGACACAGAAGAAGAAAGGAACATTGGAGATAGAGCGGTAGTCTACATTTGAGGCATTGATAGGTTTTTCCACAGAGAGGTACAGTATGGCACAGTAGAGAGCGAGAGCGAGAACCATCCACAATATCAGCAAATGTATGAAGGGGATGTGAGCACTTACTTGGAATGGACTTGAGGGAGCAAGATGTCGGTCCCATGTACAGGTTGAGCAATAACTGAAAATATGGGAAGATGGGAGAGAAACTGAATAAAAGGTGTAGGTTTGGGACTCAAGAAAGGGGAGCTTTTGAAGGCAGTTTGTTCCCAGACAGCTAGTGGGAGACAGTGATGCAACACAGGCAGCTGATTAGATTGCCTCAATGTTAGTGACAAGGAAACTCCATGAGCTCCTGCACTTCATGCTGGAAGTTAGGATGGTACAGACAGGGGAGAGGAAGAGCATTTTGAAAGGAATTAATTTGTATTTGAAAGCTTGAAGACTTGACACACTGTATTTAACACAAAATTGATTTATTTGACTTCTTTCTTGAATAATAGCATATAAAACTTGACCGAGGTACATCAGAATTGTTTGAAACAGACACCCTTGAACAGGGTTCACTTCCAGATGTGATGAACAACAAAATCCATCACAGTCATTACTGGTGAACTCGTTGATGTTTCCGCAAGCTGGATGAGTGAGCAAATCTCTTCCCACACTCAGAACAAGTGTATGGCCTCTCCCCAGTGTGACTGCGCTTGTGTCTAACAAGTTCGGACGATGTCTTAAAGCCAGTGCTGCAGTGAGAGCACCTGAACGGTCTCTCGTCACTGTGAGCACGTTGATGACGGATCAAGTCCTCAGAACTTTTATACCACTTCCCACACTCTGGGCATTGAAAAGGTCTCTCATCAGTGTGAGCTCGCTGGTGTCTCAGCAGATGAGAACTATCAATGAATCCCTTCCCACATTTAGCACAAGTGAATGGCCTCTCCCCTGTGTGGATTCGCTTATGTTTCTGCAGGTCGGATGAGTCGGTGAATCCTTTTCCACACTCGCAACATCTGAATGGCCTGTCCCCAGTGTGAAATCGTTGATGTTTCACCAGTTTGGATGACTCTGAGAATGTCATCCCGCACTCAGCACATCTGAACGGCTTCTCCCCTGTGTGAAATCGCTGATGTTTCACCAGCTTGGATGATTGAGTGAATCCCTTCCCACATTCAGAGCAGGTGAACGGCCTCTCCCCAGTGTGAACTCGCTGATGTACAGTGAGTTCAAATGATCGCCTGAACTGAGACCCACAGTGAGAGCACTTGAATGGTTTCTCGTCAGTGTGAAGAATTTGATGGGAAATCAGTTCACCGGAAGTTTTACAGCATTTCCCGCAGTCTGTACATTTAAACGGTTTCTCCCCAGTGTGAACTTGCTGATGTGTCAACAGTTGGGATGATCTAATAAAACCCTTCCCACACTCGGAACAGCGGAATGGCTTCTCCCCAGTATGAACTCGCTGGTGTTTATTGAGGTCAGTTCCTCGTTTGAATCCAGTCCCACAGAGAGAGCATCTGAAGGGTCTCTCATTGGTGTGAACATATTGGTGGGACACCAGTTCCTCGGAGCTTCTATAGCACTGTCCACAGTCTGGACATTGAAATGGTTTCTCCTCAGAGTGAATCCGCTGGTGTCTCAGCAGCCTGAATGATTGAGTGAATCCCTTTCCACACTCAGGGCAGGTGAATGGTCTCTCTCCGGTGTGAAGTCGCTGGTGTACAGTGAGCTTAGATAAACACCTAAACCCTTTCCCGCAGTGAGAGCACCTGAATGGTCTCTCATCTGTGTGAACACATTGGTGAGACAGCAGTTCCCCTGAACTTTCATAGCAGTTCCCACAATCTGAGCATTTAAAAGGTGTCTTGTCAGCGTGACCTTGCTGGTGTGTCAGCATGGTGGAGGAAGAAGTGAATCCCTTCCCACTCTCAGAGCAGGTAAGCAGTCCCTCCCCATTGTGACTACACTGATGTGTTTCCAGTTCAGATAGGCACATGAATCCAATCTCACACCCTCCACATTTCCATGGCTTCTCCCCAGTGTGAATGTGTTTATGTTTCCACAGGCCCGATGATCGGCTGAATTCTTGTCCACAAACAGGACATGTGTACAGTTTCTGCCCGGTGTGAATGGATCCTTTTGCTTCCATGATCAAAATCCAATGCTCTTCAGTTTATGCCAAATGGGGAGTCTGTCAGTTCCTAACAGGATGTTTAGCTTCAGTTTCCTGACTGCAAATCCTTCCCTCCTAATAACCTGTTAAAATGATATAATGCATTAAAAGAAAAGTGAGGGACAGCTGGGACAAGGAAAAGGTGATAATTAAAGCTTCTAGAATGTCAGAAAAACCCAATTGTTCTCTGATGCCCTTCAGGATAGGGAACCTCCCACCCTTTTGGGATTAAATAAGACTGTCCCCTCGATGGGAGCAGAGAATGTCAGTGGGACAGGCAGGGAGGAGGAGAAGACAGATTTTATAAATCTACAACCAAGCAGAGGATTCATAGAATCTCCAAAACTCTCAGACTCCACTAACAAGGAAAACCAGGAGAGCAGGTAGATGTAAATACCATCACCGCCCAGTTACACACCGCCTGATATCCAGTACTGGGTGAGCAGAAAGTTTCCCCCATTGTTATATTTAGAATGCTGAAGTCAGTGTTTTTTCTGCTGCAAACAGCACTCTCTCACTACTGATTCCATCCCTCTCCCTGGTAATTCTTTAAGGCTGAACCAGACTGTTCACTATCAACATGATATATTTCACCCCAAGGTGAACTTCCAACAAAGCAAGACTGCCTATTGCCAGCTCAGTTACATCATCCCACTCCTCCCTGGTCTCAGCTCATCTGCTGCTGAAACTCTCATCCATGCCTTTATTACTTGTAGACTTGATGATCCGACAAGTCTCCCACATTTCCACCTCTTTCTAGTCCTGATGGCGTATAAACCCCTTCTGCCTCTGTGCTTATCCACGTCACACGATCACCCTGGCTCCATTTCATGAAACACTAAGGCGCCTCCCTAACTCTCATCTCCTCCATCCTCACAACCTTCCTTCTCTCTGTCGCCTTCTGCAGCCTCACAATTCTCCCTATTTCCGTAACCTCCTTCAGCCTGGCAATCCAATGATGTAGCGGCACTCCTCTCATTCTGAGATCTTTGTTCAACTCACATTTGTTTAGTAACAAGGCATTGAGGGCATTTAACAAACTCAGCAGGCCTAGCAGCATCTGTGTTCATTGAAACAGTGTTCACGTCGAGAGTCCAGTGTAGCTCTTCTTCAGAACTGAAATCATACCAGACTCGAAACGTCAACTCTAAATATGGACTGGAGGTTGCAATAAGGTATCGTAATGTTAAGTATTATTGTCCCTCTATCGTCGACACAAAACAGCTGCAAGACTAACATGTACAAGAAGCAGTGGAAGTATTGACCCGATCTACCACCTTTCACATTCACTGCCTGCACCAGTGACGTATAACCACTTCACTCTCGTCTTTGTTCAAGTTGCGCGTGGCGGAGGCGCATACGCACCGCTACCAATTGCCCCGCGTACGGATGTCGACTCCGCTGCCAATTGCCCCACATAAAGATGGAGACCGTAGACCCGGGCCTAAATCCCGGGCAAAGGCTGGTGGTCGCCAATTCGATGCACACTGGAGCGCAGAGGCTTCTTATTCACGGTCTTAAACATACACCAAGCGTTTATGAAACCTTCCCTCTCCCCCGGTGACTTCAATTTTCATTACCTCACGCACTCCGTGATCCTTTGCCGTTCTCTCCGTGAGCTCAACACCGACCTTTCCCAAACTGACACGACGCATACTCTTAGTTTCTCACTGTCACTGCGCCTGCGCAATGATCTCCTGCAGTGAAAATAGAGCACATTCCCATTCTCCACGGATGCTGGGTGGCACCACCACGATTAAAAACTCGTGTTCTGTAATTAACAAGCACTTTTTTATGATTTGATTACGATTTGAATTAAGGATCTAAAATCACTAAGCAATCAAGTACACCAGGATCTTCACCATGTTTCTATCCTTGAAGTGTTTAACAGTAGAAAATAAACTGATAACAGACTTGAACTTTCTGGAGTCTCAGCAAATGCTCTTTTCAAGCAGAGGAACAGCAAACGTTGCACGCCTGTCAGCTAACGCATTCAGTTAAACTCTAAAAGACACGATCTATAAAAATTCCATTCACTCTAACATTCAGACATTTGATTATGTTTCTGTATGGTTTAAACCAGCAGCTTTACGTGTGATGAAAATGAGAAAAGTACTTCAGTAGCGAAGCACTACAGTGACAACATTAACAAGCGTCACGCCTGTGAAATAATGCTGCATTTCGATACTTTTTTTGCTAGCGTTGATGCATGCCGTAGAATTAGTAGAAGTCACAGCACAGTGAGAACCAATTCAAATTATTTCGTCTGTGCAAACTTTAATTTTGAAAGTCTTCTCAAAAAAGTTCTGATGTTCTTCTCGGAGATAGTCCATCTTCTCTCCCACCTATCCGCCCTACCAATCCCACTGACCAATCCACACCACTCCCTACCTGCATCCACTTATCACCATCCGACCTACCTTTTCCCAGCCCCACCCCTCCTCTCTCTTTATTTTCTCGCTTCCTTCCCCTCCCCATTTCTGAAGAAGGGTCCCGACCCGAAATGTCAACTTTCCTGCTCCTCTGATACTGCCTGACCTGCTGTGTTCCTCCAGCTCGACACTGTGTTGTCCCGACTGCTTATCCCCACCAATACAGCCAACACCCACCTTTGTCCCTTTCATCTAACAATCCAATACTTCTTGGGAAGCTAAGAGTTAATTTAAAACAAAAGAGGTGCGCGACTGTCTGCAGTCCCAACACACTGTGTCAAATTTAATAAAATGTCCCTGCCAAAATGATATGAACAGTCGAAAGCAAGATTTTTATGCGTTTGCTTTCAAATTGGGGAATATCAGTAGTAATGTTTATTCTGGTCGAGAATGGCTTCATTTATAAAATCCAATTCCCCTCACTATACAACCTGTTCAAGAAGTTATGGAAAAGAGAGAATGTTTTTTGTCCAGCTGTACAAAGCCTTCATTAGTTTATACCTGAAGGACTGGGAATGCCACTTGGTAAATGATTCAATGTTGGTCTTGGAAACGGGACAATGCCGATCCTACTGAATGTCTGTTCTGAAATACAAGGGAACATTCTAACTTCCGTGAATTTGACCAGGAGAGGTAATGATTGATTCATTGATTTGATTCTCAGTCTGCAGACAGGAACCGGAGAACTGGAGACAGGCAGAGGAGAGGGAGGAAACTGGGAATAGAGGAAATAAATGGGGGGAGATGGGACTGGACTTCAGCCCAGGAAGGAGGGAGAGCGTGTGAGACTAGGATTTACAGATTTTGGGGAACAGGAGACAAAAGAATTTACGTGTTCTGATTTCTACCTTCCGCTTTCTGAGCAGATTTTACAGGGTACGGGAAGAGGATGGTTTGCTCAATTTATCTTGACTTGAATACCATTGATCTTTGAATGTGAACGGAGAAATGATGAGAGGGTGCAGATAAGGTTTACACGGATTTTGCGGGGACTGGAGGAGAGAAATGAAGGGAAGAGATTTTGCCAAGTGTCCTCCCCTCCCCGAGTTCCTGAGCTGCCGCCTGATGGAGGGGGAGGGGCAGCGGCTTCTCGCTCCAGCCCAAGCCGGCAGCGGTTGCCCTGGAAAAGTTGGCTCCAGGAGTGGGAGGGGGAGGGGAAACGGGCGGGGGCGGGGTTCCTGTGTCCGCTCGCCTGAGCTTGGAGCCCGAGGACGTCATCGCCGAGCACAGCGACGCCTATTGGCTGCTTTCAACGGGATTCAGACATTCCCCTCTTCTTGTGAGTTGGAACATGTCTGTGTGGCATCGATGGCTCAACAGCATCCCAGTCAATTGTGCCTGGATTTTTCTTTCATGTTAGCCCAAACTCAAAGAAAAAAAGATTTGTTTCTAAATCTGTAGATAATTATTCCGCAAACCAAATTATTTTTTGAAACCCAGGAACCACCTGGGTTTTGTTACTTTTTTGATTATCCCTTTAAACTCAAGCTCAATTTCTCTTTGAATGGTTTAGGCAGAAACTCACATCAATTTACATTTCAGAACATCTAATCCCACATTTGGTGGTTTTAAATAATGCCTTAGCATCACAGACAGAAGTGCTTGCCATTAATTTAGAGGTAACTTTCAAATCTTCTGTTCTCAAGCGCTTTGTGTTGAATGAGAACAAATGGTCTGAATGGTTAAGGCCAAGTCATTGGAAGCCAAAGCCTTTTAACTTAGATTGTCAGCATGTTGTAATTTTTGATGTCAATAGTTTTCTTCATGAATTCATAAAAAGTTCCACAATTCCTGCTGCAGAATCAGCTCATGTCACTCTGGAAACCACCATTAACTATTTAACAAACACAGACATTGACCAAGAACCCACTGTGTGAACATGTCCATGAGAACAACCAAAGGTGTAAGAGCTGGAACAATACTCAGAGAGCCAGTGCAGATACAATGGGCTGAATGGCCTCTTACTGCATCATAACAATTTTGTCATTCAAAAGTGTCAGATCTGAAATAATCTCGAGTAATGATGAGGTATTAATGTTCGTGATTATAATCTCATCACTGAATCAGAATGCTGAGTTCAAACATCCCATCCAAACCCTTCACCATAAAATCATGGCTGATACTGTGATGTAGGACTGAGAGAGCCCTGCACGGTCAGTGATCCTGTCATTCAGAGGGAAACTTTGGATGTAGCCACATCTTCTCTCAGAGATGGACATAAAAGATTCATTGAAATTATTTCAAAGAACAGGGCAGGTATCAGGTTTACTGCTCAATATGCATCCTACAAGGATCATTGCTGAACAGGGTGTCTGTCATAGCCTCATTTCTGTTGTGAACTCTGTATCTCTCGCCACAGATGCTGCCTGACCTCCTGAGTATTTCCAGCATCTTATTTCTGTTTGTGAGAGTTTGTTGCATACAATCTAGCTGCTGTATCTCCTCACACAGTGACTACACTTCACAAGGACTTCAGTTGCTGTGAAGCATATTCGGTCATTCTGAACATGTGAAAGTCGTTTTATAAATACAAAACTTGCATTAACATTGCAGAAAAGGGCCAAGAACAGGCCAGAAATGGGACATTTATCAGTCTCCTCTAATCTGAGAGAAATCAGGGATACAAACTCTGTGTATCTGATGTGATTGTTGCATGGAAAATTAGTCCGGCTCAAGACATTATGTGCATCCACTGAAGTAAACTCCAACTTCCAAAGTGAACATGGTTGAGTTCTGGCTGCAGTATCAGCAGAATACAATCATACGTGACCTAGCTGGTGTCTCAGATGTGTGGATGAATCATTGAATCCCTTGCCACTCACAGCGCAGCTGAAAGGCCTCTCCCCAGAATGCATTTTCTGGTGTTTTGTTAAATCATTGCTACTTCTAAAGCTCTTCTTGCAGCATTTAAATGGTCTCTGATCAGTGTGAATAAACCCATGTCTGCCGAGATTATAGGACCAAATGAATCCCTTCCCACATCCAGAGCAGGTAAAAGGTTTCTCCCCAGTGTGAATATGCTGGTGCTCACTGAGTACAGATCACCAAGTGAATCTCTTCCCACACTGAGTGCATGCGTGTGGTCTCTTGCTAGTGTGACCATGCTGGTGTATCAGGAGCTGTGCTGATTGAACAAATCCCTTCCCACACACAGAGCAGATGAATGGTATCTCTCCAGCATGAGCACACCTGTGATAAGTGAGGTGTAAAGAACAAGTGAATCCCTTCCCGTACATGGAGCAGGTGAATGGCTTCTCCCCACTGTGAACACGTCGATGTTTAGTGAGGCTGGATAACTGACTGAAGCTGTTCGCACAATGAGAGCAGATGATCGGTCTCTCTCCAGTGCGAAATGGTTTATGTGACCTTAGGCTGGATGGTGACGTGAATCCACTCCCACACACACACAGCAGGTAAAAGGTCTTTCTCCAGTGTGACGGAACTGAAATGCGTCTCTTCCCACACGCAGAGCAGGTGAACGATTTGTCTCCAGTGTGAACCTGATTGAGTGGCATTAGGCTGGACTGTGAAGTGTATCCCTTCCCGCTCATGGAGCAGATGTAGGTTCTCTCCCCCTGGTGAAGACGTTTGTGTGACATTAGGCTGGATCCCCAAGTGAATTCCTTCCTGCATGTGGAATAACTGAACGACTTCTCCCCGTGTGAATAGGTCGATGTGAATTAGACCTTTACAGCTCTTAAAGCTTTTCCCACAGTCAGTGCGTTTAAAAGCTCTCTTGTCGGTGAACCCACTGGTGTCACACAAAGCTGGATGACCAAGCAAATCCCTTCTCACACACAGAGCAGGTGAACCGTCTCTCCCCAGACTGACTGTGTCAATGAGCTTTCAGTTGGCCTGGGTATTTGTATCCCTTCGTACAATCCACACATTTCCACAGTTTTTCCATGGTACTGATTTCCTGGGATCTCTCCAGGTTGGATGTTCTGCTGAATCCTTGTCCATAAACATGACATGTGTACAGTTTCTCTGCTCTGTGGATATTTTTTCAGAATGTTAACTGGATAATGTTAAATAATTTCTGCAGTCAGTTCATTGGAACACTCGCATTCAGGTGAGTGTGTGTGTGTATTGGCACATTACCACTTACACTGATGTTTGAGATCTTTTCCCGCAGACACAGATAGAACATAGAACATAGAACATTACAGCGCAGCACAGGCCCTTCGGCCCTCGATGTTGCACCGACCTGTGAAACCAATCTGAAGCCCATCTAACCTAAACTATTCCATTATCATCCATATGTTTATCCAATGACCATTTAAATGCCCTTAAAGTGGGCGAGTCTACTATTTTTGCAGGCAGGGCATTCCACGCCCTTACTACTCTCTGAGTAAAGAACCTACCTCTGACATCTGTCCTATATCTATCACCCCTCAATTTAAAGCTATGTCCCCTCGTGCTAGCCATCACCATCTGAGGAAAAAGGCTCCCACTGTCCACCCTATCTAATCCTCTGATCATCTTGTATGTCTCTATCAAGTCACCTCTTAACCTTCTTCTCTCTAACGAAAACAGCCTCAAGACCCTCAGCCTTTCCTCATAAGACCTTCCCTCCATACCAGGCAACATCCTGGTAAATCTCCTCTGCACCCTTTCTAATGCTTCCACATCCTTCCTATAATGCAGTGACCAGAACTGTACGCAATACTCCAAGTGCGGCCACACCAGAGTTTTGTACAGCTGCAACATGATGATCTTTTTCACTTCAGGTCCTGATGAATTGAGTGACTCTATTGGATCTTGTTATAGTGTCGGATTTGACTCTCCTATCTTCAATGTCTTTCTTTGTGTTATTCTTGTGAAATTATTTACAAACATCATCACTGTCCGTACAGGGTAAAATGTCAGAACAATAAAATCTAATTTCTGACAAATGTCTTTCCTCTATTGCACAACCCCTCGCAAACATGATTCAATCACACTAAAAGATGCAAAAAGGAACATTCCTGAATAAACCAGGTTGTTGTTCCCAGTGTCTTTGAGACATTGGTGCCAACTTGTTGTGGGAGGTACCTAGCCGCCTGGTGGACACCACATGTTTCCTGTCCACAGGGAGGTCACACACGAGAGATGATACATTTTGCTGCTACTGTGCATCAATGGTGAATAAAATGAATGTTGAAGGTGACGCCAAAAGTGCTCTTTTGTCCCAGATGGTATCAAGCTCGAGTGTTACTGAAGTTGCAATCCTCCAGGCAAGTGGAGACCATTCCACGTCACACTTGACTTATGTCTTGTAAACGGTGGCAGTCAGGAGGTGAGTTGTTTGCTGCTAGATTTTTAGCCGCTACCCTGCTCTTGTATCGATTGTATTTGTATGGTTAGTCCTGTTCAGTTTCTGGTCAATAGTAGCCCCCAGGATGTTGATTGTGGAGGATTCAATAATGGTAACGCTGTTGAATGTTATGGAGTGATACTCAGATTCTCTCTTGCTGAAGGTGGTCATTGCCAGGCAACTACATGATACAAAGAACAAAGAGGAATACAGCACAGCAACAGGCCCTTCGGTTCTCCAAGCCTGCACCAACATATTTTGCCCTTCCACACTAAAACTGTCTTCACTTACAGGATCCATATCCCTCTATTCCCTTCCTATTCATGTATTCATCCAGGTGCTTCTTGAATGCTGCTATGGTGTCTGTTTCCACCACCACCTCTGGCAATGTGTTCAGACTCTCACCACCCTTTATGTGAAAATCTTGCCTCGCACATCTCTTTTAAATTTCCCCCTTACACCTTGAACATGTATCCCCTTCTAATTCACCCCTCCATCCTGGGAAAAAGCCTCATACTTTCCACTCTATCCATGCCATTCACAAACTTATAAACTTCTATCAGGTTGCCCCTCAACCTCCTGCATTCCAGTGAAAACAAATCCAGTCTATCCAACCTTTCATCATTGTAAAATCCCCCATACTAGACAACACCCTGGGAAACATTTTTTGTACCCTCTCCAAAGCATCTGCATCCATCTGGTAGTGTGGTGACCAGAACTGTACACAATATTCCAAGTGTGACCTAACTAAAGATCTGTAAAGCTGCAGCATAACTAGTCTATCCTTATACCCAATGCCCCTTCCAATCAAGGCAAGCATACCATAAGCCTTTTTTACTACATTATCTACCTGCACTGCCACCTTCAGTGATCTATGGACCTGCACACCCAGATCCCTCTGCATATCAATATTCCTAAGGGTCTGCCACTCATTGAATAATTTCCACCTGTACTTGACCTTCCACATTGCATCACATCACATTTGTCCAGATTAAACTCCATCTACCATTTTTCTGCCCAGCCTCGAACTGAACTATATCCTCTGACAATCCTCCTCACTATCTGCAACTCCACCAATCTTTGTATCATCCACAAACTTGCTAATTATATCAGTTACTTTTTCCTCCAAATCATTTACGTAGATCACGAATGGCAGAGGTCCCAGCACCGATCCCTGTGAAATACCATGAGTCACAACTTTCAATTCTGAAAAGCATCCTTCCACCCTACCATCTGTCTCTTATCACCGGCCAGTTCTGTATCCATCTTGCCAGCTCACCTCGATTCCAAGTGACTTCAGCTTTTGTACCAGTCTGCCATGAGGGACCTTGTCAAAGGCTTGACGAAAGTCCATTTAGATGACATCAACTGCTTTTCCCTCATCAATCATCTACATCACTTCCCAAAAAACTCAATCAAGTTTGTGAGGCCATGACCTCCCGCGCACAAAATCATGCTGTCTATCGCCAGTAAGTCCATTTGCTTCAAAATGCGTATGGGCCTTGTACCTGAGAATTTTTTCCAATAATTTCCCTACCACCGACGGGATGCTCACAGGCCTGTAATTTCTATGATTAGCCCGATTACACTTCTTAAACAATGGAACGACATTGGCTATTCTCCAGTCCTATGAGACCACAGCTATGTCCAAAGAGTTTACAAAAATATCTGTCAACGCTCCAACAATTTGTTCTCTTGCCTCGCTCAATATTCTGGGATAGATCCCATCAGGACCTCGGGTCTTATCTACCTTAATACTTTTTAAGACGCACAACATATCTTCCTTTATAATATCAACTTGGCTTAGAACCTCGACACTCCCTTCCGTGAGATCATCCTCTGCCAATTCCTTCTCTTTGGTGTGTACTGACACACAGTATTAGTTTAGGACCTCAGCCTACGTCTTCTGGATCCACACATAGATCCCCTCCTTTGTCCTTGAATGGTCCAACCCTTTCCCTGGTGACTCCCTTGCTTTTTATGCATGTGTAAAAAGCCTTGGGATTGTCCTTAATCCCATTTGCTAATGACTTTTAATGATCCCTTCTAATTCCTTGTTTATGTTATTTTCTACTTTCCTGAGATACTTCAAGCGCGTTTGCAATTCCCATCCTCCCAGACCTTACATATGTTTCCTTTTTGTTTCTGACCAAGGTCAGAACATTCCTGGTCATTGAAGGTTCACGTAACTTGTCATACCTATCCTTCATTCTCACAGGAACATGCTGCTCCTAAATTCTTATAAACTGCCTTTTGAAATTCTCCGACATGTCCAATGTTGACTTACCCTCAAACAGCCGCCTCCAAACAACACTCTTCAGTTCCTCCTTAATATTGTTGTAGTTTGCCTTCCCCTAATTTAAAACCTTCACCCAAGGACTGCTGTTATCCCTATCCATGAGTATCTTATAACTCAATATTATGGTCACTACTCCTGAAATGCTGAACCACTGAAACTTCATTCACTTGGGCCGGACTCAGTTCCTAAAATTAGGTCCATAATAACCCCTTCCCTGGGTGGACTGTTTACATGCTGTGTCAAGAAATTCTCCTGAATGGCCCTTAGAAATTCTATTCCATTTAAGCCCCTAGCACATAGTCAGTGCCAATCAATACAGGAGAAGTTAAAATTACCCACAACAACAAATCTGCTGTCTTTACATTTTCCCAAAATCTGTCCACATATTATCTCCTCTATCTCCCACTGGCTGTTAGGAGGCCTGTAGTATACCCCAGCACTGTGATTTCACCTTTCCTATTCCTGAGTTCTACACAAATTACCTCACTGCATGAGTCGTCTAATGTATTCTCCCTCAGTACAGCTGTGAGATACACCTTTACCAGTAATGCAACTGCACCACCCCTTTTACCATCCTTTCTATTACACCTAAAACATCTAAATCCTGGGACATTCAGCCGCCAGTCCCGTCCCTCTTTCAGCCACGTCTGTGTAATTGCAAATAATGTCATAGTTCCAACTACTAACCAAACGATTGTTACTTGCCACTTATGCTGATTTTGGATGCTGTCCAAGTCTTGCTGCATACGGCTATGCACTACTTCAGTATCTTCAGTCGCAAATGGTGCTGAATGTTGTGTAATCTTCAGCCAACATCCCCACTTCTGAAGGGAAAGTCATTGATGAAGCAGCTGAAAATGGTTGAGCTAAGAACCCTGAGGAACTCTCCTCTCGCTCAGAAGGCCTGGATTCTCACGTCCTACCTGCTCCAGAGGTGTGACATAACACGTCTGAACAGGTTGATTAAAAATATTTCCTGCAGGCAAGTTCTGGGGTTAAAGGAGACTGTTGTTTGGTGCAAATATCACCTGTGCGTGCAGCTGCTGAAAAAGATCTAGCCCGGGGCTCTGAAAAAGATGCACATTGGACTGAAATCGTTAATTCTGTTTTTCTCTCTGCACAGAAGCTGCCAAACCGGCTGAGTTCCCCCATCACTTTCCGTTCTGGTCTCAGATTTCCAGCATCTGCAGGATTCGCCTTCGAGCCCCGCCCCGTGCAATGACGTCACCGAACGCTCCCGCGCATGCGCCCAGAACTCCGGCCAAGATGGCAGCTGTACACCGAGCAGTGTTCCCGGGGAGAAGACTCGAAACTGGAGAGAACTAACCTGCAGCTTCTTTTTCCAAGGTACCCATCTCTCGCTGGACGGGGTTTCTAAATCTCTTACGATTCCGCCCACCCCGCCCCACGGATCCTTACCGCCTGCAAAGGGACTTCTCCGCATCGCCACCGCTTCCACTGCGTAGATAAAGCCGGCACTGCGCCTGCGCCTGCGCCTGCACCCCTCTCTCCTGCGGTGTGGATGAAATCAAGTCACACAACACTAGGTTATAGTCCAAAAGGTTTATTTGAAATCATTGCACCTGCAGTTCTGTCGGTTTTTATTTGAAATCACAAGCTTTTGGAGCGCAGCCCCTTCGTCAGGTCCAGTGGGAGGACAGCACCACAGACGCATAGTTTACAAGCAGAGAGATCAAAGGATCATACAACTGGTGTCAGTGAACAAGTCTAAAATGGCTGGCTGACTGACTGCCTCCTGTTAAATCTTTAATCATTCATACATGGCTGCATTCCAGAAATTGCAGAAGCAGGGTACTGGAGAACCCTGGTTTTCTTTTCTGTTCATTTGTGGGATGTGGGCATTGCTGGCTGCCCAGCATTTATTGCCCATCCCTGGTTGCCTTTGAGAAGGTGGTGATGAGCTGCCTTCTTGAACCTCTGCAGTCAACCTCCAATGAGTTGACTCACAATGCCATTATGGAGGGAATTCCAGGATTTTGAGCCAGCAATAGTAAAGGAAAGGCAATATATTTGCAAGTCAGGACGGTGAGTATCTTGGAGGGGAATTTGAAGGTGGTGGTGTTCCCATATGTCTGCTGCCCTTGTCCTTCGGCTTGGAAGGTGCTGTCTGAGGATCTTTGGTGAATTTCTGCAGTGCATTTTGTAGATAGTACACACAGCTGCTACTGAGCGTCGGTGGTGGAAGTAGTGGATGCTATTAGTTTTGATTGATTAAGATGCAAATTCCAGAATCTGTTTCAACTCATTGCCTGGAGATAATTAAAGGTTTCATCAGTGTCTGCCAAACTTCAAAATGGCAGAGCGATACGGATATACAATAGGTGACATCTCAGGACAGACACTGAATTGTAGGTGTGGTGCCTTGTCCAGAGTTTTAACCTGAAATCAGGCTGATTTTGTTCCAAAAATAGGAATGTATAAAATGCCACACTGACTGACTGTGAGTATAAATTGTGTGTTTCTCGAACATAATAGAACGTATCGGCAAATAAACAGACATCTTGGGATGAAATGATCTCTCACACGCACACACACGCTCTCTCACAAACACACACACACAAACCTATTGTGAGAGAGCATGTTTGTGTGTGTGAGAGAGATCGTTTCATCCAGTCAGTGTGGCATTCTTGCCTTTGGAACAAACCTAGCCTGATTCCAGGTTAAAACTGAGACTTTGGACAAGATGTCACATGTACAATTCAGTGTTTGACCTGATATGTTACCTACTGTATATTCTTATCATTCTGCCTGTTTGAAGTTTGGAAAGTTAGGCAGACGCTGATGAAACCTATAATTATCTCAGAGCAGTGACTTGAAACAGATTCTGGAATTTGCATCTTAATCAATCAAAACTATAGCATTCTCCGTATCCTGCTTATGCAGTTTCTAGAATGCAGGAATGTATGAATGATTGAAGATTCAACAGGAGGCAGTTAACTCACACCAGTTGAATGATCCTTTGATCTCTCTGACTATAAACTCTGTGTCTGTGGTACTGTCCTCTCACTGCATCTGACAAAGGGGCTGCGCTCATAAAGCTTGTGATTTCAAATAAACCTGTTGGACTATAACCTGGTGTCATGTGATTTTTGACTTTATCCACCCCATTCCAACACTAGCACTTCCGCATCCAGTGGTGTGGCTAGAAAATATTCATCATGACAGGCGATGCTTAGTACTTACCCTGCCATTGACTTCAATTATTACTGAAGATTGATTGTTCTATCTTAATATTTTTCTCCTTCCTGCATTTCAAGCCTCTGCTGTCCAAATGCTCTTTGGAAGAACAATATTGGCAGATAGAAGAACGTCCTAAACTTGGATACATCTATCAAATCTCTCAATCCTACTCTACAACATTTCCTTGACATTGAAATAGCTCATCCCTCTAATGATTTTATAAATTCTTGTCCTGAACAGGTGGTGATGGATTTTGGAAACTCCTTTGACAGCTGGATGTTTAGCAAGAGAAATGTTTGTCTCTTCTGAATGTCTCGACTGATACATATTTCTTTTGTCATCTCATTTTACAGAGAAATGGAAGGTATGAAAACCGAAGTATTTCTCTGATTCCAGTTCTGCTGTGTTCGCAGCTGCAAGACCCAGCAGAAGATTTTACATTTTGTAACGATGAAATTGTTTCAGAGGTGAGTATTATTGAGCATTCATTTACAATTCAATGCTTATCTTGCTCTGCTGTGGTTCATGGGTCTGGGTGTGGTGTGATCCCCTTACTGTGGATCTGAATCCATGTCCATCCATTGCTCTGATTCATCTCTGCCCTCCCTGATAATGTCTTTGCCATTGTTCAACCTTATCTACATTTAATAATGAATGCTTTTAACCCTCTGTGATAATTTATCTTTATTTCTTCGGTTGTGTTTAAATCAGAGTTCCATTACTGCTGAGTTCCCAGCTATGTGCTACTGATTCATTCACTTGCACACATGTGGCCTTCCTTGCTTTTGCACAGGCCTCACTCACAAACAGTCCTCTAACTCCCAGAAGCTTCTCCTTGCTTCTATTCTTTGTGCTCTCTCTTTCTCTCGCCTTGCTCCCTCTTACACCTTCTCTTCCCTTCTGCGGTCTTCCTCTCCAGCCCATTTCTCTTTCTCTGTCTGTCTGTCTCTCTCTCTCTCTCTCTCTCTCTCTTTCTTTCTCTCTGTCGTCCCTTAGACGCCAGATTCTTGTGTAGGTCCAGCCTGGGTGGCAGTTATCCTTCTCTGATGGACACTTGTGAAAGAGTTACACAGAACATAGAACAGTATAGCACAGGAACAGGCCCTTCAGCTCACGATGTTGTGCCGAACATGACGGCAAATTTAATTAATCCCTTCTGCTTGCCCTTGTTCCATATCCCTCCATTCCTTACACATTCATGTGCTTATCTAAAAGTCTGTTAAACACCCCTATCGCATTCGCCTCCATAACCACCCCTGGCAGGGCATTCCACACCCCTACCGCTCTGTGTGAAAAGAACTTCCCTTGCACATCTCCTTTGAACTTTCCTTCTCTCAACTTAAATGCAAGCCTCTAGTTTTACACATTTCAACTCTGGGAAAAAGATTCTGGCTGTCGACTCCACTATGCATCTCATAATTTTATAGACTTCTATCAAGTCTCCCCTCAACCTCTGCTGCTCCAGAAAAAACGGCCGAATTTTTCCAGCCTCTACTTACAGCTCATACCTTCATATCCAGGCAGCATCCTTGCAAACTTCTTCTGCACACCCTCCAAAGCCTCCACATCCTTCCTGTATGTGGCGACCAGAACTGAACACAATACTCTAAATGTGGCCTAACCAAGTCTTATAAACCTGCAATATGACATCCAGACACTTGTGATCAGTTCCCAGAACAACAAAGGCAAGCATGCCATATGCCTCCTTTAACACCCTATCTACTTGGTGGCCACTTACAGGGCACTATGGACTTGAACCGCAAGATTCATCTGTGTATTAATGCTGTTCAGCATCCTGCCAGTAACTGTATACATTTCCTTAACATTTGATCTCCCAAAGTGCAGCACCTCACACGACCTGGATTAAACTCCTACTTGCCATTTCTGCACCATGTCTGCAACTGATCTATATCCCACTGTATACTTTGACAACCTTCTACACCATCCACAACTTCGCTAATCTTTGTATCATACGCAAACTTACTAACCCACCCATCCACATTTTCATCCAAGTCATTTTCTGTATCACAAACAGCAGAGGTCCCAATACAGATTCCTGCAGAACACCACTAGCCATGGACCTCCAGCCTGAAAAAAACCACCCTTCAGGCACTATCCTCTGTCTTCTAAGGGTCAGCCACTTCTGAATCCATGCGGCCAGGTCACTGTGGATGCCATGCATCTTAATCTTCTGGTTGAGTCTACCATGAGGGACCTGGTTGAAAGCTTTACTAAAATCCATGTAGACAACATCCACTGCTCTACCCTCATCGATCACCTTTGTCAACTCCTTGAAAAATTCAATCAAGTTAGTAAAACATGACCTGCCCCGCACAAAGCCACGCTGACTATCCTTAGTGAGGTCATGCTTTTCCAAATGCATGTAAATCCTATCCCTAAGAATTTCTCTCCGACGGCTTCCCAACCACCGATGTGAGACTCACCAGCCTATAATTTCCTAGATTATTCCCACTTCCCTTCTTGAACTGAAGAACAACATTAGCTACTCACTAATTCTCCAGAAGCCCTCCAGTGGTTAACGAGGATACAAAGATCTTTCCCAAGGCTCCAGAAGTCTCCTCTCTTAATAACCTGGTGTACATACCATCAGGCCTTAATGCTCTTCAAGAGACCCAACACCACTTCTTTCTTCATCTCAAAATGCCCTAGCCTATTTGCATGCTCCACAAAAATCCCACTATCCTCCATATCCTTCTCCTGAGTGAATATTGACACAAAGTACTCATTTAGAATCTCACCCACATCCTCTGCCTCCAAGCATGATTTCCTTCCTTTATCCTGGAGTGGTTCTACCTTCTCCCTCGTTATCGATCATGACCCCACCCCTGACCACCAAACCATCATCTCTCAAACCATTCACAACCTCATCACCTCAGGTGTCCTCCCACCCACAGTCTCCAACCTCATCATTCCCCAGCCCCGCACCATCCGTTTCTATCTCCTTCCCAAAATCCACAAACCTGACTGCCCCAGCCAACCCATTGTCTCTGCCTGCTGCTGCCCCACTGAACTTCTCTCCGCTTACCTTGACTCTGTATTTTCCCCCCGGTCCAGGAACTCCCACCGACGTCTGGGACACCACCCACCCCCTCCACCTCCTCCAAGACTTCCAATTCCCTGTTCCCCAACACCTCATCTTCACTATGGACATCCAATCCCTGTACACTTGTATTCCCCATGCGGACGGCCTAAAAGCCTTCTGTTTCTTCCTCTTCCGCAGGCCCAACCAGTCCCCCTCCATCGACACCCTCATCCGCTTCACTGAACTCATCCTTACCCTTAACTTCTCTTTCATCTCTTCCCACTTCCTACAAACTAAGGAGGTGGCCATGGGCACCTGCATGGGCCCAAGCTCTACCTGCCTCTTCGTAGGATACGTGGAACAGTCCCTCTTCTGCTGCTACACTGGCACTATCCCTCACCTCTTCCTCCGCTACATTGATGACTGTATCGGCACTGCCTCATGCTCCCAACAGGAGCTTGAACAGTTCATCAACTTTATTTACACCTTTCACCCCAACCTCAAATTCACCTGGACCATCTCCGATACCTCCCTCTCCTTCCTGGACCTCTCTGTCTCCATCTCTGGTGACCGCCTCAAAACCGACATCTATTTCAAGCCCACCGACTCCCACAGCTACCTAAACTACACCTTCTCTCACCCACCTTCCTAAAAGAAAGCAATACCCTACTCCAATTCCACCCCCTCCGCCATGTCTGCTCCCAAGATGGAGGGGTTCCAGATGTTCCCCTATTTCAAGGACCGTAACTTCCCCCACACCCCCCTCCCGTGATCAAAAATGCCCTCAACCATACCTCTTGCGTTTCCCACACCTCTGACCTCACATCACCTCCCCCTTACAAAAATAAAGACAGAATCCCCCTGGTCCTCGCATTATCACTCCACCAACCTCTGCATCCAGCGTATCATTCTCCACCACTTCCGCTACCTACAATCTGACTCCACAACCAAGGATATATTTCCCTCCCCACCCCTATCCGCCTTTCGTAGGGACCACTCCATGAGTCCCTCGTCTGCTCCACATTCTCCACTAACCCCACCACCTCGGCACCTTTCCCTGCAACCGCAGGAATTGCTACACCTGGCCCTACACCTTCCCCCTCACCTCTATTCAAGGCACAAGACAAACCTTCCACATCAGGCAGGAGTTCACCTGCATATCCGTCAACTTGGCCTACTGCATCCGCTGCTCCCGATGTGGCCTCCTCTACATTAGTGAGACCAAGCAGTGACTCAGACCGTTTTGTAGAGCATCTGCGCTCTGTATGGGACAAACGACAACACTTTCTGGTCGCAAACCATTTCAACACCACCTCCCACTCCCTGGGTGAAATGTCTATCCTGGGACTCCTCCAGTGTCACAATGACGCCAACCGCAAACTGGAGGGACAGCACCTCATATTCCGCCTTGGGAGCCTATCACCCGATGGACTCAACATGGAATTCACCAGCTTTAAAATCTCCCCACCCCTGGTCTCATCCCATGTCCAGCCTTCCCTCTCATCCCTGCCTCCTTGACCTGACACAACCTGTCCATTTTCTCTCCTGCCTGTCTGCCCCTCCCACCTCACTGACCAATCCACACCACTCCCACCTACTTTCTCCAGCCCTAGCCCTCCTCTCTCTATTTATTTCTGAGTTCCCTTCCCCCTGAAGCAGGGTCCCCACCCGAAACGTCAATTTTCCTGCTCCGGTGATGCTGCCTAACCTGCTGTGTTTGTCCAGCTCCACACTTTGTTATCTCTGACTCCAGCATCTGCAATTCTTGCTATCCCTAGTTATCGTCTTGTTTTTGACGTATGGATAGAATGCCTTGGGATTCTCTTTAACCTTACTTGTCAAAGTAATTTCATGGCCCCTTTTTGCACTCTTAATTCCCTGCTTGAGTTCTTTTCTGCTTTCTTTATATTCCTCAAAGGCCCTGTCCAAATTTAGCTTCCTAAATCTTACAAATGCTTCTTTTTTCATTTTGACTAAATTCACAAACTGCCTCATTATCCAAGAGTCCCTTATCATGCCATCCTTGTCCTTCCTCCTTACTGGAACATGCCAGTCCTGAACTCTCATCAGTAGGCCTTTAAACAATTCCTACATGTCAAATGTGGACTTGCCTGATAACAGTTCCTCTCTAGCTTCTACCCAATACTGTCCTAATTTGCCCTCCCCAATTTAGTATCTTGCCACAAGGTCCTGCTTATTCTTATTCATAGCTATCTTAAAACATAACGAGTTGTGATCACGGTTTCCAAAATGCTCTCCCACTGAAAGGTCAGTCACTTGGCCAGTCTCATTTGCCAATACAACGTCCAGTGTGGTCCTCCTCTAGTTGGACTGTCTTCATACTGTTTCAAGAAGCCCTCTTGAATGCACTTAACAAATTCTGCCCCATCTAAGTCTCTTGCTGTAAGGGAGTCCCAGTCAATATTGGGGAAATTAAAGTCACCCACTATGACAACTCTATTTTTATTGCTTATTTCCATAATCTGCCTAAATATTTGTTCCTCAATGTCCTGGTGGCTGTTGGGGCCTGTAGAATAATCCTATCAGAGTGACTGCACCCATATTATTTTTGAGCTCCAGCCATATTGCCTCGGTGGATGAACCCTCCAGTGTGTCCTCTGAGTGCAGATGTAACATTCTCCATGATTAGTCGTGCAACTCCTCCACCTTTTTTACTTTCCTCTCCATCTCATCTAAAACAACAAGTTCAGTTACTACATCAACTCAGCAGCTTTCATTCTCACTTTTTCTGAGTGCCATTCCTGAAAATTACCAGACTCATTGAGCTCAATTTCACAACCTGATTTTTCTGTTTTGTGGGTTCTCTCTTCCTTTTTAAGTCAATTTATCAGAATGTTAGAAGAGGAAGATTTGCAGTTGGGAAATTCAAGTCAAACATCAAATCAGGATATGATGGCTTTTTTGAATTTGTCACAACTTGAATATCAATGGACATTGAACATTGAAGGGGGAAAAAAACATAAATCTGGGAGAAAGCACTTTTGTGTTCTGTGTGTGGAAAAGGCTTCAGACAATCTCTGGCCTCAAGAACCACAAGTACACACACAATTAGAAGAAAATGTGGCAATGTAGGGATTATGGCAAAGGATTCAGGTCCCCATCTGAGCTGGAAATTCAGCAATACAGTCATGGTGGGGCGAGGCCATTCAGCTGCTTAAAGTGGGGGAAAAGATTCATGCAGCCATCCATCTTGCTGACACACCAGTGAGTTGACATTCAGAAGAGGCCTCTTCAATGTGCAAATTGTGGGAAGTGCGATAAAAGTTCCAGCAATCTGATGTCCCATCAATGTGTTCACACTGACGACAGGCCTTTTAAATGCCTAAACTGTGAGAAGTGTCATTAAAAGTTCTGGGGAACTTATGGCCCATCAACATGTTCATACCTTTAAATGCTCAGACTGTGTAAAATGCGATAAAGGTTCAGGGAACTGATGCGCCAATGATAAGTTCACACTGACAAGTGACCTTTTAATTCTGGGTGGCACGGTGGTTCAGTGGTTAGCACTGCTGCCTCACAGCACCAGGGACCCGGGTTCGATTCCACCCTCGGGCGACTGTCTGTGCGGAGTTTGCACATTCTCCCCGTGTGTGCGTGGGTTTCCTCCGGGTGCTACGGTTTCCTCCCACAGTCCAAAGATGTGCAGGGTAAGTGGATTGGCCATGCTAAATTGCCCATAGTGCCCAGGGAGGTTTAGTTTAGGTGGGTTAGACATGGGAAATATAGCGGAATGGGACTGGGTGGGATGCTCTTCGGAGGGGCGGTGTGGACTTGTTGGGCTGAATGGCCTGTTCCAGCACTGTAGTGATTCTGTGATTCTAATTGCCTGAACTGTGGGAAGTCCTATATAAGCTCCAGAGGACTTAAGTACCATTAGCATGTTCACGCTGACAAAAGATCATTTCAGTGCACAGACTGTGGGAAGTGCCATAAAACATCTGGGGAACTGATAATCCATCAGTATATTGGATGCTGTCACTGTGGGGCTGGTTTCGGGGGTCATCTGACCTAACTGTACATCAGAATGTTCAACTGGGGAGAGACATTCTCCTGCATGGAGTGTGGGAAGAGATTCATTCAGTCATCCTATCTGCTGAGTCACCAGTGAGTTCACTCCAGGGAGAGGCCATTCAGCTGCACGAAGTCTGGAAAGTGACACTCTGTATCATTTGCCCTTCAGACCCACCAGTGAATTCACAAAAAGGAGAGGCCTCTTAAAGACCCTGGCTGCAGGTAGTGCTATAAATCGTTCTGTGAACTGATAATGTGATCCACAGGAGTCCGAGTCAGAAAAAGGATCAGAAAAATAAGTTGGAAGGTTGGGAATGAGGTGAATGAAATAGGAGGGGAAAAATAAAAACAGTGCAGTAATTGAACTGAATGGCTTGTATGTTTATTTCATATTTTAAATATTTTGATTTAAATTCCTTTAACAGGGTATGCAGAAGGTTGTATTTACAAACCAGAAATAACACATCAAAATCTGCCAGTCACTTAATCCAACAGGATCTGAACATCATTGGCCTCTGAATGTCGAAGGAGAAATGATGTCTGTGAGAGAAGAATTTAATCATCAATGTGACTGCAAAAGCACCGAGACACAGACACACGTGAGTGAGAGTGTTCCAGTGAAATGATTGTGGAAAGAGCATTAACTAGCCTGAAAAATAATTACACCATCCACAACGGGGAGAGACGATCAATGTGCTCTGCCTGTGGACATCAATTTCAGTCAATCGTTGAACCTGGAAAGACTCAAGGACACTGACACCATGGAGAAACCATGGAAATGTGGGGTATGTGGGAAGGGATTCAGTTATCCATCAGGGTTGGAAACCCATCAACGCAGTCACACTGGGGAGAGGCCTTTCAGTTGCTCTGTGTGTGGGAAGGGATTCACTCAGTCATCCAGCCTCTACACACACCAGCATGTTCACACTGGGGAGAAGCCATTCACCTGCTCCATGTGTGGGCAGGGATTTAATGCTTTATCAACCCTCCGGACTCACGAGCAGGTTCATTCTGATGAGAGACCATTTAAATGTTCTGACTGTGAGAAGAGTTTTAAAAGCAGAAAAGATATATTGATACATCAACGTAGTCACACTGGGGAGAGACCATTCACCTGCAAAGTGTGTGGGAAAGGATTCACTCAGTCATCCCACCTCCTGACACACAAACTTGTTCACACAGATGAGAGACCCTTTAAATGTACGGACTGTTTGAAGAGTTTTAAAAGTAAAAAAGATTTGCTGAACCACCAACGTGCTCTGACGGGGGAGAAACCATTCATCTGCTCTGTGTGTGGGAAGGGATTCACTAGTTCATCCTACCTTCTGACACATCAATTTGTTCACACTGATGAGAGACCTTTTGGATGCCCTGACTGTGAGAAGAAATTTAAAAGCAGAAAGCATCTTCTTAAACACCAGTACATTCACACAGGGGAGAGGCCGTTCCCCTGCTCTGTCTGTGGGAAAGGATTCACTCGATTATCCCACCTGCTGAGACACCATCGAGTTCACACTGGGGAGAGGCCATTCTCCTGTGCTGACTGCAAACAAGAATTTGTTGATTCATCCGACCTTCTGATTCACCAGCGAGTTCACACTGGGGAGAGACCATACACCTGCTCCCTGTGTGGCAAGAGATTCACGCAATCATCTCACCTCACTACACATCAACTTGTTCACACTGATGAGAGACCTTTTCAATGTTCCGACTGTGAGAAGAGGTTCAAAAGTAAACAGAATTTGCTGAAACATCAACAAATTCATGCTGGGGAGGGACCGTACATCTGCTCCATGTGTGGGAAAGAATTCGCTCAGTCACACAACCTCCTGAGACACCAGCAGCTTCACCTACGAGAGCAGCAATTGGATTCTGCTGTTAACTGCACCCAGGACTGAACCTTGTCTGGCTGCCCGTTTCCAGTGGGTTCCACAGTTTTGTGGTGTATATATCAAGGATTTCGACTTCAATTTAGGGGCTATGGTGAAGAAGTTTGTAGATATCACAGAAGTTGGCCATGTGGTGGACAATGAGGAAGAAAGCTGCGACTGCATGATGACAATGGACTACTCAAATGGACGGTAACATGGCCAATAGAATTCATTCTGGAGATAATAAACTTGGGAGGGTGGGGGCAAACGGGGCAAGAAAATGCACAATAATTGGTTGGATACTGGGAATTGTACAGAAACAGCAAGACCTCAGAGTGACGCCCACAGATCCCTGAAGGTGGCTGGGCAGGTTGATAAGGAGACAGAGATAGTAGGAACTGCAGATGCTGGAGAATCCGAGACAACAAGGTGCAGAGCTGCATTTGGTTGATCCTAGAAAATGTCAGTCAGGAGATTATGCTGGAACTTTAAAAAACACTAGTTAGAGCATAGCTGGTGTACTGAGGGCAGTTCTGTTTGACATGTTAATCAACAAGAAAGTGAAACTTGATTAATTATCGTAATACTCGAGTGAGTTTGATATTTATATAATTAAAGTTAGTGTTAAATTCATCAAATGTTGCTGATCAAGATAAAGCTAACATAAAAGGGTTTGTAGCAACGGAGACTTGTGAATTTTTTTAGCAATTCAAAATCTGTCATGTTTAGATAATATGGATGTAAGAAAAAATATTTTGGTGAACTCCCTAAAAAGTAAGATAACTTGCAGAATGGAAGAAATTGATTAGTGAGTAGCTGATGAATCTTTATTTATTTTAATCTGAAGTTTATTTTGGTTTAGTTAAGAAATAAACACATATCCCAGTACCACATACACTTCCATGTGGGGAAACCAGGACACTACTTGTGTCTGGGACAACCATAAGAACAGGGAGGCAACTCTGTATAACTGTTGGGAACACTAAATTGACCGCAGCTAAAGTACTGCACTAGTTCAGGACCCCATATTCTAGAATAGATGTGATTACACCAGAGAGGGCACAGAGGAGATTGATGAGAATGTTTCCGGGATTGGAGAATTTTAGATCTGAGGAAAGATTGGATAGGCTGGGGTTGTTTTCTGTGGAACAGAGGAGACTGAGGTGAGATTTAATTGAAGTGATATGATAATGAGGAGTCCAAATAGAGTGGTTAGGAATAAGCTATTCATTAACAGAGAGGTCAGTAACTGGAGGTTTCCGGTTTAAAGTCATTCACAGCAAGAGAGGAAGGAGAGAAATTATTTAATCCAGAGATAGTGGGGAGCTGGAAGGCTCTCTGATCGGTGGTAGAGGCAAAAACCCACATCACATTAAAATGAAACAAGATGGATACACTTGAAATCCGAGAACACAGGGCTATGGTCTAAGATCAGCAGAATGGGATCAGCTGGGATAGTTCTCCTTCCGTCAACAAAAGCACTATAGTCCAAGTGGCCTCCATCTGTGCTGTAACTTGCCGATTTGTTTATTCTGACAATTAGAATTTGTTTCTGATGATGTTAATGACTTCACAAATTGGACCGGAGTTGAATATTCTGGAGAAATGTCAAATAAATCATCTTTGGTTCAAATACGTCACTGTAAATTGTTGATTTCTCCCGAGTGTTTAATATCTCCTGGAGCTCAAAAGGACAGTATCGGGCAAGGATTATATGGCAGCAACAGAACTTCACCCTGGACACATCTTTCAGGGTCACAATGATGGGGACAAATAGCACTTTGGTCTTCATCTCTCTTCACTGACATCAAAGCACTGGTGTAGATTAATCCTGCAATGTGTAAGAAATGTGTCCCAGCCATGGTATTTCATGGCTCAGAGTTCTAGCCATGGAACAGAATCTCACTTACAACTGTGTTTAGAGTCAGTGGAAGAACAACAGTGAGTGCTGGAAATGTGCTTCAAATCAGGGATTAGTGTAAAACTGTGATCAGTTCCTGAATGGAAGTGAACCTGCAGGTTTAAGTTTCCCCTACATTGTTTTATCTATATCAGTGTTTGGCAATCCAAGCTGAGCTACAAATTATACTTCACCAACAGTGTGACCATGGGGTAGGTTGACAAAACATTTAACTTTCATTTTTAAATAACCCTACATAGATAGGTCAGGAGGGGGTATAATAGAGGACAGTGTTGGGGTTGGGAAATGTTCATTCTGAAGGAGTCTCACCTGAAAATGCCTGCATTATCACTTTCTATTCACGTGGAACCTATCCCCATGTTTGTTCTTTTCAGTTTTCCAGAATTTGATTTTTTTTTCTTAAATCTCTACTAAATCATGGTATTGTTGTAACACTGAAATCCTGAGGGTTTCAACTCTTTGTTAAAGCCAATCCCCATTCAGTACAGGAGGATTTGACGCCCTCACTTTTTATGGTCTCAAGAGACAAGGGTCTTGCGAGGTGTTTATAAAAACAAAGTGCTGGAAAAAGTCAGCAGGTCTGGCACCATTGTGGAGAAATAGTTAATGTTTCAATTCCAGTGATGATTCTTCAGAAGGTATTGCACAGAGGCTTCCAGACCTGTTGACTTTCTCCAACAGTTTTAATTGTTATTTCAGATCACAGATGTACAGTGTCTACCCCATGTGAATGTGTGCATATACAACAATGTTTTGAATGTTTACAAAACCAAGTCATCCAGATCCACAATTTTATTAACATTTTAACTGACAAAGACCATTGTTCATTCCTTGGTGTGAATAAGAGAAAACAAATCCTTCAACTGTGGTTATTTACGAAGTTCGCTGATGTCTCAACAGGTTGGATGATTGAGTGAATGCTATCCCAAAATCAGAGCAAGTGAATGGTCTCTCTCCAGTCTGAACTCGCTGGGGTGTTACCAGGTTGGATGTCTGACTGAATCCCTTCCCACACACAGAGCAGGTGAACAGTTTCTCCCCAGTGTGAACTCGCTGGTGTTCAGCAGGTCAGATGATTCTGTGAATGTCTTCCCACAATCGGGGCAGGTGAATAGCCTCTCCCCAGTGTAACTGTTGGTGAGTTTCCAGCTAGGATGGGTAAAAAAAATCCCTTCCCACAACTCCTGCATTCCCAGTCTCCTGTGTGACTGCACTGGTGTTTGGACATTTCAGATAAATGCTGGCAGACTCTTTCACACACACAGTAGGTGTGTTTCTCCCCAGTGTTGGAAAGCGTTTTTTCCTTCCATGTTCAAAATCCTTTGATAATTTGGTTCCAATAAACAGAATGCCTGTCAGACCTGAATGTGGTTTTGTATAAATCTGCTAATTGTAAATCAACCCTTCAAACAGAAAACAAAGAATGGTGAGAGAAAATCCAGAAGAACACACACAGGTTGTGAAATTGAGAGCAACTAATCTGATCCTTTATGGAGCCAATACTTGTGGAGAAACATTACCATGTAAATTCTTAGATTATCATTAAAACCCAACATTAAAGTCAGTCAGTGTTTGCACAAAACTACAAAAGGAGAAGCAGACTGGGAGATACAGGACTGAAGGAGGAAACTGTTTTAGTCCCCACACCTTTTAATTACAATCGGTCCTAAGAACTAAGAACAAGATCAAAAGCAAAATGCTGGCAAAATGATGTGAAAACAGAAAATGCTGGAAACATCCATAAGATCTGGCAGCTTCTGAAGTTGTGATCGAGGTCAAAACCATCACTTTGTATTTAGGAAATCTGAATAACCTATTCACACCTCATCCAGACACATCTCATTGTCTTTACATCTCCATTATTACTCCCTTTGATTTTGCCACATGAAACGTTTTGTCAGTTAATTCAGCACTGATAGTACAGTCAGATAAACCCGGGTGGTAGGAAACATATTACAAACAAAGTCCTACGAGACAAAATGAGGAGCCATTCAAAGAAATGTGGGTTCATTCGGGAAAGCGAAAATAGTATTGTTCACAGAAAATCATGATTAACTCTCTCTCAATATTTTTGACGTGGCAAATATTTAAATTTATAGGATGAACATTGTCTGGCAAAAGCTATTTGATAAAATTATGTTACAGCCCAGTGAGCAAAACCTAGGTCGAAATGAATAAGAAGGACAGTATTAAAATCGATCTGAAATTAACTGAGTGACAGGAAACAAAGTCATTAACAGTTGTCTTTGAACTGGAGGTAGGTTTCTTGTGGAGTTAGTTTGATACTTGAGATATGCAAGATCAAGATAGTTCAGTAAAAAATGAAGAAATGCTGTTCCCGTTAGCAGGCAGTAAAAGGATTACAAGGCACAGGTTTCACGTTTTCAGCAGGAGATAAACAGAGTGGGAGGATAAGTAATATAAACTGTGAACAACAAAGTCATGGAGAACAACACTTACATTCAAAGTCTGATAACACCCAGATCCTGATTATTCAAATGTCACCATCAGAGTGTGTTGTGATTTTTTTTTTTGAAAACATCCACTTCCAACGTCCTGCAAAAGGAGATTATAAAAATAACCACTGTCACTCCAGGATAGAAAAGAAAGATGAACATTTTTCTTACTTTGGTTTTGCTTCATAGAATCATAGAAAGGTCAAGATATAGAAAGTGGCCATTAGGGCCATTGTGTCTGTGCCAGCTGAAAAATGAGCTACCCATCCCAGATAACACGGTGTAGAGCTGGATGAACACAGCAGGCCAAGCAGCATCAGAGGAGCAGGAAAGCTGACGTTTCGGTTCGAGACCCTTCTTCAGAAATAGGGGAGGGGAAGGGGATTCTGAAATAAATAGGGAGAGAGGGGGAGGCGGATAGAAAATGGATAAAGGAGAAGATAGGTGGAGAGGAGACAGACAGGTCACAGAGGCGGGGTTGGAGCCAGTGAAGGTGAATGTAGGTGGGGAGTTAGGGAGGGGATAGTCGGTCCAGGGAGGACGGACAGGTCAAGGAGGCAGGATGAGGTTAGTGAGTGGGAGATGGGGGTGGGGCTTGAGGGGGGTGGAATGGTTAGGGAGGCGGGGTCTAGCTGGGCTGGTTTTGGGATGCGGTCGGGGGAGGGGAGATTTTGAAGCTTGTGAAGTCCACATTGATACCCTTGGGCTGCAGGGTTCCCAAGCGTAATATGAGATGCTGTTCCTGCAGCTTTCGGGTGGCGTCATTGTGGCAATGCAGGAGGCCCAGGATGGACATGTCGTCCAAGGAGTGGGAGGGGGAGTTGAAATGGTTCGCGGCTGGGAGGTTTAGTTGTTTGTTGCGAACTGAGCGTAGGTGTTCCGCAAAGCGGTCCCCAAGCCTCCGCTTGGTTTCCCCAATGTCGGGGAGGCCACAACGGGAACAGCGGATACAGTATACCACATTAGCAGATGTGCAGGTGAACATCTGTTTGATGTGGAAGGTCTTCTTAGGGCCTGGGATGGGGGTGAGGGGGGAGGTGTAGGGGCAGGTGTAGCACTTGCTTCGGTTGCAGGGAAAAGTGCCGGGGGTGGTGGGGCTGGAGGGGAGTGTGGAGCGGACAAGGGAGTCACGGAGAGAGTGGTCCCTCCGGAAAGCAGATAAGGGTGGGGAGGGAAAAATGTCTTTGGTAGTGGGGTCAGATTGCAGATGGCGGAAATGTCGGAGGATGATGCGTTGGATTCGGAGGTTGATGGGGTGGTACGTGAGGATGAGGGGGATTCTATTTTGGTTGTTATTGCAGGTAGGGGGTGTGAGGGATGAGTTGCGGAAAATGCAGGAGACACGGTCGAGGGCATTTTCGACCACTGTGGAGGGGAAGTTGAGGTCCTTGAAAAAAAAGAGGACATCTGGGATGTCTGGGAGTGGAATGCCTCATCTCGGGAGCAGATGCGGCGGAGGCGAAGGAATTGGGAATAGGGGATGGCCTTTTTGCAGGAAGGTGGGTGAGAGGAGGTGTATTCCAGGTAGTTGTGGGAGTCCGTAGATTTGAAATGGATATCGGTTTCCAGGTGGATGCCAGAGATGGAGACAGAGAGGTCCAGGAAGGAGAGAGAGGTATCAGAGATGGTCCAGGTGAACTTAAGGTTGGGGTGGAAGGTGTTCCAGCCTACTTTGCAGCAATTGGCCTGTAACTCTCGAGAGTACAAAACTTTACGTGCCGATCCAGACACATTACACATGAATCAAGTCTTTCTGCCTCTTCTGTCATTTTTGTAAGTGAGTTCCAACCATCCTCTTGGAGAAAATATTTTTCCCTAATCTTTCAAAACCCTCAGCATTCTTCTTTGCACCCTCTCTGGTGCAATTCCATCATTTCTGTAAAATGAGGTGATCAGAACCACACACACTGCTCAACTTGTGGAATATGCCAATCGCCCAACATGAATAAACAACCAAGTACACCTCTTCCCGTTGCCCCACATAAAGACTGTGGTTGTAAACCCTGGACGTAACTCCGGTGTAAAGCCCCACTGCTGCAGAATCAGTGTAACCAGGGGACTGTGAACTTCCCAACCATGGCCTGATACTGACTCCGGGGGTGTCACAGTTTTGAACACAGCCCAGCTCATCATGAAAACCAGCCATTTTTCCATTCATTCCGTATACACTTCCCATTGCCTCTGGAAAGCAGCCAACATAATCAAAGACCCCTCCCACTCCAGATATATTCCCTTCCACCCTCGTCTGTCGAGCAGAAAATACAAAAGTTTGAAAACACATACTGACAGATTCAAGAACAGCTTCTCCCGCTGCAATCCTGCTTATGCACAGGCCTCTCATATTGGAGGTGATCTTTCTCAGCGCGTTTTTGTCGCTGCAACACAATATTCTGCATTCTGTTCTCTTGCCCTGATGTCATAATGTAAGGTATGATTTGTCCGGATAGCACACAAAAACAATACTTGTTACTCTATCTCTGTCCAAGTGACAATAATAAATCAGATCAGATCCAACATCCCCCCCCTCTCCATTGCTCTTCATTTACTGCTGTTTCTGAGCCAATGGGAATGAATGAGGGGCGGGGCTAGTCCGCCAACCAATGGACGTGAACGAAGTGCTTTGCGCATGCGCCATCGCAGCGGACCCGTTCCTGCGAAGATGGCGGCATCTAAGTCGGGTCCGATGAGAGCAAGACCCTGAGAAGCTGCCGCCAGATTAAATACCGTAAAGGTAGGTTTTATTTAACAATCACTGTCTTCTCGTCTCGGTGTGTTTCTGAATCTGGGTAATCCAACCACTGGCTCGATCGTTCCCTTCCGGTTCGTCCGAAGGGACCTCACCAGGTAACAACACAATGCGGCAGTCTGAGCGCAACGGCGCACGGCGCATGTTCCAACTAACGGCGTCCCGGCTGATTGACTGCAGCCCTCGACCAATAGAAAACAGCGGGCGAGGCTAGAGGACCTAACGGGTGCGGCTGGTCCTCCAACCAATGGGAGTGACGAGGGGCGGGGCTCCAGCGAAGTTCAGCGCAAGCTGGAAGAACCTGAGAGAACACAGTGTGGAGCTAGAGGAACACAGCAGGCCAGGCGGCATCAGAGGAGCAAGAAATCTGACGTTTCCGGTCGGGACCCTTCTTCAGAAATGGAGGAGGGGACTCTGAAATAAATAGAAGGGGGGGTGGTTGGACTGAGGAAGGTAGGTGGGATGGTGACAGGTGAGCGTGGGTAGGTAGTGCTGGGGATTGGTCAGTGAGGTGGGAGGAGCGGATAGATGGGAGAGAAGACGGACAGGTCAGGGAGGCGGGGATAAGAGGGAACAAAAACAAAGTTGCTGGAAAAAGTCAGCAGGTCTGGCAGCATCTGTGAAGGAAAAAAGAGTTAACGTTTCCGGTCCGGTGACCCTTCCTCAGAACTGATGGTGGCTGGAGATTTTGAAGCTAGTAAAGTCCACATTGAGACCACTGGGTTCAAAATGTCCCCACCCCCGGCCTCATCCCAAGACCAACCCTCCCTCTCATCGCCACCTCCTTGACCTGTCCGTCTTCTCTCCCACCTAAGATAACAAGGTGTAGAGCTGGATGAACACAGCAGGCCAAGCAGCATCAGAGGAGCAGGAAGGCTGATGTTTTGGGCCTCGACCCTTCTCCAGCATCTGCAGTTCCTACCTTCTCTCCCACCTATCCGCTCCTCCCACCTCACTGACTAATCCCCACCATGACCTATCACCATCTCACCTCCCTTCCCCAGCCCAACCTCTCCTTCTCTCTCTTTATTTCAGAGCCCCCTTCCCCTCCTCCATTTCTGAAGAAGGGTCCTGGCCCGAAACATCAGCGTTCCTGCTCCTCTGATGCTGCCTGGCCTACTGTGTTCCTCCAGCTCCACACTGTGTTATCTCTGACTCCAGCATCAGCAGTTCTTTCTATCTCTGGAAGAACAACAATTCATTTTCCACTTGGAAACTCTGTAGTCTACTCAAACTTGAGTTCAACAACTTTAGGGCTTGAGCACCTTCTCCCATTATCCTCACTACAACCTCCACACACCAAGCCTTCTCATCACATGGGCTGCTACCACATACAACCTATTGCTGGCTGCTAATTGTCTACATTAGCAGCTATTAATTCTCCCAGACTGACCTTTCCCCACATCATTATCTATCCAACTGTTTTTCTCTCTCATTGGGCTCTATCTCCGCCTGTTGTTTACACCCCCAATGATACACAAACAAACAAAGGCAAGACTTATACAATTAATGGTCGGGCTTTGGGTAGTGTGGTAGAATAGAGTTATTGAAGGGTTCAATAATTCTTTGAAATTTGCATTGCATGTAGATAGAGTGGTTAAGAAGGCATTTAGTGTGCTTGCCTTCATTGCTCAGAGCTTTGTAAACGGGAGTTGGGATGTCATGTTGAGGTTCTACAGGACATCGGTGAAGCCTCTTCCGGAATTCTGTTTCCAGTTCTGGTCTCTCTGTTATAATGAAGGATATTGTTAAGCTGGAGATAGTTCAGAAGAGATTTGACAGGATGTTTCTGGGGATGGACCATTGGAGTTTTGAGAAGAGGCTGGATTAAAAAAAAAAATCAAGAATCATAGAATCTCTGCATTGTGGAAACAGGCCCTTCGGTCCAACAAGTCCACACCGTCCCTTGGATCATCCCACCAGACCCATACCCCTTTAGCGCACCTAAGCTACACATCCCTGAACACTACGGGCAATTTTTAGTGTAGCCAATCCACCTCACCTGCACATCTTTTGGACTGTGGGCGGAAACCGGAGTACCCAGAGGAAACCCACGCAGACACAGGGAGAATGTGCGAACTCCACGCAGACAGTCGCCCGAGGGTGGAATTGAACCCGGGTCCCTGGCACTGTGAAGCAGCAGTGCTAACCACTGAGCCACCGTGCTGCCCCTAGGATAGGCTGGGACCTTTTCCACCGGAGCGTAGGAGGTTGAGAGGTGATCTTATAGAAGTTTACAAATCATGAGATCGGGTGTCTTTTCCCTGGGGTGGGGGGTTTCAAGACGGGGTGGGCATAGTTTTAGGGTGAGAGGAAAAAGATTTAGAAAAGACAAGGGGCAATTTTTTTGTTTTTACAGTGTTTCGTGCATGGAATGACTTCTGGGGAAGTGGTGGATGTGGAGTCAGTTACAACATTTAAAAGACATTTAGATAAGTACATGAAAGAGAGATGTTTGGAGGGATATGGGCCAAGAGCAAGCAGGTGAAGTTAGTTTAGTTTGGGACTCTGGTCAGACTGGTTGGACCGAAAGATCTGTTTCCGTGTTCTGTAACTCTATAACTCAAGGTGCAGGTGCAGCACCGGGTAGTGCTCTGAGCATGCTCAATGTCACTGATGGCAGTAGACAGAGGAGGTGCGGACACCGGAAGGAGATTGTGAGTCAGGTCAGGAATAGAAACCGTGGAAGGGAGACCTCCTGTGGAACTTGGCAGAGATACTTGGAACTCAGGCCCCATATTTACTCCGTGGGCAGAGATAAGCCAAGGAGCAACAGGCTATCAGCCACCATTTTAGGGATAGATTCACATGCCGAGTTCTGCCCGGTGATGTGTCAGGATTTCCCAGGATAACAGCCATCATTGTGACATCATAGAGTCATACTGCACACAAACAGACCCTTCGGTCCCACTTGTCTATGCCTTCGTGGATATACTACATTAATCTAGTCCCATTTGCTAGCACTTGGCCTATATCCCCTCTCAACACTTCCTATTCATTTAACCATCCAGACGCCTTTTAAATCTCCCAATTGTACCTGCTTCCACCACTTCCTCTGGCAGCTGATTCCATACACGCACCACCCTCTACATGAAAAAGTTGACCCTTTAGATCCCTTTTATATCTTTCTCCTCCCACCTTAAACATATGCCCTCTAGTTTTGGACTCCCCTACCCTGGGAATAAAAGACCTTGGCTATTCACCTTGTTCCTGCCTCTCATGCATTTTATAAACTTCTGTAAGGTCAGCTCTCGGCATCTGACACTCCAGGGAAAATAGCCCCAGCTTATTCAGCCTCTCCCTATACCTCAAACCCTCCTACCCTGGCACTGTCCTTGTAAACCTTTTCTGCACCTTTTCAAGTTTAATAACAGTTTTCCTATAGCAGGGAGACCAGAATTGGACAGGTGAGGATCTGGCCCTGACCCCTCCCTCTAATCATTTCACCAATCCCTGTCCCAGCCCCAGTCACTGAGCTCTCTGTTGAGGGAAACAACTCCTTCTCATCCACTCCATCAAGGACCCTCATAACCTTAGACACCTCATGAAATAACATGACATAGACCAGTTTCCTGTTAGTAAGTCAACCTTTATTTACACATGATCCAGCTGCCTCAGAGTGAAGAGGATGTCTGACACTCTTGTTCTTATCTGTGGACCAGGTTAACAGCCTTAATCAGGGAACTCATATTCTGTGAAGTCCACCTGGCTGAACTTGTTACAATCACTACACCTCAATCTAATCCTTCCCTATTTCCAGTGTTTCATGCACCACAAGCTTAGCCTAGACAATCCTTTCTCCTAGCTGCAACTTTCCAGTCCTGCCAAATATCCCCTCACCAGTGCAATTCAATGTTTCCTTTTAATCAGTCTGTTCAGACATGAGAAGACACACCTCCATGGCAGATGGGAAATGAACACAACGTGTGGCATGGAGGCATCACTAGCTGGGCCAGCATTTATTGCCCACCCCTGGTTTCCATTGAGAAGGTGGTGATGAGCTGCCTTCCTGAACTGCTGCAGTCCCCGTGCTGTAGGGAGAACCACAATGCCCTTAGGGAGGGAATTCCAGGATTTTTAGTGCTGCTGGAGGCATCACTGAGATTGAGTACAAATACAAACTTTCTTGGGTGACCAGTCTGCAAACAGCGCTCGAGCTATAGCCTAATGAATGACTTACATATGTCGGCTTGTTTGTTATTTATCTCACATCAGTAGGTGGCTTGGATTCCCACTGAAGGAACAGGGAGTGTTAGTGTCTCCGTGAATCCCTGTTAGATTGAAGGCAAAGCAACCACTCTCCCTGCAGCTCAGTTTTTAAAATCCTAGAATGGAGCTCTTTCGGTCAAGGGGGTTTCTTGTCGTTTAGTTCCCTTAATTTCTTTGCTCATACTGATTTCTTTAACTTCCTTGTTTTGTCAGACCATTGACAGCTCATTATTTCCAGAGATGCTTTTGTTTTCTACCATGAGAAAAATCATTGAGAAACCTGGGGTGTTGACGAGTTGCTACCTGAAAAGAAATTGAGTGTATGCATGACCATCCTTATCCAAGAAGCAGAAAGCTCATGTTGTGTGTTTCTGTCCTGGATTGATGGGCAGGGAATTTAGAAACTTTTCTTGCAAGGGGAAGGAAGGGGATAATTTACATACTGCAAACTCAAACCAAGGGATATGGTTGTCTCCTCCAAAGTACTGTCTTTTACTGACACATGACTTTTGTGATATCCTTTTACAGGGAGTTAGAAGATTTGAAGACTGAGATTTTTATTTGCCTCCAGTGTTTCTGATTTCTCTCAAGAATTTGGATCCAGCCAGGGATTTTAAAATTGAAGGCAATGAACTTGTTTCAGAGGTTAGAATTATTAATCATTATTGTAGTTTGAAGCTTCAGTTCTCCGCTCCATTTTTGTGGATCCAAATCGATATCCATATCCATCCATTGCATTGTCACATCTTTGTCCTCTCTGATCACCTCTCTCCCCTTGTTTAGCTTCCTCTGTCTCTAATCACGTTTGTACTTTAACCACATTTAGTATTTTGTTGTTGTTTGTGCAGATTATGTCTAAATAATGTTTCCATTGCCCCAGCAGCACGCTGCTGCTGATTTACCGGATTTACTTTCCCATCATCAGCAACTGTTTTTCTTCCAATGGAGCTTATTTCTGCTTCTGAGCTTATATAGACAGTCAAATACAGCACCATTTAATTCCCTTTAATTTATTCAGTACATCCTGAAATATCACATTTTTCTCTCTCCGTAGTTATTGCCTGACCTACTGATTATTTTCACTATTTTCTCTTTTTGTATCAGATTTCCAGCACCTGCAGAATTTACAACCAAGTCTGCAAACACAGACGGATCTATTAGGAGCAAGAACACAAGCAGCAGTATTTTGGATTGCCTCAAAATTAGTGAGAAGTTGAATATGTGAGGCCAGCTGGGAGGTTTGTTTTTTAAAATTCATTCACAGGATGACAGCTTTGCAGGCTAGGCTAGCATTTATTGCCCATCACTAATTGCCAAGAGAGCAGCTTAAAAGTCAACCACATTGCTGTGGTCTGGGGTCACATGTATGTGAGGATGACAGTTTCCTTTCCCAAAGGACATTAGTGAAACAGATGGGTTTTTCCATCAATCAATAATGGATTCGTGATCATTGTTAGTTAGTTCCAGATTCATTTTTTGTTGAATTCAAATTCCCCCATCTGCTGTGGTAGGAGTCTAACCTGCATCCCCGGGACATTACCATGTTATTGTTATTACATTATAGTCCAGCAAAAATACCATGAGGCCATTACCTCCCTTTATGGTGCAGGAGGATGACTAAAAGTCTAGAGATAATAACCAGATGAGCTGAGACAAGGGGGATGTTGGGTGATGTCACTGATGTAAAAGTAGTTGGTCTCGGTGCTGTTGTGAATATGTTGCCTAGCGTCATAAAGATGTACACCACGGAAACAGACCCTTTGGTCCAACTCATCCACGCCAAACAGAAATCTTAAACTGATCTAGTTCCATTTGCCAGCATTTGGCCCATATCACTCTTAAACCCTTCCTTTTCATTTACCCATCCAGATGACTTTTAAATGTTGTAATTGTACCTGCCTCCACCACATTCCTCTGGCAGCTCATTCCCTGCAATGACCTCTGCATGAAAAAGTTGCCCCAGGGTCCCTTTTAAATCTTTCCGCTGTCACCTAAAACCTATGCCCTCCAGTTTTGAACTTCCACACTCTGAGGAAAAATCTTGGCTATTCACCCTATCCATGCCCTTCATGATTCTATAAACTTCTAGAAGGTCACCCTTCAGCCTCCAATGCTCCAGGGAAAATAGCCCCAGCCTATTGAGCCTCTCCATATAGCTCAAACCCTCCAACCCTGGCAACATCCTTGTGCAATTTGAAAAGTGTTTGGAAAAGATTTACAACATCCTTCCTATAGCAAGGAGACCAGAATTGCACCCAATATTCCAAAAGTGGTCAAACCAATGTCCCATACAGCTGCAACATGACTTCCCAACTCCTGTACTCAATGCACTGACCAATAAAGACAAGCATACCAAACACCTTTTTCACTATCCTGTCTAATTGCAACTCCATTTTCAATGGACTATGAACCTGCACTCCAAAGTCTCTTTGTTCAGCAACACTCTCCAGACCCTGATTTGCCTTTCCAAAATGTAGCACCTAACATTTATCTAAATTAAACTCCATCTGCCACTCCTCGGTCCATCTGATCAAGGTCCTACTGTACTCTGAAGTAACCCTATTTGCTCTCCACCACACCACCAATTTTGGTGATATCTGTAAACTTACTAGCCATACCTTATATATTCACATTCCAATCACTTATATAATGACAAAAAGCAGTGGACCCAGCACCGATCATTGTGGCACACTATTGGTCACAGGCTTCCAGTCTGAAAAGCAACCCTTCAGCTTTAGTTTAGTTTGGGCATGACGCTGTTGTTCTGACCAGTCTGTTTGAACATCAACAGTTGTCAGACAGAGGATTGATTTTGGGGACTAGGAAGTGGAGTTTGTAACAGAGACTATAGCAGCTGCTTTCATCTTTCCAGTGCTTTAATGGAAGATATTTCTCCTCCTCCAATTCTGCACGTCAGACCAGTGTGAGATTTGGATGGAACTTAAGAGATGATGGTGTCCACACACATCTCCTCCCCGGTCCTTCGAGAGAGTGAAGGCTGAGAGTTTGGAAAATTCTGTCCAAGTTCTGGGCAAGCTGTAAGTACATTCAATCATACTCCTTTGCTTCTGCGTCTCTCTCTCTCTTCTTTCTTTGTTTCATCCCATGAAGCCAGAAACTTATCCATGTTCAGACTGGGGTGGCAGATTCCCTTCCCGATGGACATTATTGAACCAGTTGTGTTTTTCTGACATGCTGGCAGGTTTCATGATGAATTTCTTTCACTGCTGGCCCAACAAATTGCCATATTCATTCAGTTCAATGTCACAGTTTTTCCGTTCTTGTGAGTGTTCTCTCACTTTTTTTTCCTGTTTAAAAAGGTTTCAGAGGGTGCCAGAGGAGGAGGAATTACAGTCAGGGTTCACAGATCCAGCTTCACCTCAGAATCTGATGGGGGCTTTCAATGTATCACAACCAGAATGTAATTGGATTTTGAACGTGGAAGGAACAAGCATAGTTCGTAATGAAGAGAAATCCTACACACGTTCTGTGCGTCGACAAAGCTTCAACCAGTCATCTGATCTGTGGTGACACAAGTGCAGTCACAATGGGGAGAAGCCATGGAAATGTAAGGATTATGATGAAGGATTCAAATCCCTGCCTGAGCTGGAGACCCATCAGAACAGTCACACTGGGGAAGAGGCCATTCACTTGCTCAGAGTGTGGGGAAGGATTCATTCGGTCATTCCAACTCATGACCCACCAGCGAGTTCACACTGGAGAGAGACCTTTTAAATGCACACAATGTGCAAAGTGCTATAAATGTTCTGACAAACTGCTGTCCCATCAATGTGTTCACACTGACGAGAGACTGTTCAGATGCTCTCACTGTGGGAAGGGTTCAAATCATCATCTGAAGTCACTGTCCACCAGAGAATTCACACTGGGGAAGAGGCCATTCACCTGCACTGTGTGGGAATTGATTTGTTCGGTCATCACACCTCACAGGACGCCAGTGAGTTCACTCTGAGGAGAGATCTTTTAATTGCGCAATCTGCCGGAAGTGCTTTAAAAGTTCTCAGGAAATGATGCACCATCAACGTGTTCACACCGAGGAGAAACCGTTCAGGTGCTCTCACTGTGGGACTGGGTTTAAGCATTCATCTCATCTCACTGTCCACCAGTGAATTCACACCGGGGAAAAGCCGTTCACCTGTACTGAGTGTGGGAAAGGATTCATTCGGTCATCCCAACTCATGACACACCAGCAAGTGCACACTGGGAAGAGACCTTTTAATTGTCCAGTCTGCAGGAAAAGCTTTAAATGTTCTCAGGAAATAATGACCCATCAACATGTTCACACTGGGGACCAATCTTCTAAATGCCCAGACTGCAGTAAGCCCTATAAGAGTTCTCGCTGAGGATCCATCAATATGTTCACACTCAGGAAAGACTTTTCAGATGCCCTCACTGTGGGACTGCATTCAAGCTATCATCTTACCTCACTGAGCACCAGTGAATTCACACTGAGGAGAGGCCGTTCACCTGCACTGAGTGTGGGAAAGGATTCACTTAGACAGCCCGCCTGCTGACTCACTTCACACGGAACCACAGGAGTTGGACTTTGCTGTTAGTCACTTCCAGGACTGAACTATGTTCATCGGTTAATAAACTCCAGCTCAGTTTTAGCTGTTAATATTCTGGATAAAAAAAAAATAAATCAGCTTTATAATTAAACACAGTGTGGGAAATCATTTTAATATCTCTCTCACATTTGTTCTGAGCAAGTTAGTTCGGAAGGGCTGACCCTCTCCCCTGTTTGCTCCATCCTCACCAACAACACCAAGTGTGAGGTGGTGATGGAACTTCTTTCTTGCTGAGATTGTATCAATTTGATTGGCTGTTTCTACTGCTTCCCTCCCTTTCATGACCTCACTGGGTAAAACTGCTTCTACAGTTCCTTCCTGCGTGAATCCTGAAGTCCCATATTTCTCAAGGTTCTCTCTGATCTCCCTGATAAAGCTGATCATGTCAATGAGATCCACCTTGTAGTCCTTAAATTCTATTCCCACTAAACCGCTGACTGCTCAAATTCTCCACATTAGCTGTCCCCCTCACCTAGAGATCCAAATTATCACCCATCCTTAAAAAACAAGCCTTCACCACACTGCCTGAACAAATTACCACACAATCTTTCACCTCCCTTTCCTCAAATGTGGTGTTCCCCCAAGGGTCATAGAATCCCAACAGAGCAGAAATAAGCCATCAGCTATTGTGTCTGCACTGACTCGAAGAGCATCCCATCCAAACCCTCCCCATCCCCATGAACCCATTTGGGGTTTTTACCATGGCCAACCCACCTAACCTGCACACAACAGTGCAATTTTTAGCATAGCCAATTCACCTATCCTGCAGACACAGCAAGACATTCAAACTCTACACTGATGGTCTGTCAAAGTCAGGAATCGAATCCAGGTCCTTGGCGCCGTGAGGTAACAATGGTAACCACTTAGCCACCCCACATTTATCCTTTGCTCCTCTTGTTTCAGGTTACAATGAGGTGAGAGCATCCAGAAGAACTACATTAGTTTTCACATCTACACTGACAGCAGCCAGCTCCACCCTCAACACCATCAATCTCCCTTCTCTACTGTTACTAAATGATCAGACTGATTATCCCACATCCAGTATTAGACTGTGTTGGTGAATTTCCAGCTCAGATAGGGATCTGAATCCTTTCTCACAATCCCCACATTTCCACGGTTTCTTCCCAGTGTGACTGCACTTGTGGTTTGTGAGGTCAGATGATTGACTGAAGTCTTGTCCACACACTCAACACATGTACAGTTTCTCCCCACGGTGAACAGTGTTTTCTCCTTCCATACTCAAAATCCGATTGTATTCACATTACACTAAATGAGTGTATTCCCCTCCACGTAATGGAACTTGCCATGCAGTCTGGATGACAAATCTCTGACTTCTATGGAAGAACAGAGAACACAGAGAGAGAGAGAGAGAGGAGGACAGCAGAGGTCTCAAAGCAGGGGAGCGTCAGGATAGGGGGGACTTGGGGGGTGGGAAAGAATTGGGAGTGAGGAAGGCAGCATTGAGGAGTGACAGTAAGAGCAAGGGGCAAGAGTGGGAACAATGGCAACAAAAGAGCATAGGGGTGATGAGAGGGAGGTCAAGAGAGTGACCTCAAACCCTCATCACCAAGATTGTCTATTTCCAGCTCAATGACATCACTTAACTCTGCCCTAGTCTCATCTCCTCTGAAACTGTCATCCAATTCTTTGTTACCTGTAGACTTAAATGTTCTAACACATTCTTGGCCATCCTCCCACATTCATCTTCCTTGTAATCTCAAGGTTATCCTCATTCTGTTGTTCATGACCTTACTCACACCAATCCTTGTTCACCCATCACCGCTGTGGTCTCTGCTTACGAAGCACAAAAACTTAAAAAATCTCAGCATTATTTTGAAATCCCTTCCTGGCTGCCATCATCCCTATCTCTCTAATCTCTTCCAGCACTCAGAGATATCAGTGTTCATCTAACTCCAACTTCTTGAATTTTCTAAATTTTTAAATCATTCCACCACCAGTGGCCATTCATTTAGCTGCCAAGTCCCCAGGCTCTGGAAATTCCTCCTTAAATTTCTCCAGGTTACACGGTTCTTGAAGATACTCCCTAAAACAGACCACTTAATTGAAATGTCTTTCCATCACCACACGGACTGTAGCATTCAAGAAGGTCCACAGGTAACTCGGGGGCAACAATACAATCTGCTGATCTTGGTGACGATTGTCAAATCCCAAGAACAACTTTTTTAAAAATACATTTTTAAACATGGCCATACATATAAAATGGATTACAAGCATCTACAGAAATGCTTGTTCCTAACATAGCATCTTATTTGATTAAATGCACAGTTTCCATTTCACAACCTGATCTCCTCTAAATCCTACCATCCTTTGACAATTACAGATCGGAAATTCCTGGAGTTAACTGGGTTCCGGAGGTTTGAGCAGCTCATCCTCCATCTCCGTTCCAGCTCAAAGAGAACTGGATAAGCACCTGAAGATCATTCCAGACCCTCACCACCCTCTGGGTGAATTATTTTCCCCACAAATCCCGTCTTAGCCTTTCACATTAAAATTATGCTGACCTATTATTGACCCTTCAACTAAGAGGAGAAAGTTAATAAAGTTAATTATTTATACTCTGGATTGTTTAGTGTCATTTTCATAATCATCAGCATAAACCTCATAAACACAACAATTACCATCCCTTGAATACTCAAATGACATTTGGCCCTGCTCATTCCCAAGAACCAGATCAAGTGGAAAAAACCTCCTTCGGTTACAATGAAAGAGAGGGGAGCGAAACTCACCGATCTGCTCTGACGATGTATGAAATGGCCTCCTGTCCTGTGATCTTTCCATGATTCTGGGAAAAAGGATGTGAATTGGAGTCAGGGAGTAAACCTCTGGAACCAACACTGCCATACTGCAAACCAACTCTTAATTAGTCTGTCTGTGTATCTGGACTCAGTTCTCCAAACAAGCCCTGGAATAGAACAAGGAGAATACCAGAGATATCGGACAACTAAAATAAAACAAAAGATGAAAGGCTGGAAAACTCAGCAGCTCAGGTAGTACTTGTAGTGAAGGTAACACAGAATTAACATTCGACGATGTGCAGAATGCATGCGGTGAATGAAAATAGCAAAGAATATGATGGTTCACATTAGCTCAGAAGAGAATTGATTACTCATTCAGTAAATAAAATTGCTGACCATTGGAAAGCAATGCTGGTGAATCGCAGCACATAATCAGCAGATGAGTAGCAATGGAAACCCCATGTGGACACATTGTTAGACATAACAGCAAAATACCAAACGGGGTTAAAATACACCACTATTAAAGGTACAGCAAGTTGGACAATGGCAAAAAGATGATCAGGGCGAGAGTGGTGAAACAAAGGACATGGATTTAGAACCACTGTAAAAGACTCACATCAGACCCAGAGAGATGGAACAACAGCATAGCACAAAAAGCTGTAAATCGTAGATGGATGCTCAACAATATTCATTTCTGAAATAATTTCATTGATTTCAAATTTAAATTCTCCTGCTGGATGTTGCAGCTGGAAAGATAGTCCAAGAATTGTTGTAAGAGAAAAAGCCTAGTTGTCCAAAATCTTCAGCTCCCTGTAAAATGAGATTCCAAAAATCATAGGTGTCAGTCAAAATTGAAATTCAGTGACAAACTTTTCTCCTGGTTGAAATTTGCCCTGTGAAAGGAGTTTCCAAAATCAGACGAGAATGTAACATCACAAAAACAATTGAACGAAGAGAAATTTCAATTGCAAGGTTGGGTTGGAGACACTGAGGTTGAGGGGAGACTTGACAGATGTGTCCAAGTTTAGAATAGATTATATTAGGTAGATGAAGGTACATTGCAGAGTGACATTTTGTTCCTACTATATGATCCTTCCCCAGACTGTCTAGTGAAGTGCAGTGTGATGCCCCGACGTTGTGACTGATGTTATATCAATGTGAGTATTCATGATTTTTCTGGAGGTTGACAACAGTCCTCACTATACCTGCTTTAGCACTCTCTGTGGAGATTTTAATCTGCTCAGTTTTCCCAATTTCAGATCACAGAAATGTTCCCATGATTGACCCTATGGGACACAACTGTTTACATCATTTCCTCTGTGAAAACTCTCTTTTGTCACTCTTTTCCTATATCTATAAAGGAGATTGATATTCCCTTTCAAATTAATTGCTAGTCTCATTGCATACTTGCTTTTTGCTTTTCTATCATTCCATCCACTTCCGTCTGAACCATCCATATTCAATTAGGTTCTCAACTGTATTTTCTCATGTCCGTAAGAAATGCACTTTTTCATGCTTATCTTCATTCTTATGTCATCATTTAAGAAGCTCTAACTTTCTTTGCCCTACTTTTTGAATGTGTCTGAAATACTTCTTTTTCAAAGGTAGCCAATTAATCAGCTACATTTCTTTTCCTGTAAATATTTGACTCAATTATTTTTGGTGAAGTTTTCTTCTTACTCCATTTAAATAAGAATCAGATATCATGCAGGACAGAAGAGACCCTTCGGTCATCAAGTCAGTAATGTCAAATCTAAACCAAATCTACACTTGTACCACTGTCCAGGCCCAAGTCCAAAGCTTTGAACATCATGACATTTCACTTGCTCATTCAAGTACTTTGCAAAAGTTGTGAGGTTACCCACATCAACTCATCTCCCAGGCAGTCCATTACAGACCCCACTACCCTCTGGGTGAAATATTTTCCCCTCTAAGCCTTTCACTTAAAATTATGTCCCGTTATTATTGACCCTTGGACTGAGAGGACTAAATTGGCTTTCCTCATTTAATTATTTGTGCTCTGGATTGTTCAGCATCATTTTCATAATCATCAGCCTAATCCTTTTGACACAACGATTATTAATCCTTCCATATTCAACTTACACCACCGTCCTCGTGACCAAGAATTAGGTCCAGTACTGCCACCTTTCTCACTGGACTGAAATCACATTTTAGGACAAAGTCTGGAAGTCCCTTCCGAACAGCATGGTAGTCGTCCCACACCAAATGGACTGCAGCGATTCAAGACAGCATCGCTCCATCACCTTGTCGAAGTCTACTAGGGATGAGTGATAAATACTGACCCAGTCAGATTGGCCGGATCCTCGGAATGAACCAACAGAAAAAAACTGCCGAATATGTTCCTGAAAACGTTTTAGGAACTCTTGCCCTTCTCTGTCCTTTGTGCAAGCATATTTCAGTGTAACTTTCTTCTCAGTCTTATTGATTATCGTCCCCTGTCCATATCATAATTAACAGAATTCACCAATAGAAGTATATGTACCCACAATGCCCCGCGGTGGTGAATGGCCCTGGATCCAGGTCGCGAGAGCAGTGCGCAGCCGTCCCACGCAGTATCTGGAGCATGCGCAGGAACAGACGCTGTTTTTTTCTCATCTGCAGGCGGTGAGAATGCGGAACCGCGGAGGAAGCGCTGGAGCTGGGGGACGGGGAGGGTTTATAAATACTTATTAAATACCTCAAACTGCGATTAACAACTTGCAAGTCCTGGATTCGTGTCCCCGGGGCCTTTTCCAGAGGTGAAGTTCAGGTTAGCTGCCGCCATTTTGAATCCATGGGCGCAGCGCGCTTACGTCCCGGCGTGGTGACGTAATTGCATGCGCGGGCTGGGTGTTGTCTGATTTCAACTGGGTCCTAGTGCCCGTTAACTGGACGGTTTCTGAAACATCGCTGACACGTTCCACAGTTATTGGGTAACTTGGGCATGGAGTGTGTCTTAGACAATGGAAATAATATCTGCCCCACCATTCTGGACCACTGCTACACAACCATCAAAGATGCCTACCGCTCCATTCCCCCACCTACTCTTAAGAAAATCAAATAACAGCGCTGTGTTCTTCCCCCCAGCTTACAAGCAGCAGCTGAAACGGGAGGATCCTTCAATAAAGGAAGTACAATGCTGGTCCGAGGCTTTGGAACACTGTGTCCGGGACTGCTTGGAATTAGTGAACTGAAACATGTTCAAGTACTCAGTGGAAAGCCTAGTCTTGTACGCCACTACCATCACGGACTTCATTAGCAAATGCTTTGACCACTGTGTACCAAAGAAGTCAATCTGAGTGTTCCCCAACTATAAACCTTGGACGAACCAGGAAATCCACTCGCTACTGAAGATCAGATATGCAGCATTCAAGTCGGATGACCCAGACTATTACAACAACTCCAGATATGACCTCTGCAAACCTATCAGGGGTGCCAAGAGGCAGTACCGGAACAAGTTAGAAGCCCAAACCTACCAAACAGACTCCCGCCACCTATGGCAAGGCGTAAACGACATTACGGGACAAAAAATGAAGTACAGCAAGATAGTGGACAAAGACACATCCTTCTGTGACGCTCTCAATGCTTTCTGTGCTTGGTATGAGCAGAATCCACAGTGGCGCCTACCCCGATAGCCCTGGACACACCCTGTTCTCTCTGTCACCACTGCAGACATCAGATTGGTCAACCCAAGGAAAGTGACGGGCTCAGACGGTGTCCCCAGCCAAGCACTCAGATCTGTGCGGACCAACTGATGGAGGTATTCGCTGACATCTTCAACATCACCATCCTACAAGCCAAAGTCCCTACCTGGTTCATGAAGACCACCATCATCCCGTACCTAATAAAGCACATGCAATGTGCCTTAATAACTATCGCCTAGTGGCTCTGACCTCAATAATTATGAAGTTCTTCAAGAGGCTGGACATGGCCCACATCAACTCCAGTCTCCTAGCCTGCCTTGATTCCCTACAATTTGCCTACTGATGTAACAGGCCCTCAACCTTGGTTTCAGCTCTGCCATTTGCAACTGGATCCTCAGCTTTCTGATGCACAGGCCGCAATCAGTGAAGATAGGTAACTGAACTTCCTCCACAATAACACTCACCTCTGGAGCCCCTGCAAGGATGCCTCCTCAGTCCCCTACACTACACCCTGTATACCCACGACTGCATTGCCAAATTCCAAATGCACACCATCTACAAGTTTGCTAAGGACACCACCATACTGGGAAGGATATTTTATAATGATGAGCCAAGATGTAGAAAGGAGGTAGAAGGCTGGTGACATGGTGTAATGAAAACAACTTCTCTCCCAACATCGACAAAACTAAAGAACAGATCATTGACTTCAGAAAGAAAGGAGGAAAACGTGCCCCCACCTACATCAATGGAACTGAGGTTGAGAGGATGGAGAGTGTCAAGTTCCTCGGAGTGATGATAACTGACAACGTGTCCTTGACTTCCCACATAGATGTGACAGTCAAGAAGGCACAACTATGCCTCTCCTTTCTCAGACATCTCAGGAAATGTTAGCATATCCGTAAGGACCCTCACCAACTTCTACAGATACACTATTGAAAGCATATTGTCCAGGTCCATAACAGTCTGGTATGGCAACTGCTCTGCCCAGGACCGTAAGAAACTACAGAAGGTGGTGTGCACAGCCCAGACAATCATGGAAGCCAACTTTCTGTCCATGGACTCCATTTACGTGGTCTGCTGCTGTAGAAAGGCTGTAATCATCATCAAAGACCCATCACACCCCAGTAATGATCTCCTATAACTTCTTCCATCAGGCAAGAGATACAGAAGTGTGCACGCACACTTCCGCGGTTCAGGAACTGCTTCTTCCTGGCCGTGATTAACGTGATGAATGGACTCTCGAGCCTCAAATAATGCTGATCTTGCTAACGTTGATCTCGCCTAGCATACACAGTGTGCGATGTAACCTGTATGCTTCTGTCTTAGTCTTTTTGATCTGTACATCTTTGCTTACTATGTTCTGCTTGTACTACTCGTAAACAAAGCTTTTCACTGTACTTCGGTACATGTGACAATAAATCAATCACTCAATTTAATAGTCTGTCTTTGATAGAAGGATTCCCTTTGTATCTCTTGATGCTTTGTTACTCATTTTGACTTATTTTGGTTTGGTTGAATCAGGTTTCTGGAAGAATAGGAATGTTCCAGAGGAACAAGGTTTGGATTCTGCACTTTCTGCTGCTGCTAATCATACCCAGGACTGAACCATATTCACTCTGTTCATCCTGATTTGTTGATGAGTTCTTGTATTCTGCATAAATGTAAAATTAATCACCTTTTTTTGGACGCGTTTTTGTAATCTTTGTCTTTCTCACCTGAGTGTTTAACATCACCTGGCTGGAGTCATAAAGGACAATCTGGGAGGAGGATCATATGTCAGAAACAGGTCTTTAACCCTGACACAGTCCATTAGGGTCACATTGCAAAGGACAAATGGACTTCAATCTTTCTTGTTTCTCTTCACGCACAACTGAGTTATCATGATATAATCCTGAGGTGCACAATAAATAGTTCTCAGTCACTCTCTTCCTTGGTTCAGAGCCCTAGACACCAAACAGCAGCTCCCTTGCAAATGTGTTTAAAGTCAGGAAGAATAACAATAAATGCTAGAAACATGCTGAAAAATCAGAAATTGGTGTCAAAACCGTGATCTGTTTTATCACACAAAACAAAGAACTGCAGGTGCTGGAGATCTAAAACACATGCATGTCTGTTTCTAAACTATTCTGACTGAAAGTGAAACAGCAGTTTAAGTTTCCAGTCTGAAAATGGCACTTGATAATTCCCCAACATTTGAACCTGTTTGTGTTACAATAGTCATTTATTGATCAAGACACATTTAAAATGCATTAGTTAAAATCTGTAGTAAAATTGCAGATGGAGGTATACAATTGGATCTCTATGCTCCTTTTACATTGATTATAGTTTGATTCCCAGATAAAGAAGGGCCTGCACTATGTCCAAAAATTTCCTCTTGTATTGATAATGCTTTAAAAACAGCACTTTTTTAAAATATACCTCACCCCTACATGTGAGTTAAGATAATTTGAAAAGCATTACCTAATCGCCTGGTGGAAACTGTTTCAATAGGAACTTTCAAAAGGAAATTGGAAGTATATTTGAAAAGTAAGGTTTCTAAGGACTTTGGAGAAAAATTGGGGAAGTGGAACAATTGGACAATTGTTTAAAACAGCTGACTAGATAGGCCAAGTGGCCTTGTTCTCCTGTAAAATTCTGTTGTTCAAGCAGTATCACTCTCATCAATCCAAATCAATGCAATTTCATTCTTGAAATAACTGTTTGAGTTATTAGCATATGGAAATTTAACAGCAACAGTGTTACCCAATGTTATGGTTAAGCTGTAGATTTGAATCTAACTTCAAAATCACTAGATTGTGAATTTGACGTCTGATTCACAGCCTCACATTAACCTGGTGTCTCAATCGCTGCAGTGCTGAAAAAGCATCATCTTTCTGGTGACTATCTGAATGAATAAAAACATTAATTCTGTTTCTGTTGGATTTGTAAGAATTTACGTGAATTGTACTGTACTGGACAGTGACACACTTAATACTCTGACAATTATCACTGCAGTTGATCAGGTAATAATTTACCTTAACCTCGGCCCTGGATCAGGAATTCCTGCACGAGAAACTGTGTCGGTTGAAAGTAATCCAGGCTGCATGAGTAATCACTGTTCTCCAGCTTGTGTCAGTTTATATTAATACAGCACCTGTTGTACCAACATTCACATGCCAGAACGTGTGTGTGTGTGTGTGTGTGTGTGTGTGTGTGTGTCAGCGATGCATACACTACATTTAATGCTCAGACAATTCTGATTGTCAGCAAACAATGAAAATAGAAGCTGTGACATTGGTGGATTCATATATTTTACCACAAACAGCTAATCATTGATTGTCTATCATATTCAAATGTGTGATAAACTGTTAATTATCCAACGTCATTATCAGGGCTGTAGTTTCAATCATTGGGAACAACAAAGCTGGGAAATAAGCACTGAAGTTTGATCCTGCCCAGTTATAATGTTAGCTTTAATGAGTATTAATCCAGAACCTGTTGTAATACTCCTGATAGACAATTGGTGAAGGAAGAAACCAGAGTCAGTCTTTACTGGATAGTCTAGAACAGATTTACTTATAGAGAGTGAAACATAGCAGGTAGGACCTCTCATGGTATGGTGGTAGTATCCCTATTCCTGAACAGGGAAACCTGGGTACAAGTCCCATCCTGCTGTATTGGTGTGCAATGACATCTCTGAGCAGGCTGTTTAGAGAAACAGGCCAAATAATCTTTTTTTTAAAAAAAAAGTTGAAATAATGAAGATATACAGTTCCTGACTTCCATGATTCTATGTCAGTTACTGCTCTTTATATTTATCCATCAACCTGTTTGGATAAGCTCTGACAAACCTCTGAGGCAAGTGAAATGTGAACCTGCACCTTTTGTCCCAGAGGCAGGGACATTGCCATTGCATGTCTAAATTCCTTTAGGTTTTTTTTTCTAGAGAAGGAAGATATTAATTATGTCAACTGTGCTCAAATAGATGCAGTGAGTATGGAGAATGCATGGTATATGCAGAGAGGAATGGAAAAGGTATAAGTGGATCAACGGTCGTGTTGAATTAAAATGCTGAGACCAGCAGCAATCTGTGGGTTTGTTCTTGATGCTGTCAGTGTGCGGTCACCCTCATAGGCAGGAAGTCTGTTCGTGCTGATAACATGAAACTGCCCACTTGTTTCATTCTCACACAGCACAACTTCCCGTTTCTCTGCTACCGGTTTGAAACCGCACATCTCATTTCTAAGCAGAAAATAAATCTCGGACCACTGTCTGGTGGAAACATCTGGCGACAGGATCAGTGTAGCGTCCTACAGATGACATTGCAGTGATATTTTAAAATGTAGCTATTATTTCTGTCTAAAGTTTCCATTTCAGGACAAACTGGCGGGCTCTGTGGAGCACAACCCGTCAGACCTTATGTTACGATTTGTTTATTATATCATCCCACAGCATAATTATGATCCATTAACCAATAATGCAACACCTCTATTTCGATTTAATCCCCTCCTCCCGCCTGACTGATAGTTGGATATCCAGGGATGTTCAGCTGCTATGTTCCCACTCTTTAAGCCGTGATATTCTTACTATTCTAATTCATATATCAGGGCATCCAGTTCTTTCAAAACTGCAGCATTCTGCATTCCTTCTCCACTGAAAGAATAATTAACTTCTATTAGCCTACTTATCAAAGTGAACAATGTCTCATTTCACACATTTCATCCATCTGCCATTTTTTTGTCCACATACTAAATCTCTCTATATCCGTTCTCAGATCTTCCTTTTCAGGTGCTCTCACTGCAGCACTGGATTCAGAATATCATCTGAACTCCCTGCACATCAGCAGTGGCCATACACCTATTTTGTATTTGGAGACGGGTTCATTAATTCATCCAACCTGTTGAGACACCAGCGAGTTCGTACTGAGACGTAAACTTTGAAACGTTCTGACTGTAAGGAGTGTGTTAAAAGCAAGAAGAATTTGCTGAGACACCAACACACACACTGAAGAGAGGCCATTCACCTGCGCTGTGTGTGGGAAGGGTTTCATTCGGCCATCTGTCCTTGTGACACATGAGCGAATTCACACTGGGGAGTATTCATTCACCTGCTCCATGAGTGTAACAGAATTAATTGTGCTTCCCAACGTCTGCAACACCAATACATTCATGTTAAGGAGAGGCTGTTCACCAGCTCTGTTTGTGAGAAGGGATTCACTCAGCCATCCGACCTGCTGCAACATCAAGTTCACAAATGACTGTCGAGGTTTAATTCTGACGATATTACTGCCTTTTATCATAGCCAGGACTGAACTAGCAAATTACTCCTGAGCAGTGCACGAAATGTTCCAGCCACTTCCTTCTATGGTTCAGAGCTCCTGGACATCGAATAGAAAATCCTTTATAATTCCTTAGAATCGATAGAACCCCTACAGTGTGAAAACAGGCTCTTCAGCCCAACAAGTCCACACTGACCCTTACAGCGTCCCACCCAGACCCATTCCCCAAACCTACCTAATCTACACATGGTCAATCCACCTAGCCTGCGCATTTTGGACTGGGGGAGGAAACCGGAGAACCCAAAGGAAACCCACGCAGACATGGGGAGAATGTGTAAACTCCACACAGACAGTTTTCCAAGGGGGAATTGAACCCAAGCACCTGGTGCTGTGAGGCAGCAGTACTGACCACTGAGTCACTGTGCTGCCCAAGCCACTATTATGCCCATTTTGTGCCGCCCACTGTGTTTAGAATCAGAAATAATAATGACGAAGGCTGGAAATGTGCTGTGAGATTAGTGTATAAATATGACCTTTCCTGGCTGGAAGTGAACCAGCAGTTCTGTTGAATTGGTAAAGACAAAACAAGAACAATGCCTTCCATCGCTAATTTATCATTTTTTAGCCTTCTCTTTTAGGAAAAGACCTTCAGGTTTTCCTAGTTATTACAATATATCCATTTGTGTGTTATCTATGGTTGGTATTGCACTTTCCTTGTTCTTGTGAATTATGACAGCAGCAGAAATGTTTCATTCCTGAGGGATTTCAGTTCGGGCTGTTTGGATTTACAACATCATTCTCTCTGTGTCTGTTAGATTAACAATTTAACAGGAATTAGGTGTTTGTCTGATTAATTGGAATTGAAAAGAATATCCTTTATTACCACATGTACTCCAGTACAGAAACACAGGAGTACAGTGAAAAGGTTTGCAATGTCGTCTCTTATGGCACCATCTTAGGTACAAGTACCTAGGCACAAATCTTAGATACATAAGGAACAAAAAAAAAGTTGGATTACTTCACAGTGTTTAAAAAATAAGTTCGAAATAAGACATAGTTAAAGATTGACATTACAGTCAGATTAAAAAAAGAATTCAAATAAACATCGCAGTAGCTGAGTGCAGGGGCTTCCACACGTAGTCCAACCAGGCTCCAGTCCAACAACTGTCCATGCTCCGCTCTAAGCCTCCAGTCCGCTCCGCACCAGCCCTCAGCTGCTCCAAGGTAATTTTTTTTTCCGGAACTGCTGAATATAACTGAGTGAAAATGTCAAGCAACCAACAAGCAACTATTGACTTAGCAGTCTCCACTGAAAAAAAGAACATTTTTCTTGCATCTTTCAGATCTTTCTGCCATTTTATCCCTGTACAATTTTAAAATGAAACCATGCAAATAAATGAATAAAATCTGTGTATTTAAAAATGAGGAACTGAATGACACTGATATATAATAGTAAACACAAAAATAACCACTGAGAATGACAGAGACCTCGGCAAGAAAAACACCTGGACAGTCGGGATGTCCCCACTTGACGATGAGCTCACAGCTCATGAAAGACTTAAAAATAGAATAGAATTATTAAAATAAACACCACCTGGTATTCTGTGTAATCAGCTATCCAGTGAACTCTTAATATTTGCGAACTACACTGAGTGATCGATCTTTGCATTGGCGTACGCGCACGTGAGAAGTAACTAACTGGAAAGTTACCCTTTACACTTCTACAGCAGATATAGGCTCCCTCTGACTCGGCCAGTAGAACTGTGGAATGAATTGGTTATGAATTGCTAAGCGGCCAGTTAAATGAGTTGGGCAGAATAACTTTACCTGGCTACATCATTCCATAAAATTTGAATATTTAGGACATAGATAGAGAATGAGAGACGAACAGTGGCTGTAGGATTGAAAACAGCAAGAGTCAAACCTTCAGTACCGATCAGAAAGGGAAAAAGTGAAAAGTTTTAAAAGCGCAGTTAATTATCTCTAGATAGTGGAGTTTTAAAGCTCTTTAAGAAATGGAAGAATTTAAGAAACAGCGGGAAAAAAATCGATGATAACTCATTTATTTTCGAATTAATTTATCGGAATTGATAATGTTTCTTCAACTCCCCACACCGAGAGTTAATGAAGCCCCTGTTGGTTCGAGGACCGAGTGTGAATGGCAGGTCCTCAAACCAATCGGAATGACAGAGGTGGGGAAACTAGGCCCGGAGCTCCCCTATTGTTTGAGACTCTTTTGAATTCCAGGAGAAAAGTGGACCTTTGTGTTTGTGTCTTTACACAGACGGAACCCTGTGCGGCTGTCTCAAAAATTTCACAGGGTTGTTTAAGTTTTAACTCAGGCCGGTTGCCTGTGATTGGCATTGCCCTGAGAAATTAACCACCGAATGTTGACACCTATTTTGTTGTGTTGAAAGAGACGCAATGTATCTACATGTTCTTTCCGTTTGCAAATAACAGGGCTTTGTCTACTAACACACGTAGCTTCCAGTGCATGCAAATTCACCCATACTGTGATCTGGAGTGACCACTTTGAATTGGCTATCAGTGTAATTCTTAGCAATTAGCAATTGTACTGAGTAACTGTGGAATATTTTGAACATATTTGGATTGGCGCAGGTTTGGAGCTCCGAAGGCCAGTTCCTGCGCTTAATTTTCTTTGTTCTTTGTTCTTTGTATATCGTCCAATTGCAGAATTGTATTTAATGCTGGACACTGTTTTGACTTTTGCGAGCATTGACCGGTTGAGTATGGTCATTACATTGCTGTGTGAACAATCAAAGGTAAATGCTGTTTGATATGATCAGCCGGTCTTCAGGATTATGGCCTACAGGCCTGGCATCATCCTTGTAAATCTTCTTTGCACACTTTCCAGTTTAACTATGTCTTTCCTATAACAGGTTGACCAAAACTGTTCACAGGGTGACCAAAATTGATAAGAAAAATGAGATAGGTTATGTATCATTCCTTTGACAACACATTGTTCCTGGAACCCAGTCACAATGTTTGCAAGGATCCCATGACAATACCATCTGATCTCTTGCCAAATATTGTGCAAACTCATGACAAGCCAAAGGCTTTTACATTTTACCCTGGCAGTGCATCCACCACTTCCTCTGGCAGTGTAAAAAAGTTGTCCTTCATGTCCTTTTTAAATTTTTCTCCACTCAACTTAAAAATATGCCCACCTGGTTTTAAACTCATCCATCTTTGGGAAAAGGCCTTTGCTGTTCACCTTGTCTTGGAGATAGGAATGAAGGAGACTGGAAGAGGGTGTCCCTCAAAAAGGAGCTACCTTGTGTTAGAGGTATTAAGAAGCTACAACATTTTGCATGTTTAACACATCTGATTTATTTGACTTTTATTCAGAATATTAATCCCTATAACTAGGCTGGAGTTTATCCACCATTATCAGAAACTGACCTCAATGAACACAGTTCAGCCCCAAATGTGCTCAGTCCTGTCACTATAGTGACGAGTGAACTCTCTGGTGTCTCAGCAGATTGAATCAGAGAGTGAATCTCTTCTCACACTTGGAGGAAGTGAAGGGCCTGTTAATTGTTAACTATTTGGTGTGTCAGGAGGTGGGATGACTGAGTGAATTCCTTCCCACAGTCAGAGCAGGTGAACAGCCTCTCCTTAGTGTGTACATGCTGGTGTACAGGGAGTAGAGATGATTGCCTGAACCCAGTCCCACTATGAGAGCATCTGAATGGCCTCATGTCAGAGTGAACCCGTTGATGACATGTCAATTTCCCAGAACATTTATAGCACTTCCCACAGTTCTTGGCATTTAAAAGGTCTCTCCTCAATGTGAATCTGCTGGTGTACAGTGAATTGAAATAATCGCTGGAACCCAGTCCCACGATCTCTCCTCAGTGTGAACACATTGTTGGGACATCAGTTCTCCCAAGATTTTATAACACTTCCCACAGTCTAGGCATTTAGAAGGTCTCTCCTCAGTGTGAGCTCGCCAGTGTGTCAGCAGGTGAGATGACTGTGTGAATCCTTTCCCACATTTGGAGCAAGTGAACAGCCTCTCTCCAGTATGTTATTGTTGATGTTTCAATTGTTTGGATAACTGAGTGAATCCCTTCCCGCACTCTGGGCAGGTGCCTGGTCTCTCCCCAGTGTGACTGTGGCAATGAGGTTCCAGTTCCAATGGACAACTGAATCCCTGCCAACAATCTTCACATTTCCATGGCTTTTCCTAAGAGTGTTTGGTACCTTTTGCTGCCGCAGTCAAAGGGTGATGATTTTCAAATCCTGGTGAACTGAATAGCTCTGTCAGATACTGATTTGTTATTTGGTTTGAGTTTCACTGACTGCAGGTCCTCCCCTTCTTATATTCTGTGAAATTGAATTTGTAAAGAAAATGGGTGTAGGAACAACTTTTAGGAGGCAACAAATGTCAGGAGACAGCAAAGTTCAGGCACATGCTAGTTCATTCAAGCATTCATCTGTGTTATGCAGGGAGAGGCCAGTGACCACCCCGAATCTGGCCTCGACATAAAGGCTCAATTGCCCCCACCCATCCCCAATCTTTGGCTGAGATCTGAAGAGGAGTCAATGATGCTCTGACTCTAATACAAGCAAATTGTCTTTTATACATTTTCTTCCTATTTTAACGTGGCGGCACAAATTCCCTCCCCTTATATTCTACTGGTTAATCAGTGCTGAGTTGTCTGACTATGATTGGGTTTTTAGTACATCACTCTAATTAGTAATTGCTTGTTGTTGTGGCCTGATTGGCCTATTCTAATGCAAGAGAAGGTTAAATTCAGTTATTTCTGCTAGGCAAACCTTATCTTCAATTATGCTTAATCTATTTTCTCGTACAAGACAGTAACATGGGCAGGGGTTTCTGAGCTTTCCCATGAAGGGGATACAATATGTGCCTTTTAATTCTCAAACTGTCCAATTTAAGAGATAATAAACCATTCCTTCTCATTTTTTAAATTTGCATATATTTCTATTTTTATATTTTTATACATACATATATATATCACTTTTGAATCTATATCTATGATTATCTTGATAATCTTAATTAATTAAAACCAACTCATAATATTCTAACAGATTAATTTGAAAAATCTCAAGAGAAATAACTAATTGGTGTGAATTGTTCTTATCGCAGATACCAGCACATACAATCTTACTTAAACAGACAGCTATTGTTTTAAGTGCTTAGAATACAGGCCTTTCCCACACCCTCTAATTTCTGTTAAACATGTATTGTAAAACTTGTTGGGGCTTTCATCAGCTATTTTATGCTGCTCTGTCATGGGCATCCCTAACATGGACTTGTTATTGCCACTGGAGTGGTCAGCATCATCTGGTAGGGTCCTTCTCACTTGGCTCCCAACAGTTTTTTATAGACTTTCTTCACATAAACCCACGTCCCCTGGATTATATCATATCCTCCCACTGGTAGATCACCCTAAGCGGCCGATACCTGTTGGAAAGCAGATCTGAGAACATCTGATGGGCAAGATCCCAGCAACTGAGGCTAGGTTAATGGTGTATTGTTTGGTGCACGGAGAGGCTGGCTCTGGTGAATGATGCTGGTTCCATTTGGACCAAGCTGCGATCATTTTTCTCCTTTGCCCACATTGGGTGTCTCTTACCTTTTCCTTTCTCATGCATCTTATGGACCAGGTGACTTTATCATCTTCAAAGTGCAAGGAGGAGTTTATCTGGGTCAGAAATGTCCATTCTCAAGAAAGGTTCTTCCACTGGTCCCCCCCAAACCAAGGTTGCTAATTCATGCAGGCCCAATTCAATGGGCACCAGATGTATTCTTTTAATAGTAAGACCTTCGCTTCCCACTCCAAGTGCTGTCAGTGTTTTCCTGTCCAGGCATAGCAATTTTCCATAATAGAGAGCTAAACAGGTTAAATCTGTTCAAGTATGCAAAAGACTGTCTGTTTCTTGCTTCCCTACCTCATAAGGATATAAATGCCATCCCTCATTGATGTAATAGAGCCATCAGGGGTACGTGAGGGAGAGGGTGGGCTCCTCTAATTTTTTTTTTTGTTTTTTTCAACATTTCCTTCACTTGTTCCGTGGTCATATTCTTGATACTGTCTATCACAACTGTTCTGGGGAGGGGTTTGACCCTGGTTTAGAACTGCCTTGCGCGCCACCTCGGTGGTCTCGTTGCTTGGCACCACAAGTTCTTGCCCAATGTCCTTCTTTGCTGCTATCGTGGCATTTGTCAGGGGCCCTTCCTGACAATTGTTCCTCACTTGGTTTACCGCCTGTGACTTGCATTGTTCTCGCCTTAGCACTCATGTCCCTGTCCAGCCTATGGCACCGACGGGCCAGATTTCCCACTCACTAGATCATCCTCCCAGTCTTGATGGGCTACTTTCTACATTTCAGCTAGTTCTGGCTTCAGTTGTGACACAAAGGCAGACTTTAGTGGTCCCACACTACTGTCCGGGTCATTGGGTTCCCTAATGTCAAATCCAGAGTGATCTGACCATGCCATCTTAAATCTTTTGAAATAAACAAGTGGATCTTCATTCACTTTTTGTGTACATGCTGTCACCTTCATCCAGTCCACCTTTGGGGGCCAAATATCTCACAACCAATTCCATACTGCTGCCCAGCTTCTGTCCAAGTTTTGTTCATCCTCCCCCAATCCTTCATACACTTTCCTACTCAATCTCGTTCCTTCACTAAGAGTCATCAGTACTGACAATATTTAGACCCCATCTATCAATTGCAAATTGTATATATGTCTCAGCCATTCCAGTTGCTCTATGCAACTGGAACTTACAATTCCATGCAAGGGGAGGCAATGGCCTAGTGGTATTATTGCTGGACTGTTAATCCAGAGACCCAGATAATGTTTTGGGGACCTGGGTTCAAATCCTGCCACGGCAGATGGTGGAATTTGAATTCAATAAATATCTGTAATTAACAATCTAACGATGACCACAAATCCATTGTCGATTGTCAGGAAAAACCCATCTGGTTCACTAATTTCCTTTAGGGAGGGAAACTGCAATCCTTACCTGATCTGGCCAACATGTGACTCCAGACCCACAGTGATGTGGTTGACTCTGAACTGCCCTCTGGGCAATTAGTGATGGGCAATAAATGCTGCCTAGCCAGTGATGCCCTCATCCCATGAATGAATAAAGAGAGAAAAAAATGCTTTCATTCCTCCCTTTATAGTGTTGGGTGTCTCTTTAGACCTTTTTTTTTATCTTTTCCAGGTCTGCAGGAGTATGGTAGTCTTGTTTTCTATAAGCATACGTGATAGCTGTCTCTCTCCATTTTATTTTTGCTCTTTTACTTCTGATTCACCAGGGGAGTCTGAATGTATGTCAAAACCGACCTCCCTCCTTTGTGCCCTCTGTTGGTCCTTGGCCAAGTGGTTTTAACAGAGGTATCAGAGCCAGGATTTGGCACTCTTCCCTTTGGGCTCAGGGGGCTTGTTAAACTCTTTAGATACTTGTTTCTGGAGTTTCTTGTTTTCTGACTCTAACTCTTCATATTTTCTTCTACATTCCTGTGCTTTATTTTTTAAACCCCTATTAATTCTTCACACACCACTTTTAATCGTTCTTTTATGCTGGTTATATCTTGCTCATATTGAGAGTGTGTTATAATTTTGTTTCACTGTCAGACCTGCCCCATCAGGACACCCAATTACATTACATGTTCTTTCTCTTTTGTACTCTTTTGTTGATTCTCCCCAGACCATTTTTAATATCATCCAGGGACCATTGTCCTGTGGAGGTATCATACTTTTGCCTGACTTTCACAGAAGTTTTAGATTGGTTGAATTGTTGGTCTATATATTCCTTTAATTTCAGCAGAATTTCATCTCCTGATATGTCAGGTTAGGCCAGCGCATCCTTGGTAGTTGTTGGCAGTTCTGTATTCTTGTCAACCACCATCGGGATAATTATTGGGTCTCAAGTCGAGCTTAATTAGCCTCGGTTGGAGACTATTACCTCAGCTCCATTGTATAAAGACATCTGATTTAAGGGAGCTCGAGCCTGCCTACCCTGCCGGAGTTCAGAATCGCGAGAAAGGAGAGACCGTCAAGTTTAGGCAACTGACTAAGGACTTTTAGAAAATGAGGAGTCCTTACCTCTATGGGCACCGACATGGGTCTCTATTCTACAGAGAGGTCTGGGTTCCTTCAGCAATCCTGCCAAACTATGCCAAGTTGTTATAAGTCATATTTTCAATCAGAGTCCAAGTCATGGGGTGGTTTCAGGTGACCTATATTTACAGCTCAGCTGCAGCACACAGCAAAAAGGCACACACAAAGCTTCAGAATGTCTTAATTTACACAATTTAAACTTAGAGCACACACACCCTACTTTGATTACTATTAGTCAGCGGTGCCAAAAAGTCCCTCTGTAATTGGCTCGTAAATGCAGCATTTACACAGCTCAAGCTTGCTAATCACTGAGATGGACAGGCTTGTGATCCACCCCTGGTCCTCCATGATGCTTTCCAGACTCTTAGTCTCTTCGTGAGACTTTTCACAATGGATACTGCATTCAAGTAACATTTTCCAGCTGCACCGTGTTAACTGCCAATTAATTGGATTTCAGAACCTTTTAAATTTCTCATTACAGGAAATATATGAGATTATCGATTTTTGATCAGTTCCAACGAAGTTATGTGGTTGGAGAGAGACAGACAGTGAGTGCACGAGAGAGAGCGAGAGAGAGAGAGAGAGAGAGAGAGCGCGAGAGAGAGAATGGGGTTGGGGGCAGGGGAGAGAGTGCGAGAGACCAGCTTTCGAGACCATATTCACTGAACTGATCGTTAACTATGTGCGTTCCGGTTTGCCTCTTTTTGTTTCTGTAACTAATTCAGAGTCTATATCTGTAATTATTAATTAAACAGCTAGTTAGTGCGAGATGTCCTTTTTCAAAGCCAAATGCTAAATGTTATTATCTATGTCTTACAGAGCCGCTATTGTTAAGACTATATTATTACCTGTCTTATGCATTAGCCGAATCAAGAGTTAAATGTTATCCTCTATGTCTTACAGAGGCACTATTGTTACTCAAACACTAAATGTTATTATTTATATCTTATGTGCATTCAGCAACCTTGTCAGCAACTGTGACTGGGCAGTTGTTGGACATTTTGTGCTGCTCGGTCATGGGCAGCTCTAACCAGCACTGATAATTTTTGCAAGCAGCCCTGCTATTTCGTCCCAACAACAGAGGATACATTTCACTTGACTCTGAAGGTTTATCCACATTTCAGCTTGCCAGATGACTCAAAACGTTCTCTCTATTCTAATTTCTTTAAGGAACACAGCAGTAAACTGTACTTGGAACAAGAGAATGTAGGGTTGGTTCTAAATGAATTCTTTGTGTCAGTATTCACTAGTGAGACAGACAAATCAGGGAGAGGTTTGTGATTGCATTTAATGGGCCTTACCCTTTCCCCCTTTATCCTTTACCCATTAATGTACCTGTAAAACAACTGAGCATTTTCCTTAATTTTACCTGGCTGTATCAATTCATGTTTCCCCTTACAGCTCTACATATCTCCCCATTTAAATTCACTCTTGCACATGTACCTGAAAGTATCTGCTCCCTGTACACTCTGGCCAAATCATAACCAACCCTTCTAAATTGTTTGATTTTAGATCTTTGATTTGAGGTCCATCCTGGTTCTTTCCATAACAATCCTGTCTGCAAAATGTTCCCCCACTGATATTTCAGTCAATTGTGCACCTTTGTTACCGAAAATCTAGATTTTCCCCCTATCTTGTTGGGACTTCTGCATCCTGGCTTTAAAAGCTGTCCTGGATTTACTTTAAACATTCCTCTAAACTTTTCACGCTATCTTGTGAATGTTGGGGGAAGTTGAAATCTGCCGCTATCACGACCCTATTACTGTTACACTTCTCTGACATTTGCCTGCTGACCAGCTCCACTTGTTTATTTACGTTCTCTAAGATGTCATCTCTCCTGATTGCTGTAATAAATTCCTTAAACATAATTGTTACACCTTCTCTTCTTTTGCCTCCTTTGCTGTCTCACATGAAGACCTTTGTATCCTAGAATACTGAGTTTCCAAACCTGCCTTTCTCTCAACCATGTATCAGTGACAGCAATGTTATCATACCCCCATTTTTAATTTGTATCCTCAACTCATCTGCGTTGGTTGGCACACTCTTAGCATTAAAATCAATGCCATGTAACAGGGTGTCAAACACCCTTATACCAAATGTTGATGCCTTCCTGACTCACTTGTTGATTCTTCTCTTTTCTTCCTACTTTTTTGGACATTCTCTCTAGATTCCATCTTTTTGCTAAGTAAAGTTGCACACTCCCCAACAGCACTTGTAACTTAATTTCCAGCATTTCAGGCTATATCTCATCCGGTTGTGCCTTCTCCCAGCTGGTCATGTGAAGGGTACTGATTTTCTTATCTCTAAGGGACTCAGAATGAGACAAAGACTTGATGCAATTTAGTTTTAGATTTGTATTATTTTTATCCCAAATAGGTAACTGAACCTGTGGTGTTTACAAACATCAGAAATAGGGCCAGAAAGCATGGTTTGGATTTGGATAACAATAGCATCAAAATCCAACGCTGACAGTTACTGGGGAACTCATTGTTGTTTAACCAATCCTGATGAACCTCAAAATCACTTTACAAACAATATACAGGTGGACAGTCTTCACCCCATGTAAAGGTGTTGATGTGCAGCTGCAATGTGATTATTTTCAAAACTTATCCTAAAGATAAACAATTATATCAACATTTTATCTACAATATCAGCCCCTTTAATAGAACAGGGTTTAATAACATCAATACAAACAGTCCAATAACCAAGATTCATTCCTTGGTGTGAGTCAAAGTCAGATCCTTCACCTGTGGCTCTTTTGTGAATTTGCTGGTGTGTTGGCAAACAGCAAAGCCTTTTACACAAATTCAGCAGGTGAACGGGATCCATCCAGTGTCATTTCATTGGTGTGTTAACAGTTTGAAATCCCTTCCCACATATAGAAAAAGTGAAGGTCTCTCCACAGAGAGAATAGGCTGGTGTACCAGCAGGTGACATGACCGAGTGAATGTTTCTTCCCAGTGTGAACTTGCTGGTGTATCAGCAGGAAAGGCGACCGAGTGAATCCTTTCCCACACGTAGAGCAGACAAATGGTCTCTCCCCAGTGTGAACCCGCTGGTGTATCTGCAGGCCGGATAACCGAGCGAATCCCATTCCACGATCAGAGCAGATGAATGGCTTCTCCCCAGTGTGATTGCGTGGGTAAGTTTTCAGCTGGGATGGGTAAAGAAATCCCTTCCCACAATCCCCATGTTTCCATAGTCTCTCCCCAGTGTGACTGCGCTGGCGTTTGGACATTTCAGATGAATCTTCACAAACTCTTCCACACACAGACGATGCAGGTTTCTCCCCAGTGTGAATGGTGCTTTTTCCTTCAATGTGACTATCAGATCTCGACGTGGTTTCATTTGAAGTCTCGAAGTGCAAATCAACCTTTCAAAACAGAAAACAAATGTATTAGGAGAAACCAGAAAGACACACAGGTTGTGAAATTGAGAGCAATTAATCTGGTCAGTTTTGGAGAAGAGACTGAGGGAAACTGCTGAGTTATCATTAAACCTGAACTTGTTCATAAATCTCCACCAGAAAAGGGAACCAGTCAATGTTTACACAAAACTACAGAAAGAGATAGAGGTGGGAGAGGCAGGCACGAGGAAGAGGCATTTTATAGATCTACAACTCAGTCCTGTTTTCTCCCTATACCGTTCAATCCCTCCAAAAGGATAAGAACAAGTACATAGTTCCTTGAAAGGTAGGCAGGGTGGTGAAGGAGGCATTTAGAATGCTTGCCTTTCTTGGTCAATGCATTAAGTATAGGAGTTGGGAGGGCATGTTGTGGCTGTATTAGACATTGGTTAGGCCAATTTTGGAAGACTGCATTCAATTCTGGTTTCCCTGTTGTAGGAAAGATATTGTTAAACTTGAAAGTATTCAGAAAAGATTTACAAAGTTGTTGCTGGGATTGGAGAGTTGAGCTATAGGGAGAGGCTGAATTGGCTGGGGCTTTTCTTCTCTGGAGTGTCAGAGGCTGAGGAATGGACCTAGTAGAGATTTATAAAATCATGAGGGACATGGGTAGGGTGAATAGCCAAGATCTTTTTCCCAGGGTAGGGGAGTTCAAAAATAGAGACCACAGGTTTAAGGTGAGAGGGGAAAGATTTATATGGGACTAGAGGGGCAATCGTTTCAGACAGAAGGTGGTGCGTGTATGAAACAAGCTGCCAGAGGAAGAAGTGGAGAAAGGTACAATCACAACATTTACAAGACATCTGGATGGGTACATGAATAGGAAGTGTTTAGAGGGATATGGACCAAATGCTGGCAAATGGGACTAGACCAGATATCTGTCCAAATAAATGAGTTGGACCAAAGTGTCTGTTTCCATGCTGTATCACTCTGTGACACTAAGCTCTTAAGCAAAATGGTGGGAATCCGTAATAAAATCAGAAAATGCTGGAGACATTCAGCAGGTCTGGCAGCATCTGAAATGGCAACAGATGCAGGAACGATTGCAACCTTGAAGATATGTTTAGATGATCATACAAGGCACTGCAATATAGGTTACACGCTGAATGTCGGAAAATGGGATCAAGTAAATAGGTGCTTGATGACCAGCATGGGTATGATGCTGACATTGCGTTCTACAATTTTATATCAGAGTCTGTGACCCCATTTTGTTCCATGTTTTCCTGAGACGCTCCTTTTGTAAGCAGGCAGGAGTGGCAGGCAGGGAAGAATGCAAATGATACGTTAGCCTTCATTGTGACAGGGTTCAGGTACAGGAGCAGGGAAATCTTTCTGTAAGGGCTTTGGTGAGACCACAACTGGAGTTTTGTGTGCACTTCTGTTCTCCTTTTGCATGGAAGGATGCCTTGGCCATCGAGAGAGTATAAAGAAGGTTCACCAGACTGATTCCTGGGATGTCAGGACTGATGTGTGAAGAGAGAATCTATCCTCGTTTAATCCTCCCCTCTTTTGTCTCTCAGATCCACTGACTGCATCACTAACTAATATTCTACCTCGCAATTCCAGATCTGAATCTGACCCATCTAAGCCTACACTTTGATTTCATTCCCTTGCCATACGAGTTTAAAACCTCATGAATGGAACTAGCAAAAGGTCCCAAGAGGAGATTTGTCCCAGCTCTGCCCAGGGGCAACTGGTCAGGCTTGTATAGGTCCCAACTCCCACAGAAATGATCCCAATGCCTCAAGAGTCTAAACTCTTCGTTGGTACACCATTTCTCCAGCCACACATTCATCTGGTCTACCCTCTTATTCCTGCTCTTGCTGGCACGTGGCACTGGGAGTAAGTCTAAAATTATGTTGGAGGCTCTGTATGTTAATATATCCCCTCTTGTCCTCTATTCAGCTTTCAGGCCCTTATCCCTTTGTTTAGCTATGTCGTTGGTACCTACGTGAACCATGACCACTGGCTGTTCACTCTCTAGCTCAAAATTGCCCTGCAGCCACTCCACGACATCCTTTATCCTGGCACCAGGGAGGCAATGTACCATCCTAGATTCATGTCTGATTACTGTTTTGAATCTCCTGTCCCTGTAGTCCTGCCACTTGCTTTCCTCCCTTTTTATGCTGCAGACCACCCTTGGTATTTATGAGCTGGCTGGTGCGACCATCTTGGAAAATGGTGTGGCCATCGTGGCTCAATGGTTAGCACCGCTGCCTCACAGCGCCAGGGACCCAGGTTCAATTCTACACTCAGACGACTGTCTGAGTGGAGTTTACACATCCTCCCCGTGCCTGTGTGGGTTTCTACGGGGTGCTCCGGTTTCCTCCCACAGTCCAAAGATGTGCAAGTTAGGTGGATTGGCCGTGCTAAATCATCCATAGTCTTCAGGAATGTGAAAGTTAGGTGCGTTAGCAATGGGAAATGCAGGCTTACGGGGATAGTGTAGGGTGCCGAGTCTTGGTGGAGTGCTCTTTGGAGGGTCAGCATGGACGTGTTGGGTTGAGCCTGTTTCTCTATTGTAGGGATTCTATTCTATTCTAAACGTGCTGCAAATTACGTTTTCCGTGTCATGGATGCACCACAGTGAGTCACCCACAGCTCCAGCTCAAAACCGAAGGTAGCCAGTGGCTGCAGATGGATACAGCACCTGCATGTGAAGCTGTCAGGGACACTGGAAGCATCCCTTATTTCCCACATTGTGCAAGAGGAGCACACCACGGCTCAAGGACTCCTGTCATGACTTTAAGAAAACAGTCTGCAGGTATCACTTACTAATTGGCTGTTTCTATTGGGACTGTGCAACTTTCCAAACTGCCTGAATTGAGACTAAGCCCCACACTCAATCTTTCAGCTTCGCCTTCTCCCTGCCTCACCTAACTTTTTGATTGAAAACACTCAGCTCCAAAGCACTCTCACCGAGCCAAGCAGCACTCAACAGTGCAGCCTTGTCATTTTAATTGTCTGCTCACACCTACGCTGACCTCAGCCTCCTGTACTGATCCAATGCAGTTCATCTTTCAATTCAGCACATTGTAACCCTGCAGACTCAAAATGAGCTTCAGCAGGTTCAAGATCAATAGTGTTGTCAGGATTTGGAACGTTCCACCTGAAAGGGTGCCAGAGTTTGAGTTCATAAGGAATTTTAAAGGAAGGTTACAGGTATTTGAGAATAATAAATGTATAGGTCAAAATCATAAAGTGGGCGATTGGGATGAAATATGGCAGTTCTTTCAAAGAGTTAATGTGTTATTTAGATAAAGCTACGCTGCCTCTCAGCCCAGTATCTACTTCCTCAGCTGCAGAACTGAGCACACACCCCAGGGTGATCTAACCACGAATTTGAACATGTTGCTGTCTTTTGAGTTAAAAACATATCGGAGATATTTTCCCACAGACAGAATAGACAAACCTTTTTCCTTCCACAGTTAAATGCCAATGATATTCAGATCCTGATGACGCCGCTGACTGTCAGAACTTGTTTTGAGATCCCAGTCTGCAAATTATTCTCAATTATATCCTGTAATACGAATTCACAAAAGTAAAATCACTGTCGGTCCAGGATAGAAATCTAGAAAAGACAGACATTTCTCTTGGTTTTCAAGTTGTTGTATAAATGCTCCTCTTCAAATCGCCCCGCCCCTTCCAAGAAGCAAACGGATGCGCGCTGCAGCGGATTGCCCCCAATAAAGATGGCTACCGCCTTCTGAAGCCTATTACCGCCTGAGGCCCGCAGCCGTTTGCTGCAAACGCGGAACCGCGAGTTTCTAATTCGAATCTAGCGGCCTGTACTGAGTGTTCATAAAATCTCCCACTCCAGTCTAACTCAATTTTCTTCCCGGTGTCCGCTGTACCTCCTTACCTTACCCGTTACCTCCTCCCACAAACACTGAGGCGCCAGTTAGGTATTAACGCAGCAGAGCCGGAAAGCGTTACTGATCACGTGCCGTCGAGCTCGCCCCGCCCCTCGTTCACTCCCATTGGTTAGAGGATTACACAGTGCCCTCACCTGACGACGGAGCAGCATTTCGAAGGCTTGTGATTTGAAATAAACCTGTTCACCGATTTTGAGAATGACTGCTGAATCTCCATCCAGCTGCTGTTCAGGCTGTTCCAGATCCTCAGAACTTGCTGAGCGAAATAATCTTCACATTTTCACCTCGGATTATTTGCCAATTCTGTGAAAGCTGTCTTCTATGGCTACCAAACATTGTGACAGTGTTAACAATATATATCCCTCTCTCTCCCAATGAAATATACTGAAAACAAATCTACAGCTCAACTAAGTCACTGCTTAACGTTCTCAGCTCCAAGGAGAATTATCTGAGCTTCTGCTATTTGTCTACGAAACGAAAACCCGTCTTAATTTTAATTTATTCATGGGTGTGGTCTTTGCTGCCCAGACCAATATTTATTGTTTCAGAGAGAGTAGGAACTGCAGATGCTGGAGAATCTGAGATAACAAGGTGTAGAGCTGGATGAACACAGCAGGCCAAGCAGCATCAGAGGAGCAGGAAAGCTGACGTTTCGGGTCTGGACCCTTCTTGACTGTTATTTGCAGTTTCAAGGAGGATCAAGTAAAAAATGTAAGAAGCATGATAAAAGCTGTTGCTGCAGAGATCTCAATAGTAACTATGTAGTCTACATCTAAGAAGAAATGAGACTGGATATTTTTAAAGATCGCAGACTGTTCCTCGTTTCTTAGGAACCCAACAAGCACCTTGCACATAATAATTCCATAAATCAATGGAATATTCTATTATGAAGCAGCATTTGACATAGAGATTTTGTCAAGGTCTGCTTGTGTTGTGAGTTTTAAAATCACGCTGTCACATTTCTCTCCCCTTCACTTTGCATAGAGCCCAGAGTCTTATGACTGCCTAGAACAGGTGGCAGGTACCCTTTCCTGAAGGATATTAGTCAGTCAATCAGTTGGGTTTTTGTGACAATCTGCCAGCTTTCATGGTCCCTTTTCCTGAGTGCTGGCCTCCAGACTTACCAGCTTCATTCAACTCAGTTTCACAACCGGCTTTGGGCTTCTATGGGTTCTCTCCAACTCCCTTTCTTTGGCTTTTAGTCAGTTTCACAGGGCATGAAGTAGATTTGCCTTTGGAAAATTCCAATCAAACACCACAGCAGGGTCTAACAATATCAAACAAGTTATCACAACCTGAAATACCATTGGGTTGTGACCATGGAAGGGAAAATACCATTGACAGCGGGAGACACGTTTTAGGTGTATGGATGAGGCTTCAGCCGATGAGTTGGTTTGTCAAGCCATGGAATTGCAGGAACTGTGGGGAAAAGATTTAGGTTCCCTCCTGAACTGAAAACACACCAGTGGAGTCACAGTGGGGAGAGGCCATTCACCTGCTCCAACTGTGGCAGGGAATTCTGTGGTGTTACAGATGTTGGGAGGAGGGGGAACGTGTGTGACCGGGATCTCACAGCTTTGGGGACATGAGAAGGGAATAAATGTTCCATAGAAACTGGAATTTATTCCTGGACTGACAATGATGACTTTTGTAAACATATGGACTTAAAGGAGATGATGGGAACAGAAAACTTATACCACATATCTGGTCACGATTGAACAGTCGCTTGATTCATTAGGACCTGAATATCATCAGGCCTTGAACGTGGAAGGAGAATTATTTGTTCTGTCAGTGGGAAAAGATTTCAAATATTATTGAGACTCAGACACACACCCAATTGAAAGTATTCTAGGAAACTGTCCGTGGAAAGATCTAATATCCAGTCACACAGCCTGAAAAAAAAAATACTCCACCACATTCAGGGTGGAGAGACACCATACACTTGCAGATGAAGCGTCAGATTGTGCAAAATGGAGGGTCATGAGGTCACTGACACTATGACCAAACCATGGAGATGTGAGGACTGAGGTAAAGTATTCAAGCATCCATCACTGCTCAAAATCCATTGGCACAGCCACATTGGAGCTGGCACTGGGGAGAAACCATGGAAATATAAGGACTGTGGTAAAGGATTCTATTATCCATACCAGCTGGAAATTCATCAACATAGTCACACGAGGGAGAGACCATTCACCTGCTTTGTGTGTAGGGAACTTACTAAGTGATCCTGCCTCATGTTACACCAGACAGAGTTCATACTGAAGAAAGTCCATTCAAATGCACTGGCCATGGAAAGAGGTTTCAGCAGTCATCCACCTTCACTGCACATCAGAGAATTCACACTGGGGAGAGGCGATTCATGTGCTCCCTGCGTGAGAGGAGAGATTCCCTCAGTCTGATAGCCTGCATTTACACAAATACACTCTCACAGGGGAGAGGAAATTCACCTGCTCAGTGTTTGGGGAGGGATTCATTAAGCGACAGCACCCACTGACACACCAGCAAGGTCATTGAGTAACTGTAGGTGTTAGATTCCATCTGTTATTGTTGCTGTTAATCACATACCAGATTGATGATAACAAGGTGCAGGGCTGGATGAACACAGCAGGCCAAGCAGCATCATAGGAGCAGAGAGGCTGACGTTTCGGGCCTCGACCCTTCATCAGAAAAGGGGGAGGGGAAGGGGGTTCTGAAATAAATAGGGAGAGAGTGGGAGGCGGATAGAAGAGGGATAGAGGAGAGGAAACAAACAGGTCGAAGAGGCGGGGATGGGGCCAGTAAAGGCGAGTGTAGTTGGGGAGTTAGGGAGGGGATAGGTCAGTCCAGGGAGGACGGACAGGTCAAGGGGGCAGGATGAGGTTAGTCGGTAGGAGATGGAGGTGTGGCTTGAGGTGGGAGGAGGGGATAGGTGGGAGGAAGAACAGGTTAGGGAGGCAGGGACGAGCTGGACTGGTGTTGGGATGCGGTAGGGGGAGGGGAGATTTTGAAACTTGTGAA
>NC_063373.1:4543913-4561259 GCF_021869965.1 Rhincodon typus | reverse complement strand
AGGGGGTTCTGAAATAAATAGGGAGAGAGTGGGAGGCGGATAGAAGATGGATAGAGGAGAGGATAGGTGGAGAGGAAACAAACAGGTCGAAGAGGCGGGGATGGAGCCAGTAAAGGTGAGTGTAGGTAGGGAGTTAGGAAGGGGATAGGTCAGTCCAGGGAGGACGGACAGGTCAAGGGGGCGGGATGAGGTTGGTCGGTAGGAGATGGAGGTGCGGCTTGAGGTGGGAGGAGGGGATAGGTGGGAGGAAGAACAGGTTAGGGAGGCAGGGACGAGCTGGACTGGTTTTGGGATGCGGTAGGGGGAGGGGAGATTTTGAAACTTGTGAAATCCACATTGATACCATTGGGCTGCAGGGTTCCCAAGCGGAATATGAGTTGCTGTTCCTGCAACCTTCGGGTGGCATCGTTGTGGCACTGCAGGAGGCCCAGGATGGACATGTCGTCTGAGGAATGGGAGGGGGAGTTGAAATGGTTCGCGACTGGGAGGTGCAGTTGTTTGTTGCGAACCGAGCGTAGGTGTTCTGCAAAGCGGTCCCCGAGTCTCCGCTTGGTTTCCCCGATGTAGAGGAAGCCACACCGGGTACAGCGGATGCAGTATACCACATTGGCAGATGTGCAGGTGAACATCTGCTTGATGTGGAAAGTCTTCTTGGGGCCTGGGATGGGGGTGAGGGAGGAGGTATGGGGGCAGGTGTAGCACTTCCTGCGGTTGCAGGGAAAAGTGCCGGGTGTGGTGGAGCTGGAGGGGAGTGTGGAGTGGACAAGGGAGTCACGGAGAGAGTGGTCCCTCCAGAAAGCAGATAAAGGTGGGGAGGGAAAGATGTCTTTGGTGGTGGGGTTGGATTGCAGATGGCGGAAGTGTCGGAGGATGATGCGTTGGATCTGGAGGTTGGTGGGGTGGTACGTGAGGACGAGGGGGATTCTTTTTTGGTTTTTATTGCGTGGACGGGGTGTGAGGGATGAGTTGCGGGAGATGTGGGAGACACGGTTGAGGGCGTTCTCGACCACTGAGGTGGGAAGTTACGGTCCTTGAAAAACGAGGACAACTGAGATGTACGGGAGTGGAATGCCTCATCCTGGGAGCAGATGCGGCGGAGGCGAAGGAATTGGGAATAGGGGATAGCATTTTTGCAGGAAGTTGGGTGGGAGGAGGAGTGTTCTAGGTAGCTGTGGGAGTCAGTGGGCTTGAAATGAATATTGGTTTCTAGGTGGTTGCCCGATATGGAGACCGAGAGGTCCAGGATGGGGAGAGAGGTGTTAGAGATGGTCCAGGTAAACTTAAGGTTGGGGTGGAAAGTATTAGTGAAGTGGATGAACTGTTCGAGCTCCTCGTGGGAGCACGAGGCGGCGCCGATACAGTCATCGATGTAACGGAGGAAGAGGTGGGGTTTAGGGCCAGTGTAGGTACGGAAGAGGGATTGTTCCACGTAACCTACAAAGAGGCAGGCATAGCTTGGGCCCATGCGGGTACCCATGGCTACCCCCTTTGTCTGTAGGAAGTGGGAGGAATTGAAAGAGAAGTTGTTGAGGGTGAGGACGAGTTCGGCTAAGCGGATGAGGGTGTCAGTGGAGGGGGACTGGTCGGGCCTGCGGGACAGGAAGAAGCGGAGGGCCTTAAGGCCATCTGCATGGGGAATGTAGGTGTAGAGGGACTGGACGTCCATGGTAAAGATGAGGTGTTGGGGACCGGGGAATTGGAAGTTCTGGAGGAGGTGGAGGGCATGGGTGGTGTCACGGACATAGGTAGGGAGTTCCTGGACCAAGGGGGAGAAAATGGAGTCCAGATAGTTGGAGATCAGTTCGGTGGGGCAAGAGCAGGTGGAGACAATGGGTCGACCAGGGCATTCAGGTTTGTGGATTTTGGGAAGGAGATAGAAGTGGGCAGTGCGAGGTTGGGGAACGATGAGGTTGGAGGCCGTGGGTGGGAGGTCACCTGAGGTGATGAGGTTGTGGATGGTTTGGGAGATGATGGTTTGGTGCTCAGGGGTCATGATCAAGGGGGCGGTAGGAGGTGGTGTCAGAGAGGTGGCGTCTGGCCTCGGCGATGTAGAGGTCAGTGCGCCATACTACAACTGCGCCTCCCTTGTCCGCGGGTTTCCCAAAACCAGTCCAGCTCATCCCCGCCTCCCTAACCTGTTCTTCCTCCCACCTATCCCCTCCTCCCACCTCAAGCCGCACCTCCATCTCCTACCGACTAACCTCATCCCACCCCCTTGACCTGTCTGTCCTCCCTGGACTGACCAATCCCCTCCCTAACTCTCCACCTACACTCACCTTTACTGGCCCCATCCCCGCCTCTTCGACCTGTTTGTTTCCTCTCCACGTATCCTCTCCTCTATCCATCTTGTATCCGCCTCCCACTCTCTCCCTATTTATTTCAGAACCCCCTTCCCCTCCCCCTTTTCTGATGAAGGGTCTAGGCCTGAAACGTCAGTCTCTCTGCTCCTATGATGCTGCTCGGCCTGCTGTGTTCATCCAGCCCTGCACCTTGTTGTCTCGGATTCACCAGCATCTGCAGTTCCAACTATCCCAGATTGATGATAATCTGTTTTTACTGATGTTGCCAACCCAATTAATTGGTTGCAGGACAGGGATTCCCTTATGTGCAACGCATGAAAGCTCGTATATACAAATGCAATCTCCTAGAGGGGTATAATTTTACAGTTCCAACATAAAAACATTTTCTGTACTAACAAGTGACTCCTTTGTATCTTCCCGCACTGTGTTCTGACTTACATACAAATTGACTTGCAAAAGACTCCAGAATGGAACCTGTTTGCAACCCATGGACTGCCTGTAAAATATCCTGGAAACATGGCTTTTTTGAAAGCGGTGTGTGTGATCCTTCTCCCAGTTCAAGAGCCTCTCTCTCTCTGCTGCCCTGGGATGAGCTTCATCATTCACAGTGAATGCTACAGTATCACAGAGCACAGCAGCTGGTGGCCATTCAGCCCATTGGTGGTACACTCTCTCACTTGTGAAATACTGCAAATCTATCTACAACTTCATCGCCCTGTGCCCACAGCCTGCTAAATATTTCCTCATTGTGTTATATTCCAAATCACTTTTGAAAATGACTGCAGAATCTGTTTCCATCTACCATTTAGTCTGTTCCAGATCATCAGAACTTGAGTAAAATAATCTCCACATCGTCACCCTGCATTATCTTCCAGTTCTCTGAAAGCTGCATTCTGTACTTACCAAATATGTAGCCAGTGTAAATAATTCTCTCTCTGCAAATAAAAACTCCTAGAAACAAACTTGCACCTCGACTGTTTGCACTGCTTAACTGTCTCAGCCCAAAGGGTAATTGTCTGAGCTGCTCTCTCTCCACATAACAGAAACCCTTCATCTTCTAATTATTCATAGGATTCAGTCTTCACTGCATAGATTTATTGCCCATCTTGAATTTGAGGTGGTTGTGAGCTGCTTTCTTATGTGCTGCAGTCCATGTGGTGTAGGGACACCTGCAGTGCTGTGCAGAGAGGAGTTTCAGGATATTGACCCAGCCACAGTGCGTTCGTGGCAACGTCTTTCCAACTCAGGATGGAGCATGGCTTGAAGTGAATTGTAAGTGGTAGTGTTCGGACACTTCTATACCTTTGTCCTTCTCGATTGTAGGTTTCAAAGATGCTACTGAAGGAGCCTTGCTGCAGTGCAGCCTGTAGATGGCACACACTGCACTTGAGTGTTGAAGGAAGTGGATATTGAAGCTTGTGCAAGTTTTGTCAGACAGACAGACAGTGTTTTGCTGGATGGTGTTGTGCCGAGTGTTTTGGAGCTGCATTCATCCAGGCAGGTTGGCAGTATTCCTTTTCACTCCTTTGCAACTGACTAGGACTGGAGTTTATTTACATTAGCAGAAGCAGACATTGATGAACATGGTTAAGTCCCAAACTATGACACAATTGTTATGCTGCAGGAGGCTATTTGGCACATCGTGTCTGCACTGGCTCTGCGTATGAGCATTATGACTGAGTAACGTGAGTCATACAGCATGGAAACAGACCCTTTGGTCCAACTCATCCATGCCGACCAAGTTTCCCAAACCAAACTAGTCCTATTTGTCTGCATTTGGCCCATTTCCCTCTAAACCTTTCCTATTCATGTACCTGTCCAAATGTCTTTAAATGTTGTAACCATACCTGCATCTACCACTTCCTCTCATAGTTCATTCCACATACGAACCACCCTGTGTGAAAAAGCTGCCCCTCAGGTCCCTTTTAAATCCTAAAAATCTAGTTTTGAACTCCCCTGCCATAAGAAAAAGACTTCTACTATTCACCTTATCTTTGTCCCCCATGATTTTATCAGCCTCTATAATGTCACTCCCCCACAACCTCCTACACTCCAGTCAGTGCACAATAAGTGTCAGCTGAACTCCCAACTGGATTACCACATTTCAATTCACTGACAGCAGTCCAATATTATTTATACTTCAACAGTGAAGTTTAAACAGCATTACAATTGTCACTTTGCTGTCACAAGCTGCGGCTAAATATAAATTCTTAAATTTCTCCATACACACAATTCTGGATTCTCATGCCTTTTCCCCAATATCCTGCACATTATTGAAATGGAAGCAATAATCCAATGCCCTCATGAATGCGGCAATTGAACTAGACAATGCCTTCCAGATCCTAACTACATGTTGTGTAAAAAAGAACTGTTTTCTCTTCTCACATTTGCTTCTTTTACAGAACACTTTCAATCTGTGTCATCCTATTCATGACCCTTTTCCTGACGGGAACAGTTTCTTCCTGTCGACTCTGTCAGGACCTCTCTGAATTTTGAAATATTGCATCAAATCCCCTCTTGTTCTTCTTCTCTTCAAGGAAATCAGTTCCAACTTCTCTAACTTATGTTCATACCTGACGTTTCTCATTCCTGGAACCATTCTCATCAACCTTTTCTGCATGCTGTCAATGCATTTACATCCTTCTTGAAGTGTGGCACCAGATCAAGAGACAATACTCCAGCCGAGGTCTGACCAGTGGCTCACACATGTTCCCCATAACCTTGTCACCATTATACTGTGTGAACCTATTGTTGATACAGGCTGCTTTATGAACAGCTCTCTCCAGCTGTCCAAACACCCTGACTGCTTATTGCACGTTCACACCTGGGCCTCTGGGACTACACATCCTTTAGATTAGGACTCATTATAGGACACCGTTCCCTACAAAGTCTGTCAGCTCACATTCTCCAAATTAAACTTCACCTGCCACTGACTTGCCCTCTCCACTTTGTTGAAACTTTAGTTCTTGCACTCGTCAGAACAATTCATAATACCAATGCAAAGGGAGAACAATATTTAAACTGTAGGAGACATGAGAATGCTGATCTTCCTATCAGAAGCAGTAACCTCACATTTCATCCAATTTAACATCATCCGTCAGCTACCAGCCCACTCCCACAACATTGTCTGTATCCTTTTGAAGTCCGACTCTATTCTCCTCACAGTTTACAATGCTTCCCAGCTTTATACTTTCCTCATACTTTGAAACTGTATGCTGTACACCAGCCACTCGCTCATTCATATAAACCAGGATGAGGAAGGGTCACAATGTTGATCCCTAGGGAGCTCTGATACAAACCTTCCTCCAGCCCAAAAGATCCCCATTAACCATTACCCTGCTTCTAATTACTCAGCCAATGTTGTATCGAAGTTTGTTCTATGAGCTTTAAATTTCCTTATGGGTATCCCAGCATGAAAATGACAGATCATTAGCCATCATGCCTTACTGTCATGTCCACATGCATTTTATTCCTCTAAAACTGTTGATTTAAATAGGAGTTCAGTCATGTTTAACAGTGTAGATAAGAACCATGGGAGCAATGACCAGGGTAGTCTACATGCACCAACAGAAGAGAAACAGGATTAACACCCTCATTTCTCTTGTGAGGCAACTATCAAATGCCTTTGGGAAGTCAACATACATCACATCAACAGCATTACACTCATCAACCATCTTGGTTACTGTTGTGAAGTTGGTGTGTGTGAAATTGTAAAATGGGGGAAAGCATTGCATTGTCCCTTTAAAAGACTGGGTTTTTTTTCGGCGCGTCGAGTTAAAATGGATGCCTAAACAGCATCTTAGAGTGAAGGTGCACAGAGAGCACCCAAATTGAAACATTTTGTATTGAACAGCCATGCAGCATTTTTACTATGACACCAAGTCTTCAAATTTAGCCAATTTAAACCAAGCCTCTCCCCAGTGTGAACTGGCTGGTGTTTCACAAGGATTGCAAACATCTTCCCACACTTGCAATAGGAATACGGCCTCTCGCCAGTGTGAACCTGGCAGTGTATCAGCAGACTGGATGAATCAGAAAATCCCTTCTCAAACACGAAGCAGATAAATGGGTCCTCCTCAGTGTGGGCTTACTGGCATTTCGCAGATGAGAGGATCAAATGAATCCCTTCCCAAACTTAGAGCAGGTGAATGGTCTCTCCCCAATGTGGACTTGTTGGTGCCTCACCAGGTTGGATGAATCAGTGAATCCTTCCCCCCACATCTCACAATGAATGGTCTCTCTCCAATGTGCAGTCACTGGCGTTTCAGCAGAGTGGATGACGGGGTGAATCCCTTCGCACACTTGGAGCAGGTGATGTTTTCTCCCCAGCGCGTACTTGCTGGTGTGTCAGCAGGTGGGTTTACTGAGTGAATCGTTCTCACACTTGGAGCAGGTGAAAGGCCTCTCCCTGGTGTGAATTTGCTGATACACTGTCAGTGCAGATGGGGATCTAAAATGCTTGTCACAGCCTCTACATTTCCATGGTTTCTCCGCATTTTCCATGGTATTTCTTCCTCACATTTTCAAAATCCAGTGATTTTCAGGTCACAATAAACTCGGTGACTCTGACAGATCCTGGTATGATGTTTCCCAACTGCAGATTCTCCACTTCTAATACCTTGTGAAATTGTTGTGAAACAGAAAGAAGGGAGTGAGAGAGAATGCACAAAACACAAAGGCAGGTTGTGAAATGGATGGGAATGAATCTGATAACTTGTGGAGCTTGTCCCAGTAGAAAGTGACCATAAAAGCTGCTGGATTGTGGTAAAAACCCAAATGGCTCAGTAACACCCCCAGGGAAGGGAGACCCATCAGCCAGACTGGACCTACATAAAGACTCTAGCCTCTTTGGAAGGAGGGGGAGGTGGAAGGAGGCAGACAGAAGAAGAGAGAGACTGAAAGGGAGAGAAATACAGGAGACAAAGAAGAGAGGGAGACTTCACACCATTCATTTCTCTAGAACTTTGACAGAAACTCCCAAACCTTCAGTCTCCACCTCTGAGGTGGTGAAGGATAGCAGGGTTACGAGAACACCATCACCTCCAAATCACAAAAAAGTCCCATTCTGAATGAGCTGACATTTTATCATTTTAAATCCTGGGAAGACTGAAGCTATTGTCTTCATACCCCAATGACAAATTCCACCTTTTGTCACTGACTCCACCACACACTCTAGTAAATGTCTGAGGCTGAACTGGGCTGTTCAGAAAATATTTCACGCCAAGAAGACTTCCCACTGATATACCTCCATCATCACTCAGTCTGCCTCTTTCCACCTCAGCAACATTACTGCACTCCAATCTCTGCTCATCTGCTGTTGGAACTCTTATCCGTTCTTTTGTTAGCACTAGAATTAACTCTCCTAATTGTTATGACTCCAGCTGATGGGACGATTGGACAATTCAATTTCAAGAATGAAACATGGCTTGATAAAATGTTTATCATCTTCTTTAGTTGGGGAACATACTGAACTACCATTGAGACATAGTCATATGAGGCAGTGGTTTTTATCTCCACAAGACAGCAGCATTTATCACATAAAGATGGGGTAAAAAAAACAAACCATCTATATATCAACATCAAGTCATGAAAATCTTAAAACTCAAAGCAAAACAAAATTTTCAATCTCCTTCCCAATACCATCAGTTTACAGAAATTGGACTCCACAGAAATTACACCTCCATATAACATGCTTCAATTTTACTTAATTGATTCTCCCCAGTTTCTTTGGCTTGAACTGTGGAATTTTCTTACACGACTACTCACAAAACAGACAGCTTAAATTCTCTGCTTGTAATAACTTGCAGACTTCAAAACAAACTCATCTGTTCTGGAAGCTGAACAAACTAAATATCTGATCTCAAACATCTTAAAGATAACAGAGTACCACAGGAAAAGCTCAAAATTGTTGATGAATGATCAAAAAAACACACCTCCAGAACAACAACTGTTTCCAGTTTTGAAATCTCATGGAGCCTGCAGCTGGAAAGGTGTCAGAAAAAAAACTGGAGTCAGAGAAAATTCTCAAAGTTGAGAAAATATATAGGGCGCAGGTGATATCACAGCATTCTCATTGAGCATCTGAAAGAGGACATATACAAAATCCATCACCATCAGTCGGGATAAGCATTCAGAAGAGACAAACATTTCTCTTGGTTTGATTTCACTGTATGCAGATCCTCCCTTTCTAAACCCCAAACTCCATTTTTGTCAGTTCAGAATAGAAATTCACAACATTCCCCCATCCTGTCTCGGGATGGCCTCGCAGGTTCCTTGCTGCTCATTACGGACAGCCTCTTAATTTGACGACGAAGTCTGCTCAGGGTCAGAAATTTCTGCTCCAGGTTTCATGTGACTGAACAAAGCCGCTGTTCTTTGAACTTTGGTGCAAGACGTCCCGTGAGATAGTGGGATCCAGACAGCAGAATCTGCGTCCTTTTCTCTGCTGCCACTCTGCCTCATCAATAAGACATTGGGTGTGAAAGGCTAATGCAGCTTGATGGACAAGTTCTCTCCATTCTGACCAATGGGCAGCAAGCTCCTCCCAGTCATTCCAAATATTGCCCCTAAAGATGGTAGCAGCCTCCACGCCCTGGGGCCCACTGCCCCCAATAAAGATGGCGTCCATCACAGGGGGCCTTGTCTCTGCGCGAAAGCCTTTGGTCTTCAGTTCGCCTCGCTGCGGGCAAACGACCCGTCCAAATGGTACTTTCTGGGTTTTGTGCCTTATCTACCATGATCAAGAAGTCGTTTTGTTTACTTGTCCGATACATCGCCTCCGACCTCCCTTGCAACTTTTCCGGAGACAAGAAGGAAAACTCCACTGTCATCGCTAGTTCTGTGCGTGCTCTCGTTTGCATCGACTGTGTGCATGCGCTCTGATCGATTTCCCCTGGAGAGAGGACTTTCCAAAACGCCCGGAATGCTGGGTAGGATACTCGCCATCAGAAGCAAAAAAAATACTTTACGGATATTCTTTTAAAGCATGGCTACAAATTGGAGTGGGATAGCCAAACAATACTGGTAGGAAATAAGTTATACTGATATCCATCGAAGCCACAGACTGATGCAACATGACACTCAACTTCCCTTTCTGGAATCATTTGTTACCGAACTGGTGTCCATTCATCCATCATTTCGGAGTGTAGTGTGGGGTTGTGTAAACCATAGTACAGAATAAGGCAAATATGAGAGAATTAAACTGACGCAGAGAGAACAGTTCAGGCGTGGGGAGAAAATGCCGAGCGAGAAGGGAACTATTACCAGTAAAAGTAGAGAAGCCTCTGAGCAGCAGTTACGCAAGACAGAGGGAGTGAGCTTCAATTGGGCAACCTCAGCTAATACTTTTAGAAACTCCTTTCTCATGAAAGTTTTTTTTTCATATGAAAGGGGCATTTTAAACTTGGCAATAGCTGTAGCATATTCTTCATGTCCTTTGTAACCAAACTCTCTCAATACAATTTGCAAGATGAGAAGCAGCAAAAGTCGATGGCACACAGAAGAAAGAAATTGATGAAAGTGTTGAATGTGACTCAGTAAACAGAGGAGCAGTTCTTTCTGTAACAGAGATGAATGTACTATTGGGGCAGATTCTCAAATTTACTCACTGTCTCACAGTGACTGGGTTGATACAGATTCCTGAAAGATATATATATATTAATGTTGGCATTCTTATACTTTATATGAAATCCTGGAATAGTTATTGAAATTGAATTGCAATGTTCTGAAGGAGTTACAATTGACAAGTGGAAGATGTGAACGACATTATTGGAGATTGAGGGGAATGAACTGGAACATAGGGATTTTGCAAAACAATTACCTTCATAATCCTTGGAATTCAGAACCCACAGAACTAACAAGTGGATACACATTTGTCTTCTTATGAAACAGGATGTGAATGCTTGTTTTGGGTCTGGCTAGCTCATGGTTGTGGGTTCAAGCCAGCGCTGGGTGCAGTCTTGTACAATGGTTTGCTATTTCTGTCATTAAGCCCCATTTATCGAGCAGCATAATTGTGTTCAAATGGATTATTTCTCCCTGAGGTCTAGCCTGCAATTCTTGAAGATCAGGACTGATGTGCCAAAGCCTCAACTTCTCTTTCAATGCCACACCCTCAAAGCTGACCACGCCACACCATTTTGAAAAACTGTCTGCCTCCTGTATAAATGCTTTCAATGATCTAACCTCTGTGACTCTTTGGGGTAGACAATTCCAGAAATTAATTTTCATCTGAGAAGAGGAATTCTTTTGCATCTCAGTTATAACTTACTGTCCATTATTCTGTAACTATGTCCACCAGTTCAAGGTCCCTCACAAGTGGAAACATCTTGTCATCATCTACTCTGCAAAGGACCCTCAGAATCTTCCTTGCTTCAATAACAGTTCCCGTCGTTCTTCCAAACTCTAATGAATGAAGGCCTAACCTGTTTAGTCATTCCTGACCAGTCAAATCCTTTATCCCATGAACCAACCTAGTGAAGCTCTTTTAGACTGCATACAATGCCAAAATATTATTTCTTGAATAATGGACCAAAACTGTAAGTAGCCCACCAGGAGCAGCTCACAAATACCTTGTGCAGTTGTAACAAGATCTTCCTAGTTTTAAACTACAACACTTAGAAATTAAGCCAAAACTCCAATTCATAAGTTCAGTTCACCATGCATTAAAAACTGTCTGTTTGGCAACTCATGGGATAACAGAGTAAGCAAGATTTCGGGTAAATTAACTTGCAGCCAATGTCCCCATTGACAATCCTGGACCATGTCATGGAGTATGTGATGCATGAGAAAACCAACAAGGCTTCCTCATCTGGTCTATGAATCATTAACATTGCAGTTAACAGCTGACCACGTTGATTATTTGTCCTGTCCAAGCTCACATTTATTCAGATGGAATTCCATTTGCTACTGATCATCTATATCCTCCTGTAATCGAGGGCTTTCTTCCTCACTATTTATCATGGAGCCTATTATATCATCTGCAAGCTAACTGATTAATGCTCCTACATGACTAAATCATTTATATAAACCACAAACAGCAAGGGCCCCCAACAGTAACTACATTGGGACCCCATTAGACACAGATTTCCACCGGGAAAAATCACCTCTGAACCATCATCCTCTCCTTCCTGCCACTCAGCCAACTATGGATCTAGTTTGCCAAATTTCAATGGATCCCATGGGCTCTTACCTTTCCTATCAGTCCCCCTTGTGGAACCTCATCAAAAGCCCTACTTAAGTCCATTAAAAGCATTGCCCCCATCTACTCAACTGGACATCACTTCACAAACAAAAAAATGAATCAAGTTGTTATGATGTGGCCTCCTCTCAACTAATCTGTCTTAGAGATGTGATAAAGACTTGATACACTATAGTATTAGCAGAAAGCCAAGTTATATAATTTTTACCCCAAACAGTCAACCAGATTTGTGGTGTTTACAAACGTCATCACAGGCAGACCCCATCAAACATGTTTTGGAGATGGGTGTCAATAGCATCAGAATCCAACCTCTGCAATTACTTGGAAACTCATTGGTGTTTAGCTAGTCCTGACGAGCCAGAAGTGCCATATACACACATATTGGCAGGGGGACAATCTCTAACTAGTGTGAAAATGATGGGATCATTTCCAAAATGTACCCAACAGATTAAAAAAATGTATTGACATTTTATCCACAATATCAGCATCTTTATTAGAACAGAGTTTAATAACATCAATACAAACAGCACAATGACCAAGACTCATTCCTTTTTGTGATAAGAGCAAAATCTTTCAAAACTGTGGTTCTTTGTGAATTCGCTTGTGTGTTAATAGGATGGATGATGGAGTGAATCCCTTCCCATACACTGAGCAAGTGAACAGTTCCTACGCAGTGTGAACATGGTGTGTTAACAGTCTGGTTGACCGAATGAATCACTTTCCACACACAGAGCAAGCAAATGTTCTCTCACCGGTGTGAACTTGCTGGTGTACCTGCAAGTGGGATGACTGAATGAAACCCTGCACACACAGGGAGCAACTGAATGGTCTCTCCCCTGTGTGAACATGATGTTGTGTCAACAGATCGGCTGACTTAGTGAATCCTTGCCCACACTCTGAGCTGATGAATTGTTTCTCTCTAGTTTGACTGCATTGATGTCTCAGTAGGCTGGATGACCAAGCAAATCCCTTCCCACACATGGAGCAGTTGAATGTTTTCTCTCTTGTGTGACCTTGCTGGTGTGCCAGCATGTAGGATAAACCATCAAAGCATACCACTGAGAACGGCACTGTTTCCTTCCATGGTTAAAATCCACAGATATTCAGGTCAAGACAAATTCGGTAATTCTATCAGATCCTGATGGGACATGTGGTTTGAATTGCCCAAATGTAAATCCTGTCCTTCTAATATCCTTTGTTTAAAACAGGGAAAAGGAAACCACAAAAACAGAGCTGATTGAGTCTGGAAATTTATCTGGAGCTGGCACTGGGAGATAATTATCATGAAAGTAGTTGAATTGTAACAAAAATCCAACTGTTTCACAATTGTCCTTCAGGGAAGGGAGCTTTCCACTTGCTCGAGTCCAACACAAAACTCTGTATTTATCGGGGTGATGGTGCAGGGAGGTGAAGACAGAGAAAGTGATTTGGGATCGACAGAAAATGAAGAATTTTATATGGTCCATGACTTGAGCAGAACATCCCCAACCTCCATATCTTCCAAGACTCTGGCCTCAATGGGAGAATAACAGAAAGAGACAGGTAAGACGTGAAGGCGAGGGATAGAATATAATTTTGATGTGATCAGAATTTTAACAGAAACTCCCAATCCCTTGATTTCCACCACCCAGAAGGCCCAGGGTAGCAGGTGTAATGCACGTGAACACCTTCACTTCCCAGTCACAAACCATCCTGACTTGTCTGACAACTGGTACTGTATGGGCAGAAACTTCATCCATTTAAATATTGTGAAGACTGAAGCCATTATTTTTATTCCCTTTTGTAAACTGCACTTCCCCACCACTGACTTCATCCCTCTGCCTGGCAAATGTTTGAGTCTGAACCAGACTGTTCACAACCGTGATGAAATATTTCATCCCAAGATGAAATAGTTAGCTGTTCCCTCAGTTGCCAATGCCACACATCCTGGATTTTTGTCTCGAAACCTCCCTGCTTCTCTACCTCACTTTCATCCTTTAAACTGCTCCTTTATACCTCATTATTAGGCCAAATATTCAGTCACCTGCCCTATTACCTCTGTTTTTGACCTAGTGTCAACAGGTGCTTTCTGACATTTTGTGTGAAATGCCTTAGTACATTGTGTTACGTTAAAACCAATGTTGCTGATTTGTACATATATCACCATTCCTTCATCAATGAGTGAATTACTTGGAGCCTCTTACCTATCAGCATTGCAGCAAGTCAGAGCAAATCCAAGAAAAATGTCAAAACCACGAGTAGTCTAGGGTAAAGTTAATAAGGAGAAATGGTTCCCATTTGTAAAATGATCAACAAGAGGGCAGAGTTTCAAATTGATTTGAAAATGAACAAATTTGATGCAAAAATATTTTGTGTCACACAATGAGTGATTTGTGCCTAGAATTTACTGCCTGCAAGTGTAGTAAAGGCAGGTTCAACTGAGGCATTCAACAAGGCATTGGAGATTATTCAAAGACAAAGACTGTGGTGAGGTACAGAGAGAAAGTAGGCAGATGGCACTCAACCATAATGTTCATTGGAGAGCTAGTCCAGGCAGAATGGGCTGAATATGCCCCATAAGACTTCTGATATCTGTAGCTACACCACATGGATCACAGCAGTTCAAGAAACTCAGACATCCACTTCTCCACATGTAATTCAGAATTGGGCAATGTATGGCAATCTTAGAGTCATAGAGCTGTACAGTACAGAGAAAGACCCTTTTACCCAGTATCTCAACCTTGGCTATCAATGACACAAATATCTCAGTAAGGGGCCCAGCATCACTTCCCTAGCTTCCCACAAAGTTCTAGGATACATTTGATCAGTTCCAGGGGATTTATCCACCTTTATGCATTTTAAGACATCCAGCACCTCCTCCTCTGTAATATGGATATTTTCCAAAATATCGCCATTTATTTCCCCATGTTCTCTAACTTCAATATCCTTCTCCACATTAAACACTGTTGCAAAATGCTCGCTTAGTATCTCCCCCACCTCTGGCAATTCCACACAAAGTCAGCCTTGCTGAGATTTAGGGCATCCTATTCTCTCCCTAGTTAGTCTTTTGTCCTCAATGTATCTGTAGAATCTCTTTGAATTGTCCTTAGCGAAAGGGCAGGAGGGTGGGGTTAGGTGATGTTTTCGTACAGAGAGCCAGCCCAATTGCAATGTATTGTAGACAATGAATGATTCAGTATCTCAGTAGAAATGGAGGCCACAGACCAAACCCAAAGCCAGCATCCAACCTAATACCAGTCATCTCTTATTTAGTCCATCTGTGTTTCTAGTCTCCAATCTGTGAGCAAGGGCTGCAATAAAATAATTGCAAAATATTGCAGCTGCTGGAAGTTTGAAATAAAGACAGAAAAAGCTCAAGATAGTCTGGAGGACAGACATTGTCATTGGTTCATATAGGCCTCTAGCACAGAAAGTGGCCCTCAGACCCATCAAGTCTACTCTCGTCAAAAATAAGGCAGTATTCATAGAGTAATGAAAAGAGTGATTCATTTAAGGTGTACAGAATGTATCATCGTGAGCAAACATGGTGAAAATTTGGTGATCAATGCAAGCTCAGAAGTGAAAGAGAAATGAAGCGTAGAAAAAAACACAATTTCTGATTGTGAAAGATACTGTGGGACAATAAACTTAGTAAGGTGGTAGCACATAGTTAGGGGATAGGCAGCAGTGTAAACCACACTCAGTTGAATCTCATGAATACTCATCAGTGAAACAACCTCACCATTTTCAAATCTTCTGCTCAAGATTTTGAAATCTCTTGCTGGAAGTATCAGTTGGAAATACTCAAAAATACTGGAGTCAGAGTAAAATCTCACATTTGATGTAATCTCAGGGGAGCGGGTGATGTCATTGTGCAGTTGTTGCTGTGTGATGACACCACATGCAGTAACACAGAGCATCTGGGTCTGCGCAAAGCAGAGATCACCACACAGTGTGAAGGATGGGAGGATGCAGAGGAGATTTACCAAATAGTTTGAGGGATGAGGAATTTGAGTTGCATTGTTATGTTAAAGAACTGAAATTGTCTGTTTGGAGAGAAGCAGAATGAGCAGGAATGAGATAGAAGTATTTGTGTAAAAGATTAATATGTGGTAGAAAAAGAAAAGTTATTCTTATTAGCTGGACATCAGAAAAACAATTATGGAACTGATTGAAGGTTTTGGTGAAGAGCCACAGGGAGGATATCAGGAAACATTTTATGCAGCTCATGATAAAGATCTGGATTTCAGTGCTTACTTACAAAGGTCAATGATGTGAAGTATATGATTCTGTCAGAGTTACACATGATATTTGGTTTCAGTTTCCTGTCAGCAAATCCCGATGTATATCTTCTAATAGTTGTTTACAACATCTATCGCTGTCAGTTCAGGATAGCAATTCAGAGAAGAAAAACAATTCTGCTGGTTTGAATTTACTGTTATTAACGTCATTTTCAAACTCCCTGTCAAAGCAAAGGATATGTATGTTTGCTGCTGCAAGTTACTCCTCATTGTAGTCGGCAGGCACTTTGGGGGCCTACATTTCTGCCCATTTGACTGAATAGAGGCACAGATCTTTAGACACATGAACCAGGACATCCTATGAGGAAGTGGGAAGCAGCAAGCAAGGTTTATTTCCTTTTCTACCACCACTCTGCCTCATCAATAAAACATTGGGTGTGAAAGACTCATGCAACTTGAAGAACAAGGTGTCTCCATTCTGAACAATGGGCAACAAGCTCCTCCCAGTCATCCCAAATATTGCCCCCAACAAAGATGAAGACTGCGTGTGCGCCTAGCTGCCCCAGTGCCTTCAATAAAGATGGCAGAGGTTAACCTGGGTCCTAACTTTAAACAAAAGCTAAATAAAAACCAAAAGAATTGTGGATGCTGTAAATCAGGAACAAAAACAAAGTTGCTGGAAAAGCTCAGCAGGTCTGGTAGCATCTGTGAAGGAGAAAACAGAGTTAACATTTCGGGACCGGTGACCCTTCCTCAGAACTGATGGTGGCTGGGAAAACGTCAGTTTATATGCAGAAAATAGGGAGGTGGGTGGGGTAGGGAGTAAACGATAGGATAGAGCCCGAAGAGAGAGAAAGACAGTTGGACAGACAAAGGAGTTGCTAACGATCAGGCTGGGAGGGTAAGTAGTTGTTAATGGGGACTGTTAGTGACTAACAACAGGGGGTGTGTAGTGGCAGGCTATGTGGTAACAAAGCCAGGTGTGTGGGATGGGGGGCTGGGACATGGGAGAGTTTAGGCCCTAAAATTATTAAACTCAATATTGAGTCCGGAAGGCTATAGGGTCCCCAAGCGGAACATGAGGTGTTGTTCCCCCAGCTTGCATTGGGCTTCACTGGAACACTGTAGCGAGCCAGAGACAGATGTTGGCCAGGGATCAGGGTGGTGCATTGAAGTGGCAGGCAACGGGTAGTTCACGGTCTTTTTTGTGAGTAGAACGTAGATGTTCTGCAAAGTGGTCGCCAAGTCTACACTTTGTTTCCCCAATGTAGAGGAGACCACATTGTGGGCAGCAAATGCAGTAGACGAGATTCTGGGAAGTGCAGGTGAAGTGTTGCTTCACCTGGAAGGTATGTTTGGGCCCTTGGATACTGGGGAGGGACGAGGTAAATGGGCAGGTGTTGCACCTTCGCCGGTTACAGGGCAAGGTGTCATAGAGCTGTAGGAAGGTGTTGGGGGTGAAGGAAACGTGGACCCGGGTGTCCCAGAGGGAAAGGTCCCTGCAGAAGGCAGACAAGGGAGGGAAGGGGAATAGGTGTCTGGTGGTGGCATCTTGCTGGAGGTGGCAGAAATGGCATCTGATGATCTTCTGGATGTGGATGCTGGTGGGATGGTAGGTAAGGATAAG
>NC_063373.1:4492263-4533913 GCF_021869965.1 Rhincodon typus | reverse complement strand
CTAGGTCTGAAACGTCAGCTTTCCTGCTCCTCTGATGCTGCTTGGCCTGCTGTGTTCATCCAGCTCTACACCTTGTTATCTCAGATTCTCCAGCATCTGCAGTTCCTACTATCTTATGATCTATCAAGTCAAGTTTAACTCAGAGATCCAACTTGTCCAATAGTTCCATCAACTGGGACCATAACATTTGGAAAATGAACAGCAATTTCATTGAAACTTACATTATTCTTACAGGGTGAGTGTAGGTAGAATTTCTTCCTTGGCTGTTCAGTTTAGAACCAAGGGACATAGTCTCAGAATAAGGGCTTGGCCATTTAAGATCAGATTGAGGAGGAATTTTTTGCTCAGAAACTTTGCAGTTCTCTACCCAGGAAGCAGTGGAAGCTCAATGATTGAGGATTTTCAAGTCAGAATTCAGTAGATTCCTGGAAATGAATGACATTATGCGAAACAGAAATAATGTGGGAAAGAAATGACCATCCATCATTTAATTGAATGACAGAGCAGGTTCAGGGGCTGAATGGGCCACTCCTACTCAAGGTTGAAGGACTTTCCCCATCTCCTCCATCTTCAAGTCCAACAATGTGAGGACCTGATGGACTTTGTCACAGATTGAGACCATCTGATCACTTGCCTCTGCACTGTCCCTCCCTTCTCCAAGCTCACCAGGACAAACTGCCTCAAAAGTTCTTATTCATATCATTCTCTAATTTCTTTCCTATCTCCCATCATGCTCTGTCACTGCTCAAAAAGTCTATTTGACCCACTTTTGAGTCCCTCAACCCTACTCCTACAAAACATCTGGTCCAACTTCCCCATGTTCAGTGAAATTGTTAAGTTCTCACTCTCCCTTCTGGTTCTCTCTCTCTCACCTGCAAGGAATCAGACTCTTCGGGATAACTCATCCCTGCCAACCAATTTTCCCAAACTATCACATACCATGGAGGAAGGGTCACCAGACCCAAAACGTTAACTCTGTTTTCTCCTTCACAGATGCTTCCAGACCTGCTGAGCTTTTCCAGCAACTTTGTTTTTGTTACATACCATGGAGAGACTGGAGAAGCTGAAGGGTAACATCGTGGCTCAATGGGTAGCACTGCTGCCCCACACTGCCAGGGACCCAGGTTCAATTCCACCCTTAGGCAACTGTCTGCGTGGAGGTTGCACATTTTCCTGTGTATACATGGGTTTCTGCTGGGTGCTAAGGTTTCCTCCCACAGTCCAAAGATGTGCAAGTTTGGTGGATTGGCCACGCTAAATTGCCAATAATGTTCAGGGATGTGTGCATTAGTTGTATTAGCTATGTGAAATGTAGGGTTACAGGGAAAGGGGATGGGTCTGGGTGGGATGTTCTTCAAAGGGTCAGTGTAGAATTGTTGGGCTGAATGTCCTATTTTCACATTGTAGGAACTCTACTGAGATTATTTGTCTTTGAGCACAGCAGGTTGAAGAATGATTTTATTATGGTGTGAAAATTTTTGTGGCAGTTTTATCTGCACAGGGAGCAATTTCTGTCCACTGCCAGATACTTGGTAATCACAGAACACAACTTCAAAGTATGCAGCAAAAAATCCAAGGGGGCAGATGCGATTATTTTACTCAATGAGTTCTGATCATCTTGCTGACATAATCTGAATGTTTGATGGAAGCAAATCCAACAGTAACTTTCAAAAATGATTTGGACTTTTCCTTAATAAGGAAGTGTTTTCAGAGAGAAGGAGCAGGGAGTGGGGCAGATTGTCAATATTTTCAGAGACAGTACTAGCACAATGGGCTAAATGGCCACCTTCTGTGCTCTTAAGATTCAATTCCACGGGATCAGGATTTAATTACTTACACAGTTCCTGTTTCAGTAAGAATTAGTCACATATTCCTTCTGAAACTGGGAAATAATTTCATCAGTAATCAGGATGCTAATGTGTAAAATAATCATATCATAACAATTAATAACCAGAGCCCTGTTACATTAATAAACAGGATCTTATTACATAAAGGTAATTCAGCAGTTGTATCAATAATCCCGAGTGTATAGAATGAATAATCTAGATATTATTGCATTAATAATCAGAACCCAAATACATTAATAATATGTGACTAACTCTGTGCCAATCTCCCTTTGCCACACTGATGAGCAATTCTCAGAACTCCCAAAACTTAACTCTCAGGTGATGCAGATTTTGAGAGATTAGAATGTGTCCCATTGGGACAAGATTTGGAAAGCAGCAATTTAATACAATGCCTTTCTCGACTTCAATTGCACTGTTCTGATTCCTCATCTCATCATTCATTGTCACATCTCCCTGAGAGAAGTTATTTTTGTTTATGGTTACCAGGCATCATGGTAGTTTGTTGATTTTGGTGTTGGTGTCTGTGTCACTCCATTCTTCACCCTGAATATGTCAGATGTGGTGCTGTGAGATTATGGAGTGTGTTTATTAAAGGAGCAGATCAGCCTGAAGAGCTTTGGCCGACAGCAAATTTCGCCCAAAATCCTGTCAAAATCTGTCCCACTTTTGGTTTCAAATGGGTTTAGTCAGTTCTACAACATGAAGGTGAGGAGGTAAATCCTGTTCTGAGCACTTGTTTTGTACCTGGGGTAAGGAGAATAGTGTGTCCCCTGTCACTCTGCCAGCATGGAAATCACACTCTGCTTCAGGATAAAGTCAGTCTTCAAGGAGATGAGGTCTTTCAAAAGCACTCTTGTGAAGGCCTTCCCAGGATGCAGAGAGAATCAGACACCAAATTGTAGATTTTGCACCAAAGGTGATCACATTTATAACTTCATTGTAATCAGGTTCTTGTTGAAGTTCTGGAATGAAACAGAATAATAAGATAGCTCGTTTAAAAATTAACATTGAAGTTTTGAAAATCAGTGCTTTATCCAGAATATTAAACGCCACTTACTTATAGTGTGTTGTTAATATCAGCGGAAACACTGAATACTGTCAGACTACCAATCCTGGATATGGTCAACAGTACAATCCAGAGTTTGCAGTCACTTGTGCATTTGCTGGTGTCTCAACATTCTGGGTAATCAAGGGAACCCTGTCTCTCATACGGTGTGAGTGAATAGCCTCTCCCGAGTGTGAACCTACTGGTGTGCTTTGAAGTTGCTCGAAAGTTTGAATTTCTTTCGACAGCGAGTGCAACTTCTCCTTTGTGTGAATTCGTTGATGTGATGCCAGTTTGGCTAACTGAATACATCCCTTCCCACACTCGGAGCAAGTGAACAGCCTGTCCTCAGTAAGAACTTGCTCATTCTTCAGCAAGTGGGAGGATACATTAAATCCCACACTTAGAGCAAGTGAATGGCCTCTTCCCAGTGTGAACTCACTGGTGTACAGTGAGGTAGTATGACTGCCTGAACCTCTTTCCATAGTCAGTGCAGCAGAAGGGCCTCTGGTCAGTGTGAATTCACTGATGCAATGCCAGGACAGTTGACTGTGCAAATCCCTTTCTGCACACGGAACAGAAGAATGGCTTCTCACCAGTGTGACTGCATTGATGGGTTTCTGGCAGGTAATGAGAATCAAATCCCTTGCCAAATTCCTCACATTTCCAGAGCCTCTCTCCAGTATGACTCCATAATTCCAGCTGGGCTGGGTAACTGAAGCCAATTCCACAGTCCTCGCATCTCCATTGTTTCTCCATGGTGCTGGTGTCCTTGTGTGACTCCAGATTGGACAATCTTGCAACACGTGTGGTTTCTCCTCAGAATAGTGGTTTCTTTTTCAGGTTGTGTTAGTGGATACAGCTGTTATCACTGTGGCTCAGTGTTTTTGAAGTCACAATAGTATTTGAAACCCTTTCTTGAATGCAGAACAGACAAATATTCTCCTTCCATATTCAAAGGCTGGTGATATTCAGATCCTGATGAGTCAAGTGCCTTCCTGTGGTGCTTGGTTTGAGATTTCTAATCATAAATCCTCCTGTTCAATCCATCTGTAAAAGGAGTTTACAATTGTCACTACTGTCAATATGGAATAGAAATTCAAAACATTAAATTCTAGCTTTACTAAATTAAGTTAATTAATTCAATATTGTCCTCTTGTTCTGCAAAGCTGTAAATTCCAGTCTTCATTCAGCTTTATAGAATTTTAGTTAGGTCACGCTTGGAATATTGCATACAGTTCTGATCACCACACCACGAAAAGGATGTGGATGCTTTAGAGAGGGTAAAGAAAAGATTTACCAGGATTTTGCCTGGTACTGGGGGAGGTTTAGCTATGAAATAGTTTGGATAGACTAGGTTTGTTTTCACTAGAATTCAGGAGGTTGAGGGGAGAACTGATAGAACTTCATAAAGTTGTGAATGCCATGGATAGTGTGAAAAGTATGAAGCTTATTTTCCCCAGGGTGGAGGGGTTAATTACTAGGAGTCAGAGATTCAAGGTGCAGGGGGTAGGGGGGGGTGGAATTTAAAAGAGATGTGCAAGGCAAGGTTTTCAAGGGTGGTGAGTGCCTGGCACATGTTGCCAGAGGAGGTAGTAGAAGCAGACAGAATGGCAGCATTCAAGAAGTACCTGGATGAATACATGGCTAGGAAGGGAATAGAGGGATATGGATCCTGTAAGTGAAGACAGTTTTAGTATAGAAGGGCAAAAGTGTCACACAGTCTTGGAGGGCCAAATGGCCTGTTCCTGTGCTGTATTCATTTTTGTTCTTTCTTTCTTCTTCATTGATTTTTTTAAAGAGGTGACTAAGGTAGTGAACAGGAGAATATCTGTGGATGTTGTTTGGACGGACTTCCGGAAGGTATCCGATAAAGTCACATGTAAAATACTGTAAATTGAGGAAGAGGCGCGAGGAGCTGAGGGCAAACTACATTTGGATGAAGGAGTGGAAGTGTGGGTTAGTAAGTTCACGGACGATATGAAGGTGGGTCGAGTTGTGGATAGTATGGAGGGCTGTTCTAGGTTGCAAAGCGACATTGAAAGGATGCAGAGCTGGGCTGAGAAGTGGGAGATGGAGTTTAACCCTGAAAAATGTGAGGTGATTCATTTTGGAAGGACAAATTTGAAAGCAGAATACTGGATTAGCAGTGTGGAGGAGCAGAGGGATCTTGGGGCTCATGTCCACAGTTCCCTGAAAGCTGTCACCCAGGTGGATAGAGTTGTTAAGAAGGCATATGGTGTGTTAACTTTCATTAATAGAGGGATTGAGTTCAAGAGCCGTGAAGTTATGCTCCAGCTATACAAAACCCTGGTTCGGTCACATCTGGAGTATTGTGTCCCGTTCTGGTCGCCTCATTACAGGAAAGATGTGGAAGAGTTGGAAAAGGTGCAGAGAAGATTTACCAGGATGTTGCCTGGAATGGAGGGAAAGTCTTACGAGGAAAGGTTGAGACAGCTAGTGCTTTTCTCTTTTGAAAGACGAAGGATGAGAGGTGACTTGATAGAGGTGTACAAAATGATCAGAGGTATACAAAATGATCAGAGGTATAGATAGAGTGGACAGCCAGAGACTTTTGCTTAGAGTGGAGGTAGCTATTACGAGGTGGCATAGTTGTAACGTGAGTGGAGGTAGATATAGGGGAGACGTCAGAGGCAGGTTCTTTACTCAGAGTGTGGCATGGGTGTGGAATGCATTGCCGGAGATGGTAGTGGAGTCGGCCTCATTAGGAGCATTTAAGCGGCTCTTAGACAGGTACATGGATGATAGTATAAGGTAGGGGTGGAGGTTAGATAGACCTTAGGTTTAGGGTAAAAGTTCGGCACAACATCGTGGACCGAAGGGCCTGTACTGTGTTGTACTGTTCTATGTTGTACTGTTATGGCTGGGAAATTGGTTGGTTGACAGGTAACAGAAAGAAGGGATAATTGGTAGCTACTCAAATTGGCAGAATGTGACTCATAATGTCCTGCAAGGGACAAAAACAAGTTGCTGGAAAAGCTCAGCAGGTCTGGCAGCATCTGTGAAGGGAAGAACAGAGTTAACATTTCGGTGACCCTTCCTCAGAAGATGTGATTTGATCGTGATTTCCAAGGTATTAACAGGAAAAAAAAAGTGCAGATAAATTATGTCCACTGCTTTATGTACTGGAACTAGGTAGCATAGTCTTAGAATTTGTGCCAGACCATTTAGGAGAAATGTTATGAGGAACTTCTACAGATAAAGGTGGTGGATGTTTGCACTTTCTTCCATAAACGATAGTTGACGCTAGATCAATTATTGATTTTAAATCTGGGATAGATGATTTTTTATTAAGTAGAGATATGAGCCAATGGTCAAAATCGGGCCACGGGTCAGCCATTATCTCATTGAAGAGCTTGAAGGACTGATTAGTCTACTCCTGTTCCTATGTTCCTGACTCTCCCAGCAAAAAGATTGAATCCCAAACCCATCTCCCCCATCTCTTTCCTCCATTTCCAGTTTTCACCGTACCTCTCTTTGCCTGTCTTCAGTTCTCCAGCTCCTGTCTGCAGACTGAGAATCAAATCATTGCCTCTCCTGGTCACGTGGACGTTCGAGGTGCCGCCCACCAATTAAACGCATGCGCACGGACCCCGTTAAAACAAGATGGTCGATATGAACTAGGCCATGTGCATGAGAAAATCCTTCAGATTTTATCAACGCGGGACCGACAGAGTTTCATTCGTTGTTTGTGGCCTACAGTAGGTGTTTAGGAATCCTCCCTGCCATGTTGTTGTTCATAATTCCCTCCGCGTCGCCGCCATTTACTGGCCGCCTGGCGATAAACCGATCAGCTCCCATTACCATCACCGGCCTCGCAAATGCTCAGAATGTAGTACAGCAATGCGCAGCCGCATTGGTCGCTGTTGTGGGCATAGAGGACGTTCACCATCGCGAGACATTGTGGGTAAATCTCCGGCCATTACTCATCTTGTTAGCTTATAGTTATTTATTCAGGAACAAAAACAGAAGTTGCTGGAAAAGCTCAGCAGGTCTGGCAGCATCTGTGAAGAAAAAAAAAATCAGAGTTAATGTTTTGGGTCCGGTGACCATTCCTCAGAAACGTTAACTCTAATTTTTTTCTTCACAGATGTTGTCACACCTGCTGAGCTTTCCCAGCAACTTCTTTCTTTGTTCCTAATTTACAGTATCTACAGTTCTTTCGGTTTCCATTTATTCAGTATCTGTTCCATTCTGCTCAGCCTCCACAAGCTCCACTGCAAATGCTGTGCACTGGCTAGTGGTCTCTAAGGTGGAGCTTTGCCGTTGCTCTCTTCTGTGGTTCTTCAGCTGCTGAGATGCTGGTTTCACCTGTTGAGCTATTCTGGGCCGGCATTGATCTCATTAGAGGGAAGGATCACGTGTTTATATCTTTGAAAACATGGTAGAAAACGGTGAACATTATCAATATTTACTTCTTGTCAGTCTCTCACAAATTGAATATAATAGTAGCAATAATTTGTTTGATTATTTTTAATTGGTGTTTTTTCTAAAAAAAAAGTCCTGTTTCTCTCTTTCCTTTTCAGAATTCAGATTCAACACCTGGTTTCTTTCCTCTGATGTCTTGAATGGCTGCTGACAGGTCTTGTTGGCAACTGAGGATTAATTGTCCTGGAAACTCTCAGCAAGCAGAGTGAGGGAGCAGAAGTTTCTGTCACTGATTGCAAGGTCACAAAGTGAGTGGGGCTGATTCTGAGGAAGTTTAGACCTGACTACCCTTTGAGGGCTTTGAGGGTCTCCAGCAAGGGAGCAACCTGGACATTTGAATGCCTTGGGCCTTGATGCCAGTGTATTTTTTGCTGCATGCAGACAGGTGGGAGGTGCTTGTGGGGGGTGGTGTGGCCTGTGCCCCATTAACAACAACAACTGTAGTTAAGGTGGTAGCACCATGTTCTCTGATAGAGAAGTTAAAAAAAGGATGGCGCCATGGCTCAGCAGTTAGCACTGCTGCCTCACAGCGCCAGGGACCCGGGTTCGATTCCAACCTAAGGCACTGTATGTGTGGAGTTTGCACGTTCTCCCCATGTCTGCATGATGCTCTGGTTTCCTCCAGTCCAAAGATGTGCAAGTTTGGATTGGCTACACTAAATTGCCCATAGTGTTCAGGGATGTGTAGGTGAGCTGCATTAGTCACGGGAAATGCAGGGTTACAGGGATAGGGTAAGGAGATGATCTGGGTGGGATGCTCTTCGGAGGGTCGGTATGGACTTGTTGGGCTGAATGGCCTGTTTCCACACTGTGGGGATTCTATGATTCTATAGTTTTGAGGTCTGGAACCTGAGTTGACTGGGCAGGTGAGTCACTGTAAACCACTGTTAAATAATTTATCCTGTAAAATTGAAATCAAGATTCATTTTCTCAATAAACAGATTAAAATGGATCAGTAGTTTCACCTTTTGGAATTCTGGAATAGCAGGTGGGTCCTTGTAAAATATGAGCAGGGGCTTGCCTTGAGAATCAGAAACCAAAACTGAACAAGGAACTGAGTTTAATTCCACCATTCAACATGATCATGGCTGATCTGATTGTGGTCTCTGCTTCACTTTCCACCTTCCCAGAACATTTCACTTCTTTGTCTATCAAAAATATTGCAAAATTATGCTAATTTGAACATACAGGTTGCTATTGTATATTGTAAATTGCAACTCTCCTCTATTCAAATAGAAAATAGAGGTATGGGCACAATTACAATGCTTAAAAGACACTTAAGTACATGGGTTTGGAGGGATATGGGCCCAGGAGCAGGCAAGTGGGACTAGTTCAGTTTGGGATTATGTTTGGCATGGACTGGTTGGATGAAAGGGTCTGTTTCCATGTTATATGACTCTATAATAGGTGCACAGCACCCTGCGTCATGTATTAAAATCCGTTATTATATGTTGTCACATTCATTCCTTCATTTCTCAAATATTTGCAGACTATTTATGAATTTTATAAGGTAGGGGAACTATGCCGAATCAAGATCTATTTCTTCTATATCTTGTTTGTGGAAAGAAGTCTTTCCTCCTTAATTTGTTCACAGAATTGCTTTCTTTATTTGTACAAACTTGTGAAAAGAATACAAATATAGTTTATGTTGTTTTCGGCTCAGGTGGGAGAGAGAGTGTGTGAGATGGGAATTTACAGCTTTGAAGAAACAGGAGAGGAAAGAAATATTTCATGGAAACTGGAATTGTCTGTTCTAAATTTTTAATCTGGACTGACAGTGATGTCTTTTATTAACTCCTTTTACAGGGGATCAGGGAAGATTTCTAAATGAACAAATCAAGCCAATCATCACTTTGAGATCTGCCAGGATTTTTCAATTTATCAGGACCAGCACATCATCGGTCTTTAAATGTGGAGAGAGAAATGACGGGAGACATACACAACGAGAGTGAGTGTCCAGTTTTAGAGTTTTAAAAATAAATACACAACATTCACAGGGGATGAAACCATATACGTGTTCTGCGTGTCGACAAGGATTGAACTAATGTCCAACCTGAAGAAAGACAAGGACAACGAAACCATGGAGAAACAGTGGAATTGTGGGGACTGTGGGAAGGGATTCAATTACCCTTCCCAGCTGGAGATTCACCGACGCAGTCACACAGGGGAGAAGCCATTCATCTGCCACATGTGTGGGAAGGGATTCACTTCATCATCAATGTTACATATCCACCAGAGGACTCACACTGGGGAGAAACCATTAACCTGCTCCGTGTGTGGGAAAGGATTTAATTTTCTGTCCCAGCTGCTGAGGCACCAGCTGATTCACATTGAGGAGAGGCTGTTTAACTGCTCTGATTGTAAGAAGAGCTTTAAAAGACAACAGGATCTGGTCAAACACCAGCTCGTTCACACCAAGAGACAGTTCAGTTGTTCTCACTGCAGGAGGGCATTTAGACATTCATGGATCCTCCTAAAACACTATCAGGTTCACACTGGGGAGCAGCTGTTCACCTGCTCCGTGTGTGAGAAGGAATTTATTCGGTTATCTCACTTCAATTCACACCAACGTGTTCACACTGATGATAGACCTTTCAAATGTTCAGAATGTGAGAAGGCTTTTAAAACTAGTGGTGATCTGCTGAGGCACCAGCGAATTCACACTGAGGAGAGGCCATTCACTTGCTCCATGTGTGGAAAGGGATTTCTCTGTTTGTCCAATCTCACTTTACACCAGCGAGCTCACTCTGACGAGAGACCTTTCCAATGTTCTGACTGTGAGAAGAGTTTTAAAACTGCAAGGGATCTGCTTATGCACCAGCGTATTCACACGGGGGACAGGCCATTTACCTGCTCCCTATGTGGGAAGGGATTCACCCGTTCATCCCACCTCCTCACACACCAGCGCATTCACACTGGGGAGAGGCCATTTACATGCTCTGTCTGTGGGAAACGATTCACTCGACAATCTCACCTCAATTCACACCAGCTTGTTCACACTGATAGCAGATCTTTTCAATGTTCTGAATGTGACAAGACCTTTAAAACCACAGGCAGTCTGCTGAGACACCAACGTATTCACACTGGGGACAGGCTGTTCATTTGCTCCGTGTGTGGGAAGCGATTCATTCAGTCATGCCACTTACGGACACACCAACGTGTTCACAAATGATCTGCAGGGGATGGATTCTGTTGTTGCTGGTGATCATTACAAGCGAGTTCATTCTGACAGCTGGAGTTTTATATCTGCTGATGTTATTAATCCCATAACTGAGCTGGAATTTAATTACTGTAACAGATCACAATACACTAATGTAATTTGAAACAGTGTGTCAGGTTCTTAATTTCTCCAAAATGATGTCCTGTTGATAATGGCACCTTTTTCAGGCCTTTTCTCATTTCTACCTCTGGATTTTTTCTATTCTCATACTTCAGTTACTCCTATGGACAAGTCCAACTCCCATTCCTTCCAGAGTGTCTCTCTTAATCGTGTTATCCAGCAAAAGTGTTAGTAGCCGGGATCACTAAAAGCAAAACCAAGTCTGTCCATCACTTTCAGCAACCAGACTTGATGTGTGTTCCACAGCAAACATCATTCACCCCCTCCTCCTGGACAACACCCCAAGGCCTCCTACCCTCCCTCGACCTCTTCATCTCCAACTGCCGTCGAGACATCAATCGCCTCAACCTCTCCACCCCTCTCACCCACTCCAACCTCTCCCCCGCAGAACGTGCAGCCCTCCGCTCCCTCCGCTCCAATCCCAACCTCACCATAAAACCCGCGGACAAGGGAGGCGCAGTTGTAGTATGGCGCACTGACCTCTACATCGCCGAGGCCAGACGCCAACTCTCCGACACCTCCTCCTACCGCCCCCTTGATCATGACCCCACCCCTGAGCACCAAACCATCATCTCCCAAACCATCCACAACCTCATCACCTCCGGTGACCTCCCATCCACGGCCTCCAACCTCATCGTTCCCCAACCTCGCACTGCCCGCTTCTATCTCCTTCCCAAAATCCACAAACCTGAATGCCCTGGTCGACCCATTGTCTCCGCCTGCTCCTGCCTCACCGAACTGATCTCCAACTATCTAGACTCCATTTTCTCCCCCTTGGTCCAGGAACTCCCTACCTATGTCCGTGACACCACCCACGCCCTCCACCTCCTCCAGAACTTCCAATTCCCCGGTCCCCAACATCTCATCTTTACCATGGACGTCCAGTCCCTCTACACCTGCATTCCCCATGCAGATGGCCCTAAGGCCCTCCGCTTCTTCCTGTCCCGCAGGCCCGACCAGTCCCCCTCCACTGATACCCTCATCCGCTTAGCCGAACTCGTCCTCACACTCAATAACTTCTCTTTCAATTCCTCCCACTTCCTACAGACAAAGGGGGTAGCCATGGGTACCCGCATGGGCCCAAGCTACGCCTGCCTCTTTGTAGGTTACGTGGAACAATCCCTCTTCCGTACCTACACCGGCCCTAAACCCCACCTCTTCCTCCGTTACATTGATGACTGTATCGGCACCACCTCGTGCTCCCACGAGGAGCTCGAACAGTTCATCCACTTCACTAACGCCTTCCACCCCAACCTTAAGTTTACCTGGACCATCTCTAACACCTCTCTCCCCTTCCTGGACCTCTCTGTCTCCATATTGGGCAACCACCTAGAAACCGATATTCATTTCAAGCCCACCGACTCCCACAGCTACCTAGAATACTCCTCCTCCCACCCACCTTCCTGCAAAAATGCTATCCCCTATTCCCAATTCCTTCGCCTCCGCCGCATCTGCTCCCAGGATGAGGCATTCCACTCCCATACATCTCAGTTGTCCTCGTTTATCAAGGACCGTAACTTCCCCCCCTCAGTGGTCGAGAATGCCCTCAACCGTGTCTCCCGCACCTCATCCCTCACACCCCGTCCACGCAATAAGAACCAAAAAAGAATCCCCTCGTTCTCACGTACCACCCCACCAACCTCCGGATCCAACGCATCATCCTCCGACACTTCCGCCATCTGCAATCCGACCCCACCACCAAAGACATCTTTCCCTCCCCACCCTTATCTGCTTTCCGGAGGGACAACTCTCTCCGTGACTCCCTTGTCTGCTCCACACTCCCCTCCAGCTCCACCACACCCGGCACTTTTCCCTGCAACCGCAGGAAGTGCTACACCTGCCCCCATACCTCCTCCCTCACCCCCATCCCAGGCCCCAAGAAGACTTTCCACATCAAGCAGATGTTCACCTGCACATCTGCCAATGTGGTATACTGCATCCGCTGTACCCGGTGTGGCTTCCTCTACATCGGGGAAACCAAGCGGAGACTCGGGGACCGCTTTGCAGAACACCTACGCTCGGTTCGCAATAAACAACTGCACCTCCCAGTCGCGAACCATTTCAACTCCCCCTCCCATTCCTCAGATGACATGTCCATCCTGGGCCTCCTGCAGTGCCACAACGATGCCACCCGAAGGTTGCAGGAACAGCAACTCATATTCCGCTTGGGAACCCTGCAGCCCAATGGTATCAATGTGGATTTCACAAGTTTCAAAATCTCCCCTCCCCCCACCGCATCCCAAAACCAGTCCAGCTCGTCCCTGCCTCCCTAACCTGTTCTTCCTCCCACCTATCCCCTCCTCCCACCTCAAGCCGCACCTCCATCTCCTACCGACCAACCTCATCCCGCCCCCTTGACCTGTCCGTCCTCCCTGGACTGACCTATCCCCTTCCTAACCCCCTACCTACACTCGCCTTTACTGGCTCCATCCCCGCCTCTTCGACCTGTTTGTTTCCTCTCCTCTATCCCTCTTCTATCCGCCTCCCACTCTCTCCCTATTTATTTCAGAACCCCCTTCCCCTCCCCCTTTTCTGATGAAGGGTCTCGGCCCGAAACGTCAGCCTCTCTGCTCCTATGATGCTGCTTGGCCTGCTGTGTTCATCCAGCCCTGCACCTTGTTGTCTCTATCATTCAACTCACTATGTGTTAAACACACAGGTTGGAATCTTCCCAGTCCTGAACGATGTGAACAATGGTGAATCAGTTGGGTAAATAAATAAAGGTTCCAAAAATGAGATTTCCCAATGTCAAGGAATGAACAGTCAGATTTTCCACCCAAGGTTTTATTAGGGAGATGAGAATCATGCTGGTAAGTAGTGAGAGTCCTATTTGCATGCACTTACACCTCAATATTATCTATTCTCACCTGATTTATTTGCAATTTGATTTTCTCCCATGTGGCAGAGAGAAACTTGGTGTTGATGATTTCCAACACGAAAGTCTGAGCAGGTACCTGGGCTGCCCAACTTGTTCCTCCAGATCTCTATCTCCCCTCTGCATGAATACATTGGTAGGAAATCAGATCACTGAGATTTCCAGAGCACTTTTCCCAGTCTGGACAGAGGCAGATGATCAGATCGTCTTAATCTCAGTGACAACAAAGCTCCTCACACTTCTTGTTAAAGGTGAGCATGGAGGGGAGAGGGAGAGCAATTCAAAAGGGAATCACCTGGGTTAGAGACAAAAAGATGATACAGTGTTTGACCCAAAGCTGCTTTATTTGATGTTTGTCTACATAAACATATAACTAGACAGGTGGTTAGTAACATTCGCAGAAACAGGCAGCTATGAACAGTGTTCGCTCCTGGATGTGATTAAAAATAATAATCCAATCACTTTAATTTCTTCTGAAATTGGCGACTCGGCAGATGTGAGACCTATGTGAATCCCTTCCCACAGTCAGAGCAAGTAAGGGCTTATCCTCAGCATGAACACAATGGTGTATCAACAGGTGGCATGACTGAGAGAAGCCCTTCCCACAGGCAGAGCAGGTGAATGACTTCTCTCTGGTGTGAACTTGATGGTGTACAGTGAGGTAAGATGATCATCCAAATGCAGCCCCACAGTCAGAGCACCTGAATGGTCTCTCACCACGCTGAAGGAGCAACAGCTCCCCAGAATTTTTACAGCACTTCCCACAGACTGGACATTTAAAAGGTCTTTCCTCAGTGTGAACTTGCTGCTGTGTCACCAGGTTTGATGAATTGATAAATCCCTTCCCCACACTCCGTGCAGGTGAATGGCCTCTTCTCAGTGTGAACTGTCTGGTGTCTCATCAGGGTGGATGATCGAATGAATCCTTTTCCACATTCAGAGCAGATGAATAGTTTCTTCCCCAGTGTAGATGACTGAGTTAATCCTGTCCCACACTCAGAACAGGTGAATGGCCTCTCCCTGGTGTGATTGCACCAAATAAATTTTCAGCTTTGATGGATGAAAGAATTCTTTCCCACAGTGCCAACATTTCCACGTCTTCCCCTCTGTAGGAACCTATTTATGTTCTGACAGGCTGGTTGATTGGTTGAAGCTTTGACCACACGCAGAATCAGTGTATGGTTTCTGCTCACTGTGAATGGTGCTTTCTTCTTCCATGTTCAACATTCATGGTTGTGACATGTTTGGCAACTCTCTCAGATCTTGATGTAATGTTTGATTTCAGTTTCTTGACTGCAAAACCTTATCTTCTAAAAACTCTGTGAAACTGATTTAGACAGAACAAAGGGAGTCAGAAACCAAAAAATCAAAAATACACGTTATGCAATGTGAACTGGCTGAAGCTTGTAATTTGCAGAGTAGGTGGTAACAGCAGTGCAATAAAAAAACAATTTCTGACTTAACAATTATTTGGAAAGATGAATTTGTGAAGTCAGCAGCATACAGTCAGGGGATAGGCAGTGGTGAAAACCTAATTTAGGCACAGTTAGGAGAAGTAACAGTAAAATACAAAACAGAGCTAAAATACAACCATTATCAGGTTGGAGGAAGTTAGACAATGGCAGAGAGGAGATGTGGGAGGGCAGATGTCAAATAGAGCAATGGATGGACAGGGATTCAGATTCAGTGAGAGAGAAGCACACAGAGCACAGAATTTATGTGCACAGAGATCAAGGGCAAAGCGATCAAAAGATCATACAAATAGTGTGAGTGGAGTGTCAAATAACAAGTCCCTGCAGATGATCTGAAGTGTTAGATGGTGTGAGTAAAGTGTCAACAGCTGAATAACAAGGGGAGGGATAAACTATAATCCGAGTAAATGAGGCAGAGAGATAATTACACAAACTTAAAAATAAGGTGGTTCTGGAAACAAACCAAATGACTGGAATAACATGATAGGTATAAGAGTCGCATGCCGAAGGTCTAACCAAAATAACGAGTAATCCAAAGCTGTAAAAACTAATTAAGGTAGAGAGATCAAAACTATTTACCCAGGTGATGGTGACCAAACAGGACAGTAAAAAAGATTTTACAGAATCAAAACAATGTGGTGGGGTCACAGGTAGCGCGACATGAACCCAAGATCATGGTTGGAGCCATCTTCATGGGTACAGAACGTGGCTATCAGTTTCTGCTTGGCAATTTTGCCTTCTTGTTTATCTCAAAGGCTGCCTTGGATGCTGCTTACCCGAAGATTGGAAGCTGAATGTCCTTGACTGCTGAAGTATTCCCCAACTGGGAGTGAACTTCGTGTCTGGCAATTGTTGTGGCATCTGCACTGTCTCGCCAATATGCCATCCGTTGGGGCATCTCTGCCTGCAGCGTATGAGAAACACAACATTGGTTGCGTTCACATGAGTACCTACCGTGTATGTGATGGGTGGTGTTCCCACATGGCACCCATGTTGATGTCTTGCAGAGGTTGCTGTGGCAGGGTTGTGTAGTATTGTGATTGATGTTCTCCTGAAGACTGGGTAGTTTGCTGTGAATAATGGTCTGTTTCATGTTTGGCTGTTGTTTGAAGGCAAGAAGTGGAAGCGTAGGTACGATCTGGGTGAGATGCTCAACGTCATCAATGACACATTGAAGGCTGCAAAGAACATGGTATAGTCGTTCCGCTCCGGGGAAGTATTAGACGATGAAGGGTAATCTATCAGTCACATTCTGTGTCCGTCTTCTGAGCTGTGTATGTGCAGGGCTTGTCTGTAGGGGATGGCTTCTTTAATTTGTTTAGAATGGAAGCTAGAGAAGTAAAGCATCATGAAGTTATCCGTGGACTTGTGGTAGAGTGAGGTACTGAGGTGTCCGTCCTTGATGGAGATGCGTGTGTTCATGAATGAGAGTGATTCTGAAGAGTAGTCCATGGTAAGTGGGACGGTGGGCTGAAACTTGTTGATATCACTATGTAGTAATTTCAGTGATTCCTCACCATAAGTCCAAAGGAAGAAAATGTCAGATGTATCTGGCATATAGCATTGGTCAGAGGTTCTGCGCAGTGAGAAAGTCTTGCTCGAACTTGTGCATGAAAATGTTGGCATATTGGGGTGCAGACTTAGTCCCCATGGCTGTTCCATGTGTTTGGATAAAGAACTGGTTGTCAAAGGTGAAGATGTTATGTTGGAGGCTGAAGTGGATGAGTTGTAGGATGGCATCTGGAAATTGGCAATTGTTGGTATTGAGTACTGAGGTTGTTTCAGCAATGTGGGGGATGCTGGTGTAGAGTGCTGAAACATCCATTGTGACCAGGAACGTTCCTGGTTCCACTGATCCGTGGGTGCTGAGTTTCTGTTAGAAATCTGTAGTGTTGCAACAGAGGCTGGGCGTTCCTTATACAACAGGTTTCAAGATGCCCTCGGCATAGCCAGAGAGGTTGTCACGCAGGATCCCATCACCCGATATGGTGGGTTGTCCAAGTCTGTTGGCTTTGTGTATCTCCAGAAAGCAGTAGAATTTCCCATGCGAGAAGTATGCGTGATGAGAGTGCACGGGATACTCAAAGTCGGGATCGAAGGTCTTGATCAGTCTGTTCAGTTGATTGGTGTGTTCTTTGATTAGTTTGTACAGCTTTGGATTACTTATTACTTTGGTTAGACCCTCGGCATGCGACTCTTATACCAATTATGTTATTCAAGTCACTTGGTTTGTCTCCAGAAGGACCTTATTTTTAATTTTTTGTAATTATCTCTCCACCTCATTTAATCAGATTATAGGTCATTCCTTCACTTGTTATTCAGTTGTTGACACTTTACTCACACCATCTAACACTTCAGTGCAGGGACTTATTTATCAACTCTCTATTCACACCATCTTTTGATCTCTGCCCATAAATTGTGTTCTGTGTGCTTCTCTCTCACTTCACGTGATGAAGTGGCTGCGCTCCAAAAGTTGTGATTTCAAATAAACCTGTTGGACTACAACCTGGTGTCGTGTCACTTCTGACTTTGACCCCCCCCATCCAACACCGGCACCTTCACATCTTTTTGAAGCAGTAACCACCTGAGCAGGAGGGGGAAAATGGGTGGGGCCTGCAGCTTGGAACCCAAGGACATTATCAATGAGCTCAGCGATTCCTATTGGCTGCTTCAGGCAAGCCCCATCCCCAATTATAAACGTCAAGATGCAGAAGTCGTCCACCTCTATGCGACATCTGGGAGCAAAGTAATGTCTCCCCCTTTTGCATTTCTTTTCTCATCCTGAGAGGGAGGGTGGCAGAACTGCTCAGTCCAGCAACTGAAGGGAGAGGAAGTGAATCCAGAGAGGAAGCATACTCTGTAAACATTGGTTCAAGTATGTCTCATAAGCTGAGAGAACAAATAATGACAATAAATTTATCACATTTATTTGTCTGCCTAAAAGGGTGGCCTCTTTCCTCATTAAAGGATTTCTCTCAGAGATGGTCAGGATTTAAGGGGCAGTAAATTAGAAATAATGGACTGCATATAATACAGGTATATGATACACTTGTATATGCATATACGTTTAGGGTGGGAGCCTGCATGAAAATTTTCAGGTTTGTGCGTCCCGGACAGCAAGCACTGAGCAGTTAAACCGCAAGAATTATGGATGCCGGAAATTAGAAACAAAGAGAGAAATTTTTGGAAAAGTTCAACAGCTCTGGCAGCATCTGTGGAGAGAAATCAAAGTTAACATTTCAGATCCAGGGACCCTTCCTCAGAACGGAGTACGGAGCAGAAATCTGTTGATCAACATGAATTTTTGCCTTCTGGAGAATGAGTGTGAGAAGGAAGGCAGAGTGTGTGGGAAGGTGACTTCCAGCATTTGCAATTAATCAACGGTTAAGCAAGGGGATTAATGAAGAACAGTCAGCATGCATTTTTTAAAGGAGAGTTCACATCTGACCAACTTGATTCAAGTTTTTGATGAGGTATCCAGTTGTGTCAATGAGAGTAAAGCCTTTGATCAGTCTCCTTGGACATTAGTAAGGCTTATGGTAAGGTCCTATATGGGAGACTGAAAGGAAAGGTAAGAGCCCATGGGATCCATTGAAATTTGGCAAATTGAATCCACAATTGGCTGAGAGGCAGGCAGCAGCAGGTGATGGTTGAGGGATATTTTTTCAACTAGAAGTCTGTGTCCAGTGGGGTCCCACAGTGGTCAGTGTTGAGCCTTGCTGTTTATGGTTTATATAAATGATTTAGATTTGAATGTAGGATGGTTGATCAGTCAGTTCATAGATGATACAAAAGTAATAGGTGGTAAATAGTGTGGACAGCCTTCGCTTACAGCAGGATGTAGACAGGCTGGTCAGATGGGCTGATCAGAGGTAAATAGGATTCAATTTGGATCAGTGAGAAGCAACATCTTTGGACAGGATAACTGGTCATTGAATTCGGCTGTTGATCAAAAGATTACTGGTTGATAGGCTTCCTTCCCTGGCTGGTCGATTTCATTTTTCCTATCAGCATACTGCATGACACAGTCCTGGATTGTAAAGGGGGATTTTGGCTAGAAAACAACTTCACTCAAAAAGTGCTCACTCCACAATTATCCTGTGAGTCCGTAAACAGACAGCTTGTAATGTTTCTAAATTAAACCTGTTCCTCTGAATTACTTCTGATCGTTTCCCCACCACCAAGGTGAGACTGACTGAATTGCAGTTTCTTGATTTATTCCTTGCTCCCTTCTTGAGTAAAATTTCAATAAACTTTGACTGACCTTCAGTCCTCTAGCACCTTTCCTGTGGTCAGAGGGGAATGGAAATTTTTGCAAGTGACCCTGCTATTTTATCCACATTTAAGCCTGCCAGATGGCTCAAAACCTTCTCTCTTTCTGTGTTAATTGCTTTAAGGACAACAGCAGTAATCTGTGTGTGGAACCGGAGGATGTAGGAGTGGTTCTAAATGAATACTGCATGTCAGAGTTCATGAGTGAGAGCGAGACAAATCAGGGAAAGGTATGTGATTGAATTTAATGGGCTTTACTTTTTTTCCCCCATTACCCTTTAGCCATTAATGTACCTATAAAACAACTAAGCTTTTTCCTTTATTTTACCTGGCTGTATCAATTCATGTTCCCCTTATAGCTCTCCATATCTCCCCATTTAAGTTTCAGGTTGTATATTTACCTGAAATTATCTGAGGTATCCCCCTGCACACTCTGGACAAATCACATCTGGTCTTATTAAAATGAACCAACTTAGTACTTTGATTTGAGGCCAATCCTTGCCTTTTTCTGTAAAGAATCCTGAATCTTTCAAAAAGGCTTCTGTTAACTGTCTTGAAAATGCTCCCCTACTGATACTTCAACCACTTTTCCGACTTTGTTACCTAAAGTTAAGTCCAGGACCTCCCCCTTCTACATACTGGCTTCAAAAGCTACCCTGGATTTATTTTAAAATTTCCTCTAAACCTTTTATACTATGATTAACGCACTTAATGTTGGAGAAGTGGAAATCCTGCTATCACAACCCTATTGCTGTTACATTTCACTGAAATTTGCCTCCTTGCCAGCTCCACTTGTTCCACCCATACAGATTTATTTAAGGAGTTTTGTAAGGTGTCAACTCTCCTTATTGCTGAAATACAGTTGTGACACCTCCTCTTCTTTTGCCTCCATCGCTGTCTCACATGAAGACTCTGTGTCCAATCCTTCCTCTCTCTCTCAACCATGTCTCAGTGACAGTAATGTTATCATACTCCATTTCAAATTTGTATTCTCAACTCTTCTGCCTTGTTCATCAAACTCGCAGCAATAAAATCAATGACATTCAATCATGTCAAAATCCCTTGTACCTGATGTCGATGCCTTTCTGACTTAAAATTGTTGTTGATTCTTCTCTTTTCTTCTTACCCTTTTGGACATTCCCTGTGGATCCCACCCCCATGCCAAGTTATGTTGCACATGCCCCAACAGCACTTGTAACTAAATATCCAGCATTTTAGGTTATAATCTCACTCTGGATGTGCCTTCTCCCAACTGCTCATGTGAAGGGTACTGATTATCTTAACTCTAAAGGCATTCAGAATTAGACAAAGATTTGATGCAACTCAGTTTTAACAAAAAGCTGATTTGTATTATTTTTCCCAGAGAGGTAACTGAACCTGTGGTGTTTAAAAACATCATCAGGAACATGGTTTGGATTTGGATAACAATACCATCAAAATTACTAGGGAACTCATTGTTGTTGAACCAATCCTGATGAACCTCAAAATCATTTTACAAACAATATGCAGGTGGACAGTCTTTACCCAGCATAAATGTGTTGATGTTCAGTCGCATTGCAGTTATTTTCAAAACCTATCTTACACATACACAACTGTATCAACGTTTTATCTGCAAGGTCAGCTCCTTTAATGCAGCAGGGTTTAATAATATCAATACAAACAGCTTGATGACCATGGTTCATTCCTTGGTGTGAGTAACAACAAAAATCCTTCACCTGTGGTTCTTTGTGAATTTGCTGCAGTGTTAGTAAACAGCAAAGCTTTTTACACGAACACAGCATGTGAACGGGATCCACCCAGTGTCATTTCACTGGTGTGTTAACAGCTTGAAATCTCTTCCCACATACAGAACAAATGAACGGTCTCTCCATAGAGTGTATCAGCCGGTTAGTTGACTGAGTAAATGTTTCTCCCCAGTGTGAATTCGCTGATGTCTCCGCAAGTTGGATGATTGGGTAAATCCCTTCCCACAATCAGAGCAAGTGAATGGTTTCTCTCCAGTATGAACTCGTTGGTGTTCCAGTAGTTCAGATGAGCAAATAAATCCTTTTCCACATTCAGAACAGGTGAACGGTCTTTCCCCAGAGTGACCTCGCTGGTGTATCAGCAGTTTGCATGACTGACTGAATCCTTTCCCACACAGGGAGCAAGTGAATGGTCTCTCCCCAGTGTGAACTCGCTGGTGTATCTGCAGGCTGGATAACTGACTGAATCCCATCCTGCACTGGGAGCAAATGAATGGTCTCTCCCCAGTGTGAACTCGCTGATGGATCCGTAGGTTGGATGACTGAGTGAATCCCATCCCACACTGGGAGCAAGTGAATGGTTTCTCCCCAGTGTGAACTCGCTGGTGGATCCGCAAGTTGGATGATAGGGTAAATCCCTTCCCACAGTCAGAACAAGTGAATGGTCTCTCCCCAGTGTGAATTCGCTGGTGTTTCAGCAGACTGGATGAGTCAGCAAATGGTTTCCCACACACTGAGCAGGTAAATGGTCTCTCCCCAGTGTGAACCCGCTGGTGGATCTGCAGGCTAGATGACCGAGTGAATCCCTTCCCACAATCAGAGCAGGTGAATGGCTTCTCCCCAGTGTGACTGCGTTGGTGAAGTTCAAGCTTGGATGGGTAAAGAAATCCCTTCCCACAATCCCTACATTTCCACTGTCTCTCCCCAGTGTGACTGCGCTGATGTTTGGACATTTCAGATGACTCTTCAAAATCTTCCACACACAGATGGTGTTTCTCCTCACATTACCGGTACTTTTTCCTTCAATGTTGAAAATCCTGAGATAATTAGGTTATGATAAAAAGAGTGACTATCAGATCTGGATGTGGTTTCATTTGAAATCTCTAATTGCAAGTCAACCTTTCAAACACAAAACAAATGCATTGGCAGAAACAAGAACACACAGGTTGTGAAACTGAGAGCAACTAATCTGGTCAGTTGTGGAGATGACACTGAGGGAAACTGCTGGATTATCATCAAAACCGTATTGATTCATAAATCTCGTTCAGGGAAGGGAACCAGTCAGTGTTTGCACAAAACTACAGAGATAGAGGTGAGCGAGGCAGGCATGAAAGATAGACCCCTTATAGATCTACAACTCAATCTTGGTCCTGTTTTCTCCCCATATCCTTCAATCCCTCCAAAGGGCTGAGAACCACTGCATAGTTCCTTGAAAGTGGAGTTGAAGGTAGACCGGGTGGTGAAGGTGGCATTTGGCTTGCTTTTATTGGTCAGTCCAATGAGTATAGAAATTGTGCCTGTATTAGCCATGGGTTTGGCCAATTTTGGAAGACAGTGATCAGTTCTGGTCTCCCTGCTGTAGGAAAGATGTTGTTAAACTTGAAAGCATTCAGACAAGATTTACGAAATTGTTGCTGGGATTGGAGAATGAGTTACAGGGAGAGGCTGAATAGGCTGGGACTTTTTTTCTGTGGAATGTCAGAGTCGGAGGAATGATCTGAAAGTGGTTTATGAAATCATGAGGGACATGGTTAGGGTGAATAGCCAAGGAATTTTTCCCAATGTAAGGAGTTCAAAACTAGAAGGCATAGTTTTAAGTTGAGAGGGGAGAGATTTAAAAGGACCTAAGGGGCAGTCTTTTCAGAGAGAGGCTGGTGCATATATGAAAATGAGCTGCTCGAGGAGGTAGTGGAGGAAGGTACAATTACATTTAAAATGCATCTGGATGGGTACATGAATAGGAAGGGTTTAAAGGGATATGAGCTAAATGCTGGCAAATGGGACTAGATTAGTTTAGGATACCTAGTCGGCATAGACGAGTTGGACGGAAGGGTCTGTTTGCATGCTGTATAATTCTATGACACTCACTGCTTAAGCAAAATGGTGGAAATCCGAAATAAAATCAGAAAATGCTGGAGCCATTCAGTAGGTCTGACAGCATCTGAAATGGTAACAGATACAGGAACCATTTCAACCTTGAAGAAATGTTTAGATGATCATACAAGGCACCACAAGATAGGTTACATGCTGAGTGCTGGAAAATGGGACTAGAAAAGATATTTTTTCTGAAGAAGGGTCCAGACCCGAAATGTCAGCTTTCCTGCTCCTCTGATGCTACCTGGCCTGCTGTGTTCATCCAACTCTACACCTTGTTATATCAAAAACAGTATATCCGAGGAGAATAGTGACCACAGGGGAGTCCTGCACTTCCTTTCTGAGCATTTTACTTTATCTGATGGTCACCTATTCTTTTTCTGCCTGTACAATTCTCATCCGTGGTGAGACCAACTCACTGTCCATGACATTCTCAGTGCAGTAGATGCTCCACAGTGAGTCTACCCACAGCCCCAAAAAGCAGTTAACCAGTAGCTGCAGATGGACACACTTCCTGCACATGTAGCCGTCAGCGACACTGGAAGCGTCTCCTAATCCTCACAATTCAAGAGGAACACACTAGGTGTCTGAGGTCTCCGGTCATGACGTCTTTATAAATTAAGCTAGTTACGCCCTTTAAGAGAATTTAATTGAGCTAAGGATCTTCTTTCATTTCAAACATTTGTATTATAATCAAAAGCCCCTGCTTGTACATAAGCTGTACAAAACAGTAAGAAAATACTTGGCAAGTATCACTTACCAATTGGCTCTTTCCATTGGGACTGTATCACTTTCCGAACCAGCCAACAGAAACTGAGACTCTTACTCAATCTTTCAGCTTCACCTTTTCTCTGTTTCTCCTCATCCAACTCCAAAGAACTTTCATTGAGCCAAACAGCCTTCTTATACTCATTGTCTGCTCACACTTACACTGACTTCAGCCTCCTTTAATGCTCCTCTGCACCTCAAAGGGAGCTTAGGGAACCACAACTCGTCTTTCAGTTCAGCCTTTGATAACCCTCCAGACTCAACATGGGACTTCAGAAGTTTCAGGATTACTGAGTTTTCAGGATCTGGAATACTCCACATGAAAAGAGAGCTGGAATTCGAGTCCATCAGGAATTTTAGAAGGAAATTTACAGCTATTTCAGAATGAGGAATTTATGGGTTAAAAACATGAAGGTGGTGGTTGGGACCAAATATGACAGTTCTTTCAAAGAGATGGGGTGTAATTTGGATAAATCTGTGCTCACTCTCAGGCCATTGGCTCCTTCCTCACCTGCAGGGTCCAGAACTGAACACATGCCTCAGGGATGATCTAAACCACAAATTTGAAAATTTTGCTGTTTTTCGATTTACAAACATATCAGAAATATTTTCCAACAGACAAACCTCCTTCCTTACACATTCAAATGCCAATGATAATCAGATTCTGATGACTCCACTCACTGTCAGAACTTGTTTTTGAGATCCTGGTCTGCAAAATATTCTCAATTAATATCCTGTAAAACGAATTCACAGAAGAAAAATCACTGTCAATCCAGGACAGAAGTGTAAAAAAGACAAACATTTTTCTTGGTTTCAATTTGCAGAGGAAATGCCCCTCTTCAAATTGCCCCGCCCCCACCCGGGGAAGAATCATGCGCGTGCGCATTGTTGCACCATGCCCCCAATAAAGATGGCGGCGGTTACCCAGGACCTGTCACTGCCTCAGGCCTGCAGCGTTTTCCAGTTTGCTGCATATGCGGGACCGGGAGTTTCTAATTCACGTCTAGTGGCATATACCGGGTGTTCATAAAACCTCCCAGTCAGGACTGACTCCATTTTCCTCCCGGTGTCCACTGATTCTCCCACTTTCCGGACTCCGTCTCCCGCACTCGCTCAAGCGCCAGTCTGCCGCGTTAATGATCACGTGTCATTCCGCTGGCCCCGCCCCTCAATCACTCTCATTGGTTGGAGGACCACCCGCTTCCGCTTGGTCCGCCAGGCCTGGCCATACTCCTCCTGTTGTTTGGTGAGCTGCCGTCAATCAGCCGGACCCCATTGTGAGGTGACAGGCGGGATCATCCCTGTCTCTGCCCAGGGATGAGCTGCATCATTTAATGGGGCAGTGTTACAGAGCACAGGGGGTTGGTGGCTATTCAGCCCATTAGGGCTGTACTCTCTCACTCGAGAAACTCACATCTATCCCAACTCCCGTGCCCTTTGCCCAAAGCAAAATCATTCCTTAAAAAGTTAAGTTCCAAATCTAAAAAAAACCCGAAAGAACTGCGGATGCTGTAAATCAGAAACAAAAACAAAGTTGCTGGAAAAGCTCGGCAGGTCTGAGCTCAATAGGTATAAAAACTGCGTACTGAGGAAGGGTCACCGGACCCGAAACGTTAACTCTGTTTTTTCCCTTCACAAATGCTGCCAGACCTGCTGAGCTTTGTCCAGCAACTTTGTTTAAATTCCAAATCTATTTTGAGAATAACTGTTGCATCTGCACCAGCTGCATCTCAGACTGTTCCAGGTGCTCGGAACTTGCTGAGTGAAATAATCTTCACATTTTCACCCTGCATTATTTGCCAACTATCTGAAAGTTGTGTTCTGTGGCGACCAAACGTTGTGACAATATCAATAATCTCTCTCTCTGCAGATGAAATATCTTGAAACCAAATCTACACCTCGACTAGATCACTGCTTAATGTTCTCTGTCCACTACACATCCAATTTTGATGTCATCTGCAAACTTACTAATCAGTCATTTTCTTAGTCACCCTGCACGCTCCTGTTGCTGTTAATTCTATTATTTCTGACAGTTTCACAATTAGAGAAATGGGCATCACACATTTGAAGTTTAATCTATTTTCTCACTCACTCTGATTGAATGTTATATTGATGTAAATAACTAAAAACATGTCCTTTTCCATGGAAGGTGGGACCTGTAGAATCCAGACCAGATGCCCCGGGCAAATTGGGACAAATTTCCTCATGAAGTCTTTTCTGAGTTCTGTTAATTAAGTTTTAAACTAGTATGGCATGGGAATGTGAACCAAGGAAATGTGAGGTACAATATTAGTTAGTGATGCAGGCAGCAGCTCAGAAAGACAAAAGAAAGGAGGATTAAATGAGGATTGAGTCTCTCATCATATATCAGTCCTGACATCCCAGGAATCAGTCTGGTGAACCTTCTTTACATTCTCTCAATAGCCAGAGCATCCTTGCTTGGTAAAGTGCACACAATATTCCAGGTGTGATCTCACCAATATGACAGATGGACAGGTTATCAAGATGGACAGATGAACCTGTCCATCTTCTCTCCCAACTGTCTGCTCCTCCCACCTCACTGACCAGTCCCCACCACTGCCTACCTGCACTCACCTATCACCATCCCACCTACCTTTCCCAGCCCCTCCCCTCCTCCCTCTATTTATTTCGGAGCTCCCTTCCCCCTCCCCCTCCCCCATTTCTGAAGAAGGGTCCTGACCCAAAACATCAACTTCCTGCTCTTCTGTTGCTGCCTGACTTGCTGTGTTCCTCCAGCTGCACACTGTGTTATCTCTGACTCCAGTATTGGCAGTTCTTACTATCCCATTTATGAACCAGTTCTGTTTTCGGGTTCAATTCCACACCCAGATCCCTAGTTCTAGACACTGGACTTATTGACAAATGTGAAATGAAGAAGGCAGTAGAATCAAAGAGTCATGGATTCATAGAAATATACAGCATGGAAACAGACCCTTCAGGCCAACTCGTCCATGCCAACCAGATATCCTAAATTAATCCAGTCTAATTTGTCAGCATTTAGCCTATATCCCTCTAAACCGTTCCTATTCATATAGCCATCCAGATGTCTTTTAAATGTTGTAATTGTACCGGCCTTCACCACTACCTCTGGCAGCTCATTCCATACACTCACCACACTTCTTGTGAAAATTTTGCCCCTCAGGTCCCTTTTAAATCTTTTCACTCTCACCTTAAACCTATGCCCTCTACTTTTGGACTCCTTCACCCCAGGGAATAGATCTTGTCTATTTACCCTATCCATGCCCCTCATGATTTTTTTAAACCTCTATAACATCAGCCCTCAGCCTCCGACACTCTGGGGAAAATAGTCCCAGTCTATTCAGCTACTCCCTGTAGCTCAAATGCTCCAACCCTGGCAACATCCTTGTAAATCTTTTCTCAACCCTTTCAAGTTTCACAACATCCTTCCTAAAGCAGGGAAACCAGAACTGCACACAGTATTCCAAGAGCAGCCTAACCAATATCCTGTACAGCTGCAACATGATCTCCCAACTCCTATAACTCAATGCACTGACCAATAAAGGAAAGCATACCAAACACCTTCTTCACTATCTAATCTACCTGCGACTCCACTTTCAAGGAACTATGAACTTGCACTCCAAGATCTCTTTGTTTAGCAAGACTCCCCAGGACCTCACCATCAAGTGTATAAGTTGCCCTGATTTGCCTTTCCAACATGCAGCACCTCACATTTATCTAAATTAAACTCAATCTGCCATTCCTCAGCCCATTGGTCTATCTGATCAAGATCCCGTTGTACTCTTGAGTTAACCTTCTTCACTGTCCACTACACCTTCAATTTTGATGTCATCTGCAAATTTACTAACCATATCTACTGTGTTTTCATCCAAATCATTTATAGAAATGACAAAAAGCACTGTACCCAGCATTGATGCTTGTGGCACACTACTGGTCACAGGCCTCCAGTCTCAAAAGCAACCATCCACCACCACCACCTGTCTTCTACCTTCAAGCCATTCCATATCTAAATGGCTAGTTCTTCTTCTATTCCATGTGATCTAACCTTACTAACCAGTCTACCATGAGGAACCTTGTCGAACACCTTACTGAAGTCTATAGAGATCAGGTCCCATGTGGTCCCTGCCTTTGTCTGTCTTCCTCCTTCTTAAAGTGTCATCGTTTTGATGATTTTCCTCCTGGTCCAAAACAATGTTCTTCATATAATTTTCACTGTTCTCCTTCTTAAGTTACATTCCAAATCAGTATTATGAATGACAGCTGAATCTGCTTAACTTATTATTCAGTCTGTTCCAGATCCCCACAACTTGCTGAGTAAATTAATCTCCACCCCTTTAGCCTGTGTTATATGCCAATTATCTAAAAGCTGAATTCTGTTGTTGCCAAACATTTTGCCAATGTAAATAATTCCTCCATCGTTAAAGGTGAAATCTACTAGAAATATATTTTTATATTGACCAAATGGTTGCTTAACTTTCTCAGCTTCATCGAGAATTATTCAAGCTTCTACAAGCATGCCACATCACAGAAAACCCTTAATTTTCTTCATTCATGGGATCTGAGCTTTGTTGCGCAGACCAGTATTTATTGTCCATCTTTACTTGCCCTGAAGAGGGTGATGTGAGCTACCTTCTTAAAATGCGCAATGCACATGGTGTGGGTACACACAGTCCCTTCAGTTAGGGTGTTCTGGCATTTTGACCCCGGGACAAATGGGAATAAATGGTGAACAAACAATTCAAGGACAGCTAGGCAATAAATGCTGGCCAGCTTTTGATACCAACATCCCACAAGTAAATAATAAAAAAAAAGTTCAAAGTCAGGATAGTGTGCGTCTTGGGAGTGATGAGGAGTTGTAAGTAGTGGTGTGCCTGTGATTCTGTACCGTTGTCCTAATTAGTGGTAGAAGTTATGGGTATGGAAGGTGCTGTCAAAGGAGCGTTGGTGAGTTACAGTAGTGCATCCTAGAGATATTGCACACTGCATTTCACTGGTGAAGGGAGTGCATGTTGAAGTTCCTGGTTGGGATAGCATTCAAGCTTACTACATTGTCCTTGATGGGTTTGAGATTTTCCCCACGGGGAATGGTGGTTTTCCTTTGTTACATCTAGACTTAACTATCCAAACATACTCCTGCACAGCCTCCCATGTTTAACCTCATCGTAAGGTCAAGCTTATCCAAAACTCCACTGCCTGTGCGCAGACTCGTACCAAGTCTTGTCTGCCCATTACCATTCTATAATTCATATGGGGTGACAAGACATCCAGTAAACTTAAACACAGAGAAGTAAAAAGATGATTCCTAAATGTAAAAGGTCTCCGAAATTGGAGGAAATAAAGAATTCCACAAACTATGGATAAGAGCCACAGGAACGAAACAGTAAAGAGATGGAAGATTCTAGCTGACACCTTGTCTTATTATTTACCAACTTTGCCCATCTAGCATCAGCAACTTCACACTTCATTGAGAAAGTTGAGCAGATTCTCTGTCCTCTACTGTATCTTAAACAGATCCATCAGAGTGAACATGCAACTCCCATGTGTTCACAGTCCCTTAAACAGGGGTCAGCTGCTGAATCTGAGCTTGATCTCTGGTGTCTCCAGTCCTGACTGCCCCCTTACATCAGTATTCTCCTACTTTTATACCCTGCAGGGATCCAGCTCTGGCCCCTGATCCTTCTTTGTTTTCTCTGCTGGGTTTTGGTAGCAAGTGAGGAAAAGACAGCTGGAATTTCTTACCTGTGATTTACAAGGACATATTTCATGGTTCACAGCAGTTACTTTTTTTCAGTAATTTTCTCATTCACCCTACACTCTCTTGCTGTTGAAATGATTCTATTATTTCTGACAGTTTCCCAATTATAGATATAAACATCACACATTCTAAGTCGTATCTATATTCTCACACATACTGATTGAATGTTAGATCGTGGTAAATCACTGGAAAACCATGTCCTTTTCCCTGACTTGATTTGAGTTTCCAATGAGATGATTCTAGGCAACGGAATGTCTTAACAGTGTGGCCATGGTGACCTGTCTGCAGGGAAGCGCCTGTTTGTGTTTCTCACTCAGACTAAATTTCTCGTTTTCATAATACACATTGAGGTGTAATTTCTGATACAATGTCTCTCAGACATGCTAGTATCTATAAAACCTATAAGCAACTCAGACACACAAACCTTTAAAAGTGGGCGGAAAAATTGATGAGGTGGTCATAATCCAAAGTTTTATAATTCAGGATATAGATTCTGAAAGGACAAGAGGTAATATGAACTTGTTAAGCATTAGTTACACTGCAGTTAGAATATTGGGCCAGGAATATGCCAGAAGTGTCTTTTTTTTTAAAGCAGTGAGAAACTAAATGGATTGAATATTTATAGACAATAAATTAAAGCGAATTAAATTGGACTTTTTTTTTGGTTTTAAGTAAACTGGAGCTTTAGTATGGGAGACTAAAGAAATAAAGGATAAATATGCAGTGTTGAGATCAGATTGATTCAAGTGGATTTGAAAGAAACCATATTTTCCAGCTACCAGCGCAGAAACTGAATCAATAACAATCAACATTATTATTTCTTGTCAATTTATTCTCAATGATTCAAAATTGTGAAATCAACAAATCAACTAACAGTGAGGAAGACAATATCTGTGCAAAAATCTCCTGACCTTTCAGGTTATAGAACTTTCCTCAGAACAGGCAAGGTTTAAAGAAGGAAGCTTGGGAGATCTTAGAGAATACAAAGGTGGATAAATTTCTGGGACCTGACCTAGTGTATCCCAGAATATTGTGGGAAGTAAGGGAGAAATTTTGAGACCCCTGCAGAAATATTTGCATCATCTACAACTACAGGTGAGGTGCCTGATAACTGAAGGCGCGCCAATGTTGTACCTTTGTTTAAGAAAGTTTGTAAGGAGAAACTTGCGAACTATAGACCTGTGACTCTGAATTCAGTTGTGAGAAAATTGTCGGAGGTGATTATAAAAGACAGCATTTATGGACATTTCGAGAGGCAACAATTGATATGGGATAGTCAGCATAGTTTTGCGTGAGGAAAATTGTGTCTCACAAAGTTGATTGAGATTTTTTTGAGGAAGTTACCAAAAAGATGCACGAAGGCAGAGCAGTAGATGTTCAGTAAAGCCTTCAACAAGGTTCCACATGGCAGGGCTAATTACTAAAGTCAGGTCACATGGGAATCAGGATTAGCTTGCCCATTGGATGCATAATTGGCTTAATGGCAGGAGACAGAGAGTGGTGGTTGGGGGTTGCTTTTTGTACTGGAGGCCTGTCACCAGCGGCATTCCACAAGATCCTCTGTTGTTCACCATTTGTATAAATGATTTGGAAGAGAATATAGAAGGCATGGTTAGTACATTTGCACAAATAAACATGCACGAATGTTAAGGATGGAGAAAATAATGCTGGGGAAGTACAGTTCAAATACCACCAGTCCACTGGAGTTGGTGAGGTGTTCGTTTTGCCTTCCAAGACCTTCTGTTCTCCGATCTCCTGATTTACACAATTCTTTACAAAAGACATAGGCCGGTTGACATGCTGATTGTCAAGTCTTTTGATTATTAGCAGAGGCAACTGTTCATAGCACCTGGTGCGAGAGAATATCTTGCTGTCTTCCAGACTTTGTTTACTTCACTGCAGAGAGATAGCGTAAGCAAGAATGACACTCATTTCTGCAATCTGGAGGCTTCTCTCTGTATTGTTCACAGCCACAGCATTCAGCTACTCAGGTGCACCAGAGAATTGTGGATATGCTGATGCCTTCTGACTTCAAGTCGTCCTAATCGTATGAACAAATTAGCAATCTGCACACATACCCAGTGCCATGGCCTCTTGGCTCTCTTCCCCCACTGCGTAAAGAAAATAACAGTGTGAACACAACTCACAATGAGTTCCAGTAACTTGCTTTTAGGAAGTGTAGCAACTCCTTCCACAGTCCTTTGCTTAAAGCAGTTCTTTCCCCATTCTGTTCCACAATCCAAAATAAAAAGATGAAGTCTTTACAGAGGCTCTCTTGGAAATGTTACTGCCTTTGCCTATGAACTTTTAAAGAGAACTTGATTTGATAGTCTGACCACTACTGAATACATTGGGACCTTGGAGGAGGTGGGAAGGGAAAATCTTTAGGCAGACACCTGTGAGTGAGCCTTGGTAATTAATTTCAGTAGAAATTGAGCCTTTTCAGACTACTTACATTTCGTGTTTGCTGAAGTAAGCTAACAAGGCAAAGGGAGCCATTTTATGACCAATATTTACATCAGGAAGATATTCTCTCCCACTAAGTGCTATGAACAGTTGCCTCTGCTAATAATCAAAAGACTTGACAATCAGCATGTCAACCGCCCTATGTCTTTTGCGAAGAATTGTGTAAATCAGGAGATCGGAGAACAGAAGGTCTTGGAAAGCAAAATGAACACCTCACCAACTCCAGTGGACTGGTGGTATTTGAACTGTACTTCCCCAGCATTATTTTCTCCATCCTTAACATTTGTGTCTGTTTATTTGTGCAAATGTACTAACCATGCCTTCTATATTCATCCTGCAACTAACCTAATATATGAGTCGCCAGTCAGAAATACATGACTGAATAAGTCATGAGGGTCAATTCATTATAATTGAAGAATCAATCATTAATCAGTGATTATGTTAAAGGACTGGGTTATAATTTAAACTCCATCAGCCTGTTTTAAATTGCATGCTGCAGTTTCTGGCAGAAGGAATGTGTGCTCTGATAAGATGGTTAGTAGTGAGTCGTCCAGGGCCTTGGCCAATCTTATTTGGAACTGAAAGGTTATACAATGAATAGAAGGTTTGTGTAGGATCAGAGGCAAGGGATGTATTGAACATTCCCATTGCTTTCCTTATTAGCAGATTTGCCAAAATACCTAGAAGTAATTTGAATCCATTTGGTAATTAAACAATACAACTGAGTTACAACCAGCTCATTTCAGTTGCGGTAATCACTACTGAGGGATAAAATCCTCAGGGATCCGGAAGACCTGTTGTGAGCCAAGTACTGGAAACCCTAAGGTCAGACATTCAACAGAACCAATGAAGGTGACACTGTTGCAGTGGTCTACATGGATTTCAAAAAGCTGTTTAAAACAGTGTCACACAAGAAACTTGTAAGTGAAGCTTATGGAATAAAAGAGACAGGAACAACATGGATACAAGATTGGGTGAGTGACAGGAAACAGAGTATGGCTAATGGATATTTTCTGGCTGGAAGGTTTCCAGTGGAGATGCCCAGAAATTAGTTCCACACGAGTTAGGGGATAGTACTGCTACCTCATAGTGCTGGGGACCTAAGTTTGACTCTAATCTTGGTCGACTGTCTGTGTGGAGTTTGCACATTCTCCCCATCTCAGATGCTCCAGTTTCCTCCCACAGTCCAAGGATACGCAGATTAGGTGGATTGGCCATGCTAAATTGCCCATAGTGGCCAAGAATGTGTATATTGAGTGGATTAATCATGGGAAATGCAGGGATTTTTGGGGGCGGGGGGGCGTGGGTGGTGAGTGGGATGGTCTTTGGAGATTCAGTGTGGACATATTGAGCCAAATGGCCTGTTTCAGCTCATAACGACCCACTGAAGTGCATCCCATCCAGACCCAACCCCTACCCTACCCGTGCAATGTTGAATTTAAGCATGGCCAATCCACCTAACCTGGACTGCGGGAGGAAACGGGAGCACCCAGAGGAAACCCAGGCAGACACATGGAGAATATACAAACTGTACACAGACAGTCGCCCGAGGGTGGAATTGAGCTCAGGTCCCTGGTGCTGTAAAACAGTGGTGCTAACCACTGAGCCAGCCTGAATTTGGGAACGGTTTCTTTGGAAAGAATACGGAGACGATACTTGTTACAAGTTTTCAAAATCATGACTGAGTGTCGTTTGATAGGCAGAAACTGCTCCTGGTTGTATAAAGGAATGTGAGCTAAACGGCACAATTTTAGTGTTTTGCAAAATGGGCAACTATGATGCAATTTTTTTTTTCCACACAGTGTAGTCAGGATGTGGAATTGGAATAGAGTGTCTGGAAATATGGTAGAGACAGGTTCCACTGAGGCATTCAAGAGGTAGTTAGCTGATAGTTAAAGATAAATAACACACAGGTATACAGGAAAAATGCGAGAGAATTGCACTAGGCATAATACCTCAGACAGCTAATGCAGATGTAATGGGCTGAATAGCTTCCTTCTACACCATAACAATTCTGTCTAACTGGACTGGAGTTTATGAACACCAGCAGAAATGGACTGGGATGAATATCTTGGATGTGATTAACAGCAAGGTCTGATCACTGCGGTTCCTCATGAGCTCGCTGGTGGGCCAGCAGGTTAGATGATCGAGTGAATCCTTTCCCACACTCTGAGCAGGCGAATGGCTTCTACCCCGTGTGAACGCACTGGCGTCTCCACAGGTTGGATGAGTGAGTAAACTTCTTTCCACATGTGGAGCACCGGAATGGCCTCTCCCCAGTGTGAATCTGCTGGTGCATCGTCAGATGGGATGATCGAGTGTATCCTTTCCCAGACACAGAACAGGTGAATGGCCTCTCTCCAGTGTGAATTCTCTGGTGCACACTGAGTTGAGATGATTGTTTGAAGCCAGTCCCACAGTGAAAGCACCTGAACGGTCTCTCAAAAGTGTGAACACGTTGATGGCGCATCAGCTCCCGAGAAATTTTAAAGCACTTCTCACAGTCTGGACATTGAAAAGGCCTTTCAGTGGTGTGAACTTGCTGGTGTGTCAGCAGGGTGGAGGACTGAGTAAATCCTTTCCCACACTCTGAGCAGGTGAATGGTCTTTCCTCAGTGTGAAATCGCTGGTGTTTCAGAAGATTGGCTGTCCGAGTGAATCCCTTTCCACACTCGGAGCAAGTGAATGGCCTCTCCCCAGTGAGAATGCGTTGGTGGAGAATGAGGTCAGATGATCTCCTGAATCCAGCCCCGCAGTGAGAGCAGCTGAACGGCCTCTCATTGGTGTGAATACGTTGATGGAGCATCAGCTCCTGGGAACTTTTAAAACCCTTCTCACAATCGAGGCATTTAAAAGGTCGCTTATCATTGTGAATTCGCTGGTGTCTCAGCAGAGTGGGTAAAACAATGAATCCCTTCCCACACACAGAGCAGGAGAAAGGTCTCTCCCCTGTATGAATGCGTTGATGTGCCTGAAGATGAAAGGACTGTGTGAATTTCTTCCCACAGTCAGAGCAGGTGAACAGCCTCTCTCCCATGTGAATGCGTTGGTGCACAGTGAGGGCAGAAGAGTGCCTGAACCTCTTCCACAGGATGTGCAGCTGAACAGCTTCTCCTCAGTGTGAACTCGCTGGTGTATCTGGAGGGTGGACAACTGAGTGAAATCCTTCCCACACTCAGGGCAGGTGAATGGTTTCTCCCCAGCGTGTACTCGCTGGTGTGCCTGTAGGGTGGATAAATGAGTGAATCCCTTCCCACACTCAGAACAGGTGAATGGTTTTTCTCCATTGTGAGTGCGTTGGTGCACAGTGAGGGCAGAAGAATGCCTGAAACTCTTTCCGCAGGAAGTGCAGCTGAACAGCTTTTCCTCGGTGTGAATGCGCTGGTGTGACCAAAGGCCTGACGACTGAGTAAATGCCTTCCCACACACCGAGCAAATAAATGGCCTCTCTCCAGTGTGATTACATCGATGGTTTTCTAGTAGGGACAGGTAATCAAATCCTTTACCACATTCCTCACATTTCCATGGTCTTTCCTTGGCAAAAGTATACTTGTATTTCCCTAGGTTATGAAAAAAAAGGGAAGCGTTTGTACTGCTTTGAATGCTGCAATGTTTGTTTTGAGACTTTGTAACTGGTTAAAGTCCTTCACAGTCAAGTGAACTGAAACACACTCAATCTGGGACAACAAGGTGCAGGGCTGGATGAACGCAGCAGGCCAAGCAGCATCATAGGAGCAGAAAGGCTGACGTTTCGGGCCTAGACCCTTCATCAGAAAAGGGGGAGGGGAAGGGGGTTCTGAAATAAATAGGGAGAGAGTGGGAGGCGGATAGAAGATGGATAGAGGAGAGGATAGGTGGAGAGGAAACAACCAGGTCGAAGAGGCGGGGATGGGGCCAGTAAAGGTGAGTGTAGGTGGGGAGTTAGGGAGGGGATAGGTCCGTCCAGGTCAAGGGTCCCTGAGCCTCCGCTTGGTTTCCCCGATGTAGAGGAAGCCACACCGGGTACAGCGGATGCAGTATACCACATTGGCAGATGTGCAGGTGAACATCTGTTTTTTTCTTGATGTGGAATCTGCCAATGTGGTGTGGCTTCCACTACATCGGGGAAACCAAGCGGAGGCTCGGGGACCAATTTGCAGAACACCTACGCTCGGTTCGCAATAAACAACTGCACCTCCCAGTCGCGAACCATTTCAACTCCCCCTCCCGTTCCTCAGATGACATGTCCATCCTGGGCCTCCTGCAGTGCCACAACGATGCCACCCGAAGGTTGCAGGAACAGCAACTCATATTCCGCTTGGGAACCCTGCAGCCCAATGGTATCAATGTGGATTTCACAAGTTTCAAAATCTCCCCTCCCCCTACCGCATCCCAAAACCAGTCCAGCTCATCCCCGCCTCCCTAACCTGTTCTTCCTCCCACCTATCCTCTCCTCCCACCTCAAGCCGCACACCCATCTCCTCCCGACTAACCTCATCCTGCCCCCTTGACCTGTCCGTCCTCCCTGGACGGACCTATCCCCTCCCTAACTCCCCACCTACACTCACCTTTACTGGCCCCATCCCCGCCTCTTCGACCTGGTTGTTTCCTCTCCACCTATCCTCTCCTCTATCCATCTTCTATCCGCCTCCCACTCTCTCCCTATTTATTTCAGAACCCCCTTCCCCTCCCCCTTTTTTGATGAAGGGTCTAGGCCCGAAATGTCAGCCTTTCTGCTCGGCCTGCTGTGTTCATCCAGCCCTGCACCTTGTTGTCTCGGATTCTCCAGCATCTGCAGTTCCTACTATCTTTGATTCACACTCAATCTGGTATGTGTGCTGCTCTCTGCGATTTTTTTTTTTCTCAGTCACACCGATGGGTGAAATATTATAGCCAGGTCAGCACAGACAATTATTTCCCCTATGCATTCAAAGACTGGGGATACTGAGAATTCTGATTCGATAGTGAGAACTCTTCAAAAAAACTTGGAAAGATGTTCACAAAACTGTTCATCAAAAGCATAGGATTGGAATTCAAAACTAAGAATTCCACTTTGTATGGAAACTGTATAGTTCATCAAAAGAGTAAGTCACCAATCTCACAAAACACCATCATCCCTCAGCTGAAATCCAAACTTCTGGGGCCATCGGTTGAATACATTTCTTTAGCCCACTCTTACATTAGCAAGATAGCTACACATACGTCTTTCTCAACATATAACCAAGATGGTGACCATGAGCTTGTTCCTGGGAGAAGCCTCGGGTCTGTAAACATGGGATCTGCAGCTCGTTCTTGGTCTTTGGGCTCTGTACCTGGGAGAGAGAGGATCCAATTCTCAGAGTTTCCGTCCTTGTCTCCTTCAACCAATCAGAACGTGGTCTGGGCTGGGGCCTTACGTCACGGTGAAAGTGCGGCGTAGAGCAAGGAACTCCCTGATTGGTTGCCAGCAGGATGGAATATGCGCATTGTCCCCGATGAAACTATGTAAAAATGGCGGCCGCCGCCAGGGGCCTCGCTGCCCAGATCAAAGGATACGACAGTGACTTTCTCTTTTGGGGTTTAAATTGTTCTCAACGTGTTTATGAAACCACCCAATCCACCCTCCCAGCTCCGTCCTCCCTTCTCCGCGAACCTGAAGGTAAATCAGACCCGCCATGATGTTCCAACAGAATCTCTCCATGGGCAACCTACACCGCTATTGCGCATGCTCTATCACGCGGTGTCCCAGCTGATTGACAACCGTTCTGCACCAATCGGAATGAGGGGTGGAGCTGTGACCGCACCGCCCCCTGACTGAAACACTGTCATCTGGTTTCTCAAATTCCGCGAGTTTACCTCCCTTCTTGAATAAACTGTGGCATTGGCAGTTTTCGAATCCCCTGGGAATTTTCCACAATCTAGAGTTGTTTGGAAAATTACAATCAATGCCTCCTCCATCTCTACAGCTACTTATTTTGGAATCAGGGCCAGTTCTTGATCTGCCTTTAGCCCCATCAGTTTGTTGAATACTACTACTCTCCACGTCTCTAACCCACCCACTGTACCGTTCAGAATACCATTTTATGGTCTCTGTTCTCTAGGGAATGTTTTACCCTGGTGTAATTTATTAAGCCTGCCACCTCATGAGATCCAAATCAGTCTGAGTCCCCATTGTGTCTCTTCTGCATCGCTTGCCTCTTTCGACAGTCACAAAAGCACATTTCACAGGAATTTATCCCCCTGCATAGAAAAGGGCTTTGATAGTGAATGAAGAAATTGAAACCAATCTTTACTTGGTACAGATTTAATTAAAGGGTGAAACATTTCATGTCTGTGCCTCCTGACTCCACTCTGTCAATAAGTGTCTCTTTATATGTTTTCCAGTCCCCATCAAATGCATACTTAACATTTGATAAAATTAACAGCTACAAGCAGGGTTAACTAAAATGTTTATCGTTCAAATGGCTGCTAAGATGTCTCCGCAGGTGGGTTGATTCATTTCATGCCTTCCCACACTCAGACCAAATGAATGGCTTCTCCCCCGTGTGAATTTGCAGGTGTGTCAGAAGGTTGGAAGTCCAAGAGAATCCTTTTCCACGCACACAACAGTTTTCATGCAGATGGTGGTGTGTGTATTGAATGAACTGCCAGAGGAAGTGGTGAAAGCTGGTACAATGACAACACTTAAAAGGCAACTAGATGATGACATGAACAGGAAAGGTTTAGAGGGATATGGGCCAAATATTGGCAAATGGGATGAGAATAAATTTAGTACGTCTGGTAGGCATGGACGAGTTGGACCGAAGAGTCTGTTTCGGGGCTGTACATCTCTCTCTCACTCACTCTCGGTGGCATATCACTGCGATCTAATCCTGGTTCAGACATGGAGCTGGAATTGGGGCTGTGTTAGTGGGAACTGGATTGTTCCCATTTCAAACTGGTGTTGCTTAAACAGATCCCTGAGGGCGGTATGGACAGAGATTTCACCTCACAAAGGAGCGGTACTTCTAAAGCTTGTGATTTCGAATAAACCTGTTGGACTATAACCTGATGTCATTTGACTTCTGACTTTGGACAGAGACGATTTAGCAGAGATGTTGGTTGGGGGTGGTGGTGGTGGTGATGAGGAGTGAGGCCTACTCCAGTCTCAGCTGAGCAGATGTGTGTCCTGTGAGTGAGGGGTGGGGGGAACTTGTGGCCTAGTCCAGGTCTGGCTGCACGTGGGCCTGTCCTGAGGGTGAGAGGAGACAGAAATGCCCTTGAAGCAATCGCTAAGGTTACTGCTCAAGTCTCTCTCTCTCCCCTACACACACACGCACAATGTCAAGGCTTTGATTCAGTTCACGGCCCATTGACTACGGAATGTTCCAGAACACAGCGTTACAAATGACGATTGAGAGAGACTGGAACAGGCATTGCTGTAAATCTGTCATCCAAATTACTGAGGCGGGGAGGCACAACCATTTTCCTGTCATGTAGGTGGAAGGAGGGATGAACCCCAGGTTGGGTGTCACTAGGGGGCCACTCAGCTCCTGACCCCAATCCTGCCTTGGTTCAAATAGGGCAAGGGAGGCAAACCCCAGAGGAGAGGGGAAGAGTGACTGCCCTTGGTATCAAGGTGGCATTTGACTAAGCATGGCATCGAAGAGACCTGGCAACACTGGAATTGGTGGGTACCAGGGAGGGTTCGAACTCCGCCATTCGGAGTCCTACCTGAGGTGATGGTCGTGCTCATTGGAAGCCAGTCATCTCGGGTCCAGGACGTCCCTGCAAGCGTTGCTCTGGGTAATGTCCTAGACCCAACCATCTTCGGCTGATTCATCCATGACCTTCCCATCCATCTGAAGGTCAGGAGTAGGGATGTTGACCAACGATTGCACAATGTTTGCTGCTCCTCAGATACTGGGGCAGTCAGTGTCCAAATGCAGCAGGACAGGGATGATATTCAGTCTCACCTCCATCACATGCACACACACACACACAATGATTATCTCCAACAAGACAGAATGTAACCCTCAGCAAGTCCTGTTTAACTAATTTATTGGAAGTCATTACGAGCATGGTGGACAATGGGGGCCCAGTGGATGTGGTGTATCTGGATTTCCAGAAGGCATTCAACAAGTTACCACACAAAAAGGCTGCTGCATAAGTTAAAGGTACACGGCATTACAGGTAATGTATTAGCATGGATAGAAGATTGGTTAACTAACAGAATGCAAAGAGTGGAGATAAATGGGTGTTTTTCTGGTTAGTGATCAGTGGCTAGGGGGTGTGCCTCAGGGATCAACGTTGGGACCTCAATGGTTTACAATTTACATAGATCATTTAGAGTGGAGGACCGAGTATTGTGTGTCAAAGTCGGCAGTTGACACTGAAATGAATGGTATAGCAATGTGTGCAGAGGACACTGAAAGTCTGCAGAGCGAAATAGGTAGGTTAAGTGAGTGGGCAAGGGTCTGGCAAATGGAGTCCTATGTTGGTAAATGTGAGCTCATCGACTGTGGTCAGAATAACAGATAGCCTGCTCCTGCACCTAATATCCCTGCACCTCTTTTTCTGCTCAGGACCTCTGCAGCCTTATGGACTCAATATCGAGTTCAACAATTGTAGGGCTTGAGGCACCATCCATACCAGCCCTTGTCTTCATATCATTTGTTATTACACACAATCCATTGTTAGCCACTAATAGTCTTTGTTAGAACCTATTCATTCTCTGAGACTAATTGTTATCCACAATCATCTGTCCTACGGTTCTCTCTCTGAGGTCCATGCCCACCTATTGTTTACTCCTTACCCAGTGCTCCGACCCCACCCTATCTTCTGCATAAAAAACAGCTTTTTCCAAGCTACCACCAGTTCAGAGGAAGAGTCACTGGACCTGAAATGCTACCTCTTGATTTCTCTCCAAAGATGCTGCCAGACCTGCTGAGCATTTCCAACAATTTCTGTTTTTGTTTCTGATTTACAGCATCCGCAGTTCTTCCAGTTTTTTTACCACCTCTCTCTCTGTCTATCTGTGTCTCTCGCTCTCCACCTGTCTCCCTCTCTATCTCTCTCCCCCACTGTCATTCTTCCCCAACACAGTCGGTCTCTGACCATCTGTCGACGTTTCTCTCTGTTTCTCACTCCCTTGCCGTCTTGCTCTCTTTGTCTCTCTCTCTCCCACTGTCTTCTTCCCTATCCCTGTCTGTTTCTTGCTCCCTCTCCGTCTCACTCTGTTTCTCTTTCTTTATCCTTCCCTCCCCCCGCTTTCCCTTCCCTCCATCTCCCTCACCCCTTCCCTCCCCTGCTATCCCTCCCTCTCCCCCTTCCCTCCCTCTTTCCCAGTCTCTTTACCACTCTCTCCCTCCCTGCTTCCCTCCCTCTCCCTCCCCCATTCCCTCCTCCTTTACCTCCCTTCCCTCTTTCCCTCCCTCTCCTTCCCCCATTCCCTCCCTCTTTCCCTCTCCCCTACCCTCTCCTCCCTCTTTCCCTCCCCCCTACCCTCTCCCCCCTCTTTCCCTCTCCCCTTCCCCCCTTCCCTCCCTCTCCTTCCCCCATTCCCTCCCTCTCCTTCCCCCATTC
>NC_063373.1:4421148-4482263 GCF_021869965.1 Rhincodon typus | reverse complement strand
TAGGGGGGAAGAGAGAGAGTAGGGGGGAAGAGAGAGAGAGTGGGGGTAAGACAGAGAGAGAGTAGGGGGTAAGACAGAGAGAGAGTAGGGGGGAAGAGAGAGAGACAGAGAGAGAGAGTAAGGGGACAGAGAGAGAGAGTGGGGGAAGAGATAGAGAGAGTCGGGGGGAAGAGAGAGAGAGAGTGTAGGGTGGGAAGAGAAAGAGAGAGAGAGAGGGAGAGAAAGACAGAGGAGGGGGGAAGAGAGAGAGTAGAGGGGAAGAGAGAGAGAATAGAGGGGAAGAGAGAGAGAATAGAGGGGAAGAGGGAAATGGGGACAAGAGAGAAAAAGACAGAGATGGAAGGAGACAGAAAGACTGGAAGAAAGTCATATTCACACACGGTCTCTCTCTCGGTGGCGTCTCACTGTGATCTGCTGCTGGCTCAGACACAGTGCTGGGATTGGGGCTGGGTCAGTGGGAACTGGATCGCTCCCAGTTCAAACCAGTGTAACACAAACAGATGCCTGAGGGCGGTACAGACACTGAGAGACTGTAGAGAGTGAGAGATTGAGAAGGAGGGAGGGAGACAGAGAGAAAGACGAACAGACACAGAGAGATCGAGAGGGAGAGGAAGACAGAGACTGGGAGAAAGTCACATTCTCTATCCCTCTCGGTCTCTCGCTCTCTCTGTGTCTCTCTCCGTGTCTCCCTCAGTTTCTCTCTGCCAGTCTGTGTGTGGAATCTCGCCTGGAGTGTCTCTCTCTCTCTGTCTTCCTCTCTCCCTCTGTCTCTCTCTTGGTGGCATCTCACTGCTCAGACAAGGAGATGGGATTGGGGCTGGGTCAGTGGGAACTGAATCACTCCCAGTTCAAACCAGTAAAACCCAAATAGATGCCTGAAGGCAGTATAGACACAGAGAAACTGTAGCAAGATTGAATTGGGGGGTGTGGGGGGGTGAGAGAGAGAGAGAGAGAGACAGACACAGAATGAGAGAAAGAGCAAGTTTGTGTTTTGTGTGTGTAGGAGAGAGAGAGAGAGAGAGACACACTCACGCAGGGGAGAGAGAGGGAGACATAGAGACAGAGAGAGAGATACAGACAGAGAGGAAGAGAGAGATAGAATGAGGAAGAGAGAGATAGAATGTGAAAAAGAGAGGGGAGGGTAGAAAAAACAAGGGAGAAGTGAGAGACAGAGAGACAGGTAGATTATTCAGGTGCACAGTGGCAGAGTCTTTCTCAGATCTCTGCAATTTTTATTAACGCAGATTCACCTAGCAGCAGATCACAGGGAGCTTTACTCTGTATCTAACCCCATGCTGTCCCTTTCCTGGGGGTGTTTGATGGGGGACAGTGTAGAGGAAGCTTTACTCTCTATCTAACCCCATGGTGTCCCTGTCCTAGGAGTGTTTGATGGGGGGTCAGTGTGGAGGGAGCTTTACTCTGTATCTAACCTCTGGGGGCTTGTAGCCTCTCAGATGTAGGCCATGGTGGATGGGAAATGCAGTAAAATGACTACCCCACTGCCTAGCAACCACACAACCTGCAACAGGACCGTGGCCTACATTCTCAGCACACTGTGGTCAAGGTCCGAGGTTATTGGCTCCATGATGAACAGCCAGACTCCCAGAGAGTCGACGAACATCAGCTCACCGACGTTATGTAGAGTAGGAAGTGAAACCTGTCTTTTCTGCTGGCGCAGGATGAGCTGAAAGCCTCAATCGGGTAGGCCACACTGTGGATGAGGTCCAGGGGGTGTGGTGGAGGTGGTAGTGGGAAGGAGAGGAAAAGAGAAACAATTTTACCAGCACAGAGAACACCTTTAGGGCGATTGGTCTATATATAAAATAACAGCTACCCAAGAGTGAGTTACAGACTGGAATCCAATCGAGGGGTTCGGGGTGGTTTATATACAGAACAACAGAGACCCGGGAGTGAGTTACAGACTGGAATCTGATTGAAAGGTTCGGGATAGTTTATATATAGTATAGCAAATACCTGAGAGTGAGTTACAGACTGGAATCTAATTGAGAGGTTCAGGATGGTTTATATACAGAACAACAGGTGCCCAGGAGTGAGTTACGGACAGTCAAAGATTTTCAGGCCCTGCGGAAGAGTCACTCTGTCACAATTTGATGTGATGTTCATTTAAGTCTCCATCTAATCCCCTATAAAAGGAGATGAAAGTGTCAGGATCATGAGCAGCACAGGACAGAAATTCACAAAAGCCAATTTGGGAACCAGTATGAGATATGAGAACAAATCAACGTAAAAGAAGCCAAAATCAGCAAAAGGTTCGCCAGCAAGCTCCACCTCCAATGTTACCCGTGCGCAGATATGATCAGGGAAGATATACGAGCAGGCAGTGATCACCTCTCCCTTGGGCCCAAGTGTTCTGCTCTACAATTTGCTGTTTGAACCAGGACCAACAGTGGGTCCAAATGACGAACTTCTGACTTACTCACCTTCCTTCCTCCACACTTTATAGCTTCCTGGACTCAGCATCGAGTTCCACATTTTCGGTGATCAAACACTGTCCCCTGTTTTGTTTCCTTCAGTCGGCAGCACATCTGCTCCAAGCACATCTTTTGTTTCTTAGTTCCTTAGAAAGGAAAGAAATGTTTCTGTCATTCAATTGCTCCTGTCTTCCACCATATCACAGACCTTCCTTTTGTCATGGTCTTGTCCATACCTTGCTCAAGGTTTGTTCGATGTCTAACATTCCCCACATCTGATGAAAGCTCACTGACCTGAAACATTCACTCTGTTTCTCTCTCTCTCTCCGTCCAGAGTTGCTATCTGACCTGCTCAGTGCTTTCCAGTATTAAGATTTGGGAACAAGTAACTCAGTGTTGAAATTTGCAGCTGATAACAAGCTTGTGTATCTAAACTGAGGAAGAATATAACATGATACAAGACAACATTACAAAATTCACAGACTGGGCAGTGAGAGAACAAATAACTCAAACACAGAATAAGCCAGGGTGCCCTTTCGGAGGAGTGTAAACTTCATGAGTCCTGGGAGAATAAGGAAGTGAATGGAAAAGCAGAAACCAGCGTCAACTGTTTTATGACAATCTGACATTTTTGATTCCTCTACTGAAACTGTCTGCTCCAACCAGAATGCCGAACTTAATTATTCTTTAAAAATTCATTCACAGTGTGTGGATGTTGCTGGCTAGGCCAGCATTTATTGTCCATCCAACCCAGTTATAAGTAATATTAACATCAGCAAAGACAGAACCCACCTGTCATAATGACCTTGGCTCGGTTCTGGATGTGATTCAGTGCTGAATATGATCACAACTGTAGAATCTGACCCAGCAATCACTTGTGGATGTGCTGATTTCTCAGCAAGTTGGACGATTGAGCAAATCTCTTCCCACACTTGGAGCAAATGAACAATCTCTCTCTGATGTGAAGCTGCTGATGGCTCAGCAGGTGGGATGACTGACTGACTGACTTCCTTCCTGCTCTTAGAACAGGTGAATGGCTTCACCCAGTGTGAACTCACTGGTGTGTGACCAGATACTTCCTGCTTTTAAGGCTTTTTTTCACAGTCAGCACATTTGGAAGGTCTCTGATCACTGTGAACCAGTTGGTGGTCAATGAGCTGGGATGGCTGAGCGAATCCCTTCCCACATATGGAGCAAATGAACGGTCTCTCCAGTGTGAATTTGCTGGTGTATCAGGGCGAATCAGTGAATCCTTTTCCACAAACAAGCAGATGAATGGCTCTTTCCAGTGTGAGCTCACTGGTGTCTCAGACAGTAGGATGAGCGAGTGAATTCCTTCCATGTATGGAACAGGTGACTGGTCTCTCCCCAGTGTCAACTTGCTGCTGTGTTAACAGATCTTGTTTGCTTTTAAAGCCTTTCTCACAAACAGAACAATTTAAAGGTCTTTTATCAGTGTGAACCTGCTGATAAACACCTGAATTTACTCTCACACAGGGATCAGATGACTGGCTTTCTCCAGTGTGAATGCGTTGATGGATTTGCAAATCATTTTTACTTTTGAAACATTTCCCACAGTCAGAACACAGACAAGGTCACTGATCAGTGTGAACAAGTTGGTGTGTCAGAAGTTGGGATGACAGAGTGAATGCCTTTCCACAAATGCAGCAAGTGTGAGGTGTCACTCCTGTGTGAATGTGTTGATGTCTCAGCAGCTCCTGTTTGCTTTTAAAGCTCTTCTCACAATCAAAACATTTAAAAGGTCTCTGATCAAAGTGAACCTGATCAGGAGGTTTGATGAAGCATCAGATCATTCCTGACATTCAACAATGGCAAAATGTCTCTTACAAGTGTGTACCATTTGGTATATATAGGGGATGGATGAGTAAGCAAATATTTTGCCCACACTTAGGACACATGAATGGTTTATCTCCAATGTGTCTGTGTTGATGAATATCAATTCAAAGGGTAATTGAATCACTTTCCACACTCTCCACATGCACACAGTTCTCCATCATGTAGGTATCCTTGTGACTCGCCAGGTTGGATAATTAATTGAAGCCTTGTCTCTGCATACAAGCAAAACATCTGTACAGTCTCTGCTCACTGAAAACTGGACAATTTATTTCAGGCTGCAAAATTGTTGCAAACTCATTCACTTCACGGGAACACTCTCAGGGTGTTTCAGTGCTTTTCCAGTCACATTGATGTTTTAAGTATTTTAGCAAAGATAGAATATTTCTCCTTTCACATTTAAAGGCTGACAACATTCAGGCTCCGATGAACAGAATGATTCAATCAGATGCTGATACGATGTTTCGTCTGAGCCTCGCGGTGGGTTACAGGGGGATGGGTCTGGGTGGGATGCTCCAAGGGTCAGTGTGGACTTGTTGGGCTGAAGGGCCTGTTTCCACACTGTAGGGATTCTATGTTAGAAGCACTCCTTCCTTGCAATCCCATGTGGAATGAATTTACAATGCCAGTGTAGAATGGAAATCCAGATTAGACAAATACAGTTTCTACGGTGATCATGTCCACTCATGTTCTCCCAAAGCTGTAAATCCCAGTTCCACATACTCTCGCTCCAATCTTGTCTAAAAAAAAATTCATCTCCACCATTAGTTTCCTCCACTCCCAGTTTACTCTCTGTTTCCGAGAGCTGGCTTCAGTTCTCTAGCTCCTCTGCAGCTGGGATCAACTTCCGGCTCTATTCGCAAAGTGATGATGTCATCCACTCAGCCACGCCCCGCACCAGTGAACCCCGCCCCCAGTGACCTTACAACGAGACACGACTGATTGACGGCATAGTAGCACAAATAGGAACAGATGTACTACTGGAAGACCAATTGCATGCGACGGGTCCTCCGACCAATCGGAGTGAGTGAGGGCGGGCGGGGCCGCCGGTCACCGTCGCCTTTCAGATGGACAAATGAGGAGGCGTTTTACTGCGAGGTGGTGGCTGGCTGTAGAGGTTGGTCTCTCGTCTTCAAAGTAGTTCTTTTGATGAGGTTGCAGAATCACTTAACTGATTGTAAGATACAAAGAGGCCGTTCGGGTCGTCCTGTTTATGCTGGCAAGACACCGAGTCTTACTCCCTTCGCCTAGGCTTTTTTTCTTCAGTTACTCTTCCCATTCCCTTTAGAAAGCCTTTGCTGCGTCAGTTTCAACTGCAGTGGACAGGGAGGAGGATCTGCAGAAGGAGAAACTCCACGTTAAAATCTCGAGGACATTGGAACCCTGCAATTTCCACTATGAAGCTGCCAAAGGGAAGGAGGTTCTCGGAGAGTTTTGTTGGCTAAATGCACGCTAATTTGATTCAGGAAGAAAGTATTTCAGTGGATGCATTTGATCTGTTTTAGTATGTAAACTTATACAATATATTCTGGGAATTTGGGTGTCTCTGATGAGACCAACAGCAGATATTGCCAAACCCCAGCTGACGGCAGAGTAGACACTTCTAATTTTTCATGGGGTGTGGCATTGCAGGCAAGACCAAAATTTCTTGCCAATTCCTGATTGCCCTTAACCAGCCTCTTATGGCAGTTAAGAGTCAACTGCATTACAGTGGGTCTGAAGTCACATTAGACCAGACAGATTTCCTTCCCTAAAAGGGCATTAGTGAAGCAGGTGGGTTTTTATGACAATCACTGAGTTTCATGGTACTATTACTCAGATGAGCTTTTAACTCCAAATTTATTGAACTGAATTTAAATTGTATCAATTGCCAGGTTCAGAGTAGAACCTGTGTCCTCAGACCATTTGACTAGGCCTCTACATCATTTGGCCAGTGAAATAATCAATGTTAATGGTTGACCTCCTTTAACTGCTGCAGTCTGTGTTATGAATGCGTTCCTACAATGCTCCTAAATAAGTTACTGGCAGCGTTTCTCTAACGTGCTGACTGTGTGAGCCTCAGAATGTGAATGGTAGTGACTTCTGGAACTGGAAGTGAATGACGCAACTGATGTACTGGTGCCATATATGTGCAGCCACGTAGCTTGAAGGAAATGGGGCAGTTACCCAAAGGGAGTAAAGGAGGTCTCTTATGTTCAAATCAAGACTTTTTTTAAAAAATTCACTTTTGGAATGCAGGTATCTCTGGTTGGCCATCATTACTTGCCTGTTGTGGTTTGACCCAATGTCCCTTAGGGAGGAAATCCCAGGATTCTGACCCAGTGACACTGAAAGAACAATAATACTTTCCTGAGTCAGGATGATGAGTGGCTTGAAGGGAATCTTGCAGGTGGTGGTGTTCCCATGTGTCTGTTGGCCTTATCCTTCTAGATGGAAGTGGTCATGGGTTTGGAAAGTGCAGTCTGATCTTTGAATTGCTGCAGTGCATCTTGCAGATAGTACACACTGCTACTGAATGTCTGTGGTGAAGGGAGTGGATGCTTTTGGATGTCGTGCCAATCAAGTGGGCTGCTTTGTTCTGGATGGTGTCAAACTTTGAGTGCTGTTAAAGCTGCACTCATCCAGGTAAGTGGGGAGTATTCCATCACACTCCTTACTTGTGTCTTGTAGATGGACAAGCTTTGGGGAATCAGGAAGTGAGTTACTCACAGCAGTATTCCGAGCTGCTCTTGTAGCCACTGTGCTTATGTGGAAAGTCTATTTGAGTTTCTGGTCAATGTTAACCCCAGGATATTGATATTGGGGGACTCTGATGGTAACACCATTGAATGTCAAGGGGTGGTGGTTAGATTGACTCTTATTGGTGATGGTGTTAGTGTGGGATTTGTGTGGCATGAATGTTGCAAATGATGTGCGAAGTGATCAAATGTATATAATTCACTTGAATGAAAGGTGTAAAAGAATGATTGTTAAATTTGCTGATGATACAAAGTAGGGAGGTAAATAGGTTGTGAAGTGGGATATACGGCAACTACAAAGTTTAAATGAGTGGACAAGGATGTGGTAAATTGACTAAAGTGAAAAATTGTAGAGTTCTGAGCAAAAAGGAATGTGTTCTAGTCCACGAATCACAAGATTAGTCAGCAGGTACAAGGAATAATTAGGAAAGCTAAAAATGTTTGAGCAGAATTGAATGTAAAAGTAGGGAAGTTATACTTCAGTTACACAGGCCATTGCATAGATCAGATCTGGAATAGTATTTATTGTGCTGGTCTCCTCACTCGGAATATAAATGCAGTGGAAGCAGTTCAGAAAAGGTTTACTCGATTTAATGCCTAGAATAGACAGAATGTAGTTTAAGGGAATATTTGACAGTTTAGAGTTGTATCTACTGGGGTTTAGAAGAGTGAGGCAAATTTACTGAAACATATTGAAGGGACTTCACAGGGTGCATGTGGGGAGGATGCTTCTCTTTGGAGAATCTATAGTGAGGGTTCCATCTGACAAAATAAGAGGTTACCCATTTAAGGCAGAAATTTGGAGCATCATTTTGCCACAGTCTTTCGAATTCTCAACAAGAAGCAATTGGAGCTTTTTTGAACATTTAAGGCAGAGATGGATTGATTGAACAAGAAAGTGGGAGGTTAAAACAAAAATTACTGGAGCGACTTAGCCAGTCTGGCAAAATCTGCTCAGAAAAAATTAATGTTTCAAGACTAGTGACTCTTCATCAGAATTCAAGATGAAAAGATATTGGGGTCTGCGGGAAATTAGAATAATCGGATCAGCCATGATCTTAATGAACGGCGGAGCAGATTTGAAAGTCTGAATGGCCTACCCTAGCTTCTAACTCGTATGTTCATAAACACTTTGTACTTCTATAAATATTGCATGTTATTTTACAAATGTTATAACATATGATTCCAAGAACACAGGAAAATATTAGACAAATGACAAGTTTGTGTCAAATAAATGTTTTAAGAAATATCTTGAAGTAGAAAAGTGAGGGGAAGATGTTTACTGATGGAATTCCAGGGCTTATATTCAAGTCAGCAATGCTGAGCAAATAAGAATTATTGAGTGCAGAGATTTTCGAGGGTTAGGAGGCTAGAGCTGACTAGAGAGGTGATGGAGGAATTAATAAATAAGGAAGAGAATTTTAAAACTTAAGTGCTTCTTAAACTGGAGCCTTAAGGTCAGTGAGCACCAACGTTCTATGTAAAATACAGGGTAAATACATGGCCTTCAGAATTTTGGTAAATCTAGGGGTAATGAAGGAATGGAGAACTATTTCACTTAGAAATCAATTGGAACTAGGATGGGGTCAGGTGATGTTACTGACCTGTAAGTAGGTAGTCCTGGATATTGGGCAAATACATGGTTGAAACTCGTATGACACGAGTTTTGAAAAGTCTGGTTTAGACAGTTGCCAAGGAGTTCATCAGACGAGGACATTAGAGATTAACTTCAGTCTTCCCAATTTATAAGTGTTGGAAACTTCTGTCCATCAGTACTGGATATCAGACGAGGCAGGACAATCTGATTTGGAAGACAAGTTGAGCTGATGGTGTTTGTGGTCCTGCTAAGTAGTGCTATTTGAGGGTTAGGGACAGTCTATCAATTTTCTGGGATAGACATTTAAAATCTCTCCTTTATCTTCCTCAGCCACCTGTCTCCTACAGAGGCCAGAGTCTGTGTTGGTCTAGTTTGGGTTGCAGGTTCCTTTCCCAGAATGACATCACTGAAGCAGTTGGGTTTGTGGGGCAATCTAGCTGCTTTCACTATCGGACTTTCCTCTTGCTGACCCCAGAAATGTGTGAATTCGTTTTTGTTCAATTTCACAACCTGCTTTTGTGTTGTTGTGGTTCTGTCTCACTCCCAGTTTTTCTGTTTTTAAATCAATTTTGCAGGCTATTGGATGAGGAAGATTGGCAGTTCAGAAACTGAAACCAAACATCACATCAGAATGTCATGGTGTTGCCTCATTTACGGAAACTCCAATATTATTGGATTTTGAAAATGGAAGCTAGAAGCACTGCTCACAGAACCCATGCACATACTGTATGTGTGGACTAGGCTTCAGCCAGCCATCTGATCTGTCAGAACATAAATGCAATCACCACTGAAAGAAACTGAAAATACGGGGAATTTGGGAAGAGATTCAATTACCCATCTGTGCAGGAACAACATTGGTGAAGTCGCACTGGAAGAGGCCTTTCAACTGCCCAGAATGTGAAGTGAATGATTTCACTATCTGCCCTACTGAGGCAGCAGTGGATCACAGCTGGGAGAAACATTTAGGTGCTGCGACTGTGGGGTAGCGATTCACATCAATCATCCCACCTGATGATACATGAGTTCACACAGATGAGAGATTGTTTAGGTGATCTTGCTGTGAGACTGGATTCAAGTGATCACTTGCTCTCAATATACACCAGCAAATTCATGCTGAGAAAAGACCGTTCACTTGCTCCAAGTGTGGAAAGGAATTCACTTGCTCATCCAAGCTGCTGAAAATCCAGTGAGTTTACAGCAGGGCGAGACTATTCACCAGGTCTGTGTGGGAAAGGATTTACTCGGGCATTTAACCTGCTGCCGCAGCATGCATTCACTCTGGGGAGAGACCATTCCCCTGCTCAGTGTGGAAAAGGATTCATTAGTTCATCCAATCTGATAAGACACTGGCAAATTCACACTGACAAGAGACCCTTCAATTGCTATGGGAAATGCCACAAAAGTTCCCAGGATGTACCATCAGTGTTTTTATGTTGTTGTGAAACCATTCAAATGTTTTCACTGCAATAGACTTCAGGCAATTATCTCAACTGAGTATGTACCAACACGCTCATACTTTTGTGTAGGAAGGGATTCACTCAGTGACTATACTCATTCTGCTGCTGCACTAGTAAGGGGATACTGGGAAATCACTGTTCATCTGCTTCAAATTTTGGGTAGAGAATCTGTCAGTCCTGACACCTCGTGAAACAGTGAGGTCAAAAGTGACAATAGTAATTGTATTTTTCTGATAATCCTATCTATGACTGGACCATGTACCTTGGAGTCTGTTTCTGCTTATGTTGACAAATGCCAGCTCAGTCATTTGTGGTATTCTTCTGGATACAAATCAAATAAAATACCTTCATGATTAGAAAGTTGTCATCTTAATCTTGAACGTAAGGGTTATCCTTTCTCCCTTGTCTCCACCATCCAGCAAGTACCTCTGCAGACCTACCCTCCCTTCCACTGACTCACTGAACCAAATCCTCTCAGGTTCCTTCTTAACTGACCCTTGAATCCATATTTGTCTTTATTGTCTCCTGTCATCCCTGTCAAAGTTCATCTTCTCCATTTCCTTCACCTTTTGTTGTATGGAACTTTCTCAGCATTCATTGAACTTTTGAGCAGTTATTTCTCTTAAGGGGAGGCAATGGCTTAGTGGTATTATCACTGGACTGTTAAGCTAGGGACCCAGATAAGGTCCTGGGAACCTGGGTTCAAATCCCTCTGTGGCAGATGGTGGAATTTGAATTCAATACATATCTGGAATTAAGAGTCTAATGATGACCATGAACCCATTGTCAGGAAAAGCCCAGTTGGTTCATAAGGTCCTTTTTAAGGAAGGAAATTGCCATCCTTACCTAGTCTGGCCTACATGTGACTCCAGACCTACAGCAATGTGGTTGACTCTGGGCCCTCATCCCGTTGAATAAATAAGCTACCCACCATCTCTCCTTGAAATTAGACATCATCAACCTGTCCTGTCAAAAGAAACCTCCCCTATCTTCCCCCTTCTCCAACTTCTCTTTTCTCTCTCCTTAGTCCTCAAATATCTTGTCATATCCAAAACCTGTGCAGGTCTTTTCCTTGAACTCCATTGTGGAATCCCTAGAATTCCACTTTGGAAAAATGAGTGGAATTTGTCTAATCACTTTTCTGCCCTGCCACGGTAGGAGCTAGACAAAAGAAAACTAGCTTTTCTCATTCATCCCAGGCTTTGGCAAGGTTTTTAAACTCTGAGCCATGTAAACATTCCTTCTATAACCTCTTGACACGTGGGATATAGCCTAATCTAACAAGATGGAAAATCTTATTGAAATTGTTGTTTCAACATACACGGGGATCTGGGTAATTATTGTTTGTTTTTGTTTGCTGCACGTAAATGGTAGACTGATATTCCCATTGTTCTGTAACTTGCTGGGAACGCTAGCAGCGTACAATACTTACGAGTGCACAATTTTAACATTGCATTGTAAGGTCCAATCCAGTTTGAGACTTCAAACTTCTCTAACGACAATGGCGTTAGGGATACGTGAGTGCGCGCTGAATACCCATACGTAACCGCCCCGATTTCAATCGGTTGGCGGCCGTGGTCACAATGAACAAATAGTGATGACCAAGTCCCTTTACCCAGCATTCTTCGCGGCTGTGAATGTCTCCTATCTACACACGGCGGACGTCTGCGCAAGAGGAACGACGCCGTGCGTTGTGAGCATGCGCAGCTGTGTGATGGTAATGGCGCCGACGAAAGTTGCGGATCGACAGTCGGTGAGAGGCGGCGGGGGGAATAAAACGGCGAATTATAACTGGTGTTTGGGGGGTGATGGCTTGTTGGCGCCTTGTGTAAACCGCAAATGTTGAACAAATACCTGGAGTTCCCGCTTTTGTGGCGCCAGGCCTTTTTGTTCAAGAACGCACCCCGGGTTAACGGCCTTCAACGACGAGCGGCGCGCAAGCGAGGCGTTCCAAGTGAGGTGGGGGGGCGGGCTGCTTGGGCCCACGTGACCAGCAGGGACAATGATTGACACATTGAGATAGTAGGAACTGCCGATGCTGGAGAATCTGAGACAACAAGGTGTAGAACTGGATGAACACAGCAGGCCAAGCAGCATCAGAGGAGCAGGAAGGCTGACGTTTCAGGTCTGGACCCTTCTTCAGAAAATTTTCAGAATTTTCAAACAATTTCGAAAATTTTCTGAAGAAGGGTCCAGACCCGAAACGTCAGCCTTCCTGCTCCTCTGATGCTGCCTGGCCTGCTGTGTTCATCCAGTTTTACACCTTGTTAACTCATGATTGACATATTGGTTTTATTCTCAGTCTGCCGACATGAGCTGGATAACTGGATACAGGCAGAGGGAAAAGAGGGAGGGAATGGGAGAGGAGAGAGATGAATTTGGATTTCAGCTCAAAGAGGAGGGGTGTGAGACACTTTCTGGGGAACAGGAAAGAAAGAAAAGACTGATATGTTCGGAGTTTCTAACTTTTACTTCAAGAAATGACTTCTAAATTCCATTTGCAGGGAGTTAGAAGAAGATCTACAGGCAGGAAAATCAAACTAATCATTCTATCAAGATCTATACCATGACCTGAATATCATTGACCTTTAAAACTGAAAGGGGAAATGTTTTTTTCTGTGAGCCAGAAATGATTTCAAACCTCAGTGTGACTGGAAATGCATGAGAACACACCTATTTGCCAGAGCATCAACTGTACAAGAAGCTCTACGCAGTGATACAGCTTGAAAGAAAATTGCAATGTTCACAGCAGAGAATAATTCCAGGGGATTGTATGTGGTAGAGGTTTCGATAGATAATCCAATCTCGAAATGCACAAGGACACCCACACGATGGAGAAACCGTGGAAGTGTGAGAACTGTGGGAAGAGATTTTGTTATCCATCTCAGCTGGAAAGTCATCGACGCAGTCACAGCGGGGAGAGGCCATTCACCTGCACCCAGTGTGGGAAAGGATTCACTCAGTTATCCAATTTAAATAAACACGAGAGAACTCACACTGGGGAGAGGCCATTCACCTGCTCCAAGTGTGGAAAAGGGTTCACTCAGTCATCCAATTTGGATAAACACCAAAGAACTCACATTGAGGAAAAGCCATTCACTTGTTCTGAGTGTGGGAAAGGATTTACTCAGTCAGCCAACTTACTTACACACCAGAGAACACACACTGGGGAGAGGCCGTTCACCTGCTTTCAATGCGGTAAAGGATTCGCTCAGTTATCCAGCTTACATATTCACCAAATAACTCACAGTGGAGAGAAACCGTTCTCTTGCTCTGAGTGCGGGAAGGGATTCACTCAGTTGGCGAGCTTACGAACACACAAGAGAATTCATACTGAAGAGAAACCATTCAATTGCTCTTTGTGTGGGAAGGGATTCACTCAGTTATCCAACTTACATACGCACATGACAACTCACACCAGAGAGAAACCGTTCACCTGCCCTGAGTGTGGTACGAGATTCACTCAGTTATCCAGCTTACATAGACACAAGAGAATTCATACAGGGGAGAAATCATTCACGTGCATGGAGTGTGGAAAGAGATTCAGTCAGTTCTCCAACTTACGTAGACACAATGAGAACACACACAGGAGAGAAAATATTCATTCACCTGCTCCAACTTAACGAAACACAAGCAATTTCACGTTTGGGAGGAGCTGTTTACTTTCAATCCAATCTGCTTATATGAGAGAGTGATAAACAATCTTTTGAATGGTTGGACTATGGGAAGTGCTGTAAAAGTTCCGGGAACTGATGTACCAACAGGTTCACACTGATGAGTGATAGATTAGGTGTTGTCTCTGAGACTGGGTTCAAGTGATCACATTACTGCACTCTGCACAAATGCACTCACACTGGACAATTGCCATTCACAAGGCTGCTCCAGGTGTGGGAAAGAATGCAGTCTATCATCCTAACTGTTGAGACACTGGCAAGTTCACAGTGACTACAGGAGTTGAATTCCACTATTTTTGCTGTTGTTAGTCACATCCAGGATTGGAAAGGTAGACGGGCCCTCAGGAGCATGAGAAATGTTTCTCAGCCATTCTATTCTGTGGTTCAGAGCTCCTAGACATAGAACAGAAGCTCCTATATAATTGGAGTCTACAAGAACAACTGTGAATGCTGGAAACATGCTGAAAAAATAAGAGAGTGGTGTCAAACTGATCTGTTCTTACTGAAAGCAAAATACCAGGTTGAGTTTCTAGTCTAAAAATGGCTGTGTTCATTATGGTGCATTGATCTGAAACATTTGTATGTCATTCCTGATTCAACTGTTCAAAATCTGCAATGAACACAACTTGTGTTAATGTAGAACCTTTTGCAATAAATATCATAAGGTGTTTCACAGATGATCCAAATCTTAGTTGAAGAGGTAGATTTTGTTGAAGTGAGAAGTGTAAGGATAATGTTCCAAAGTTTGGGACTCAGTAGCTAAAGCATAGCCTCCAATGGTGGAGTGATGCAGATTGGGATAGGATGAGGTGAGAGTTTGAAGAACACAGGGATCTCAGAGGATTTTAGTGCTGGTGGAATCTTTAAAAAATGTTTGCCATGGAGAAAGACTGTCTCCAATGAGCTAGTGCGTGGAGTATCATGGGGAGAAGTTGAGTGGGGTCTGCGTCCATTGCAATTTAGAACAATGTGAGGTGATTGTATTGCAACATATAAAGTCCTGAGGAGACTTGGTAGGATGGATGCTGAGAAATATTTCTCTTTGTGGGAGAAACTTAAATGAGGAGATATCATTTTAAAATAAGGGATACTGCATTTCAGAAGTGGACCAGGAGGAATTTTTATTTGAACTCTCTCCTCCAGAGAGTAATGGAGGTATAATAGTTAAATATTAATGGAGAAGCACATAGAATTCTTAATAGAAAGGGAGTTAAAAGTTATCAGAGAAAACCATTTTTGGAGCATCTGGATGTTTTGCATGTAGAAGTTGTTGTGGTCAGGGCCAAATTGGGATGGCCTGAATGTAGGTTGGAGTCCATTTGAATCATAGAATCCCTACAGAGTGGAAACAGGCCCTTCGGCCCAACAAGTCCACACCAACCCTCAGAGCAGCCTACCCAGACCCATCCCCATAATCTACGCCACCCTGAACACTACGGTCAATCCACCTAGCCTGCACATCTTTGGATGGTGGGAGGAAACTGGAGCACCCGGAGGAAACCCACGCAGACACAGGGAGAATGTGCCAACTCCACGCAGGCAGTCACCCAAGGGTGGAATCGAACCCGGGTCCCGAGGCTGCAGTGCTAATCACTGAGCCACCGTGCCAGTGATGATGTGGTTCTGCAGGCAGGTACTGAGAAAGGCAGTGTGGCTGTAGTACCTGGTTTGCTTTAGTATATGGTCGAGCAGCTTCAGGGCCGGAGAGATTACCAGAGGGTTGCGGTGGGAGATAGATCCACTGAGGTCTTTTCGGAGTGAGGAGGATAACTTCTTCAAGGTAGGCATGTCTGAAAGACCCCCTATTTCTGAAGAAGGGTCCTGACCCGAAACGTTAACTTTCCTGCTCCTCTGATGCTACCTGGCCTGCCGTGCTCCTCCAGCTCCACAGTGTTATCTCTGACTACAGCATTGGCAGTTCTTACTATCTCTAAAAATTATCAGAGATTGGCAGGAATGAGGTGTTGAGGCAAAAAATCAGGTCAGCCATGATCTTATTATGTGGCAGAACAGGCTCGAGGTATCTGAGACCCTTCTGAAGAGGGTCACTGGCCTTGAAATGTTCTCTCTGTGTTTTCCTCTCCAGACGCTGTTGAGCTTCCCCAACAATTTCTGTTTTTGTTTCAGATCTTCAGTTCTTTGTTTTATTTATTCTCCTTACCTCGGTTCTCACCATCTCCTACTGCACCCGAAACTCGAATTCCTAGCTCAGGAGAAATATCTTCCCTGCAGCCACCCTGTCTATCCCTTTCAGTAATGTGTCAGTGTCAATGAGCTCCCCTCTCAAAGAGAGGTAGGAAATGAAGAAAAGGGATTTTGCAAAGTCCCCCCCGCCACACCAAACCTGAGCTGGAGTTGGAGCTGGAGAGAGGGGGAGGGGCAGCAGTTTGTCACTGTGGCCCGAGCCAGCAGCTGGTTGCCCCGGAAACCTTGACTCGAGGGGGTGGTGGTGGGACTGCAATGACCACATCGACGCCGGCACAGCAATTCCTATTGGCTATGTCACTCATCAATTGTGAGAAATCACAATGTGAAAGGCTTCCCATTGCAAACCTGAAATATTCGGGTCCTCCAGATAATCAGAACTCACCTATTGTCTCAGCACAGAATGAGGGGCAATGAGCTTCTGAAGCTGCTTATTCCTGTCCAGAAATGCTGCTCCTCTCTCTGTCTGAATATTAATTTGAAAACACAAGCTTTTGGAGCCTCAGTTCTCCTTCAGTTGTTAGTGAGAGAGGTAATATAAGACACATAACTTATAAGGAAAAGATCAAAGGGTCACACCATTGATGAGGATGTACTAAATAAACCTAAGATCTGTTAAATCTTTACTCAGTTTGAAAAAGTTTTAATTTATTAATATGTATATATAAATCCCCAGATTCCTTTCAAGTCATTGTCCTGAGAGAATGAAATGTTTTAACAGTGTAAAGAAGATGCAACATTTTAGGTCAGACAATGCATGTTAGGTGTGATACATTGTTTAGAATCTGTTTGTTTCAGTTTGGAGTCAGACTGGCTTTATTTCTAAAGTAGGAATTTATAAAACAACATATTGACTGATTATCTATATATTGTTTGCTTTTTGTACAAAATAAAATGTATCAGCAAATACAAATTCACCCCATAAATTTATGTGTGTGAGTGACTGAGGGGGGAAGAGACAGTGTGCGTATGGGGGGGGGGAAAGAGTGTGTGTGTGTGTGTGTGTGTGTGTGTGTGTGAGAGAGAGAGAGAGACAGGGAGAGAAAAAAAATGTGTGTGAGGGGGAGCTAGTGTATATATGTATGAGAAGGATAGAGAGTGTGAACGTGTGTGAGAAGAAGAGAGAATGTGTGTATGTGTGGGAAACTGTATAGTGTGGTGGGGTCACCTGTAGTGCGATATGAACCCAAGATCCCAGTTGAGGCTGTCCTCATGGGTATCAAACTTGGCTATCAGCCTCTGTTTGTGGACTCTGCATTGTTGTGTATCCAGAAGTCTGCCTTAGAGGACATTTACCCGAAGATCTGAGGCCGAATGTCCTTCAACATTGAAGAATCCCCTCACCCAGGGAGGGAACATTCCTGTCTGGCGATTGTTGCACAATGTCCATTCATCCATTGTCATAGAGTCTGCATGGTTTCACCAATGTACAATGGCTCGGGGCATCCTTGCCTGATCTGACATGTTTTGCAGAGGTTACCATGACAGGGGTTGTATAGTATCGTTGTTGATGTTGTCCTGAAGGCTGGGTAGTTTGCTGTGAACAGTGGTCTGTTTAAGGTTTGGCAGTTGTTTGAAGACCAGAAGTGAAGGCATGGGGAAGATCTTGGCAAGGTGCTCATCATCATCGATCATGTGTTGAAAGCTGTGAAGAACATGGCGTAGTTTCTCCACTCCCAGGAAGTACTAGACAATGAAGGGCACCCTATCGTATCCTGTGTTTGTCTTCTGAGGAGGTCATTACAGTTTTTCGCAGTGGCACGTTGGAACTGGTGATTGATGAGTTGACTATCGTATCCTGTTCCTATGAGGGCGTCCTTCAACACCTTCAGGTCCGTCTTGTTCCTTCTCATCCGAACAGATTCTGTGTATGTGTAGGGCTTGTCCATAGGGGATGGCTGTTTTAATATGTTTTGGGTGGAAGCTAGAGAAGTGTAGCTTCGTGAGGTTATCCATAGGCTTGCAGTAGAGCGATGTACTGAGGTGTCTGTCCCTGTGTTCAAGAATGAGACTGATTCTAAAGCGCAGTCCATGGTAAGTCTGACTGTGGGCTGAAACTTGTTGATATTGCTATTTAGTTGTCTCAGTGATTCCTCGCCATGAGTCCAAAGGAAGAAAATGTTATCAATGTATGTGGTGTACAGTGTTGGTCGGAGATTCTGTGCAGCAAAGAGACCTATGCATGAAAATGTTGACATATCGGGGAGCAAATCTGATCCCCATGGCTATTCAGTGTGCCTGGATGAAGAACTGGTTGTCAAAGGTGAAGACGTTGTGGTCAAGGATGAAGCGGATGAGTTGTGGGATGGTGTCTGGAAATTGGCAGTTGGAGGTATTGAGTACTGAGTCTGTTACAGCAATGCCGTCATCGTGGGGGATGCTGGTGTAGAGTGCTGAAAAGTTCATTGTAATGAGAAATGTTCCTGGTTCGATTGGCATCTCCACATCATCTCTGAATGAAGATTGAGCTTCACCCAGACTGAACCTTCCTCTCTTGTCTATAATCTGTGAGCAAAACACTTTATTTTCTCTCCCCTTCCATTTAATTTCTCATTCTGGGGATGAATTATTGAATTGCATCATCCTTTTCACTGATACCCGGCTCCTTTGCAGAAGAGACAGGGCCTGACTGGGGGAAGGGGGCTAGAACAGCAGCAAATGCTCTGGCACTTCAAGTGACCATCCAAATACTTCTTCAATGCTGTGATGGTTTCCCACCTCTATCATCTTTTCAGGCAGTGAGTTCCAAACTCCCACTGGCTTCTGGGGGAAAAAAATCAGATTTAAAACTCTTCTGGACCTTCTGCCCCTTACCTTAACACCAAGGTTAATAACTTTATTACGAAGGGCAAATGTTTCTTCTTTTCTACACTACCCGTGTGTCTCTTTACAATGAACAACACAATCAAATATTCTGGGAGGTTAACTATCTTCCAGTCATCTGCTGCGTCTGTGTCAAGAGATGATTTGTAAATTAATGCCAGGGCCTTTGCAATTTCCTCCTTTGCCTCCCACAACAGCGTGGGATACATCTCATTTGAGCCTGAGCATTTATTCACTTTCAAGCCTGCTAAAATTGCTAACACCTCCTCCTTCTTCAATTGTAATTTGTCCAAATATATTACAGTCCTGCTTCTACACAGTTTGCTACTTTGATCCTCAATGGGTTGTGCACTTTCCCTGGTTATCCTCTTGCCCCTAATATACCAATGAAATGCATTTGGATTCTCCTTAAACTACCCAATTTCCCCAATATTAACTGGAATAGGCAAAGTATGAAAGCCTTTGAAGGTCAGAATTCTTAAAATTTATCCAGGATTGTTTTCTGGTTTAAGATATAGAAAGTCTAACAAGAGTGGGGGCAGTGCTAGGCTGAATTGTGGGGAACGAACCCAGACATGCATTAGAAGTGTCACTGTGGGAGCAATTTGGTGATAGTGACAATAACACTTGTATATTTTAAGATAGCCATGGAAAAGGACACAAATGGCCTGGAAGTATTGATTCTGTATTGGGGGGGGAAGTCCAATTTTAAAATAAGACAGGATCTAGCCAAAGTGGGCTGGGAGCAGCTACTTGCAGGAAAATTCACAACAGAACAGTGGGAGTCTTTCAAAAAGGAAAGAGTGAAAGTGCAGGGCCACATTCATGGAAATGTGAAGGGTGGGACCCACAATCCACAGAACCCCGAATGTTGAGGAATATACAGGATTGGCTAAAGAAAACAACAGTAAGCTTATGGAAGATACCAAGGGCTCAAAAAATCAGAAGCTATTGAGGCGTATTGAAAGTGCAGGGGTTACTTAAAAAGTGAAGAGGGAGGACAAAAATAAAATTAAAAGGTAAAATAAAGGAAGGAAATCCTAGACAGATTAGAGAAATCACATTCATATTTGCACATTTAATAGCACAGTCAGATATGGGCACAAGAAAACATAGAAGATAGGAGCAGGAGGAGGCCATTTGGCCCTTCAAGCCTGCTCTGTCATTCTTCACGATAATGGCTGATTGTCCAACTCAATAGACTAATCCTGCTTTCTCCCCATAACCTTTGATTCCATGCACCCCAAGTGCAATATCTAGCCACCGCTTGAATACACTCAATGTTTTGGCATCAACTACTTCCTGTGGTCATGAATTTCACAGGCTCACCACTCTTTGGGTGAAGAAATGTCTCCTCATCTCCATCCTAAATCATCTACCCTGAATCCTCATACTATGACCCCTGGTTCTGGACACACCCATCTTCACTACATCTACCCTGTCCAGTCCTGTTAGAATTTTTTAAGTCTCTATGAGATCCCCCCTGATTCATCTGAACTCCAGCCAAAACAATCCCAACCTAGTCAATCTCTTCTCATACCTGAGACTCACCATCTCCGGAATCAGTCTGGTAAACCTACACTACACTCCCTTGAGAGCAACGGCATCCTACCTCAGAAAAGGAGTCCAAAACTGCACACAATATTCCAGGTGTGCTCTCACCAAGGGCCCTGTACAACTGCAATAACACATTCCTGCTCCTGTACTTGAAACTTCTCGTAATGAAGGCCAACATACCATTTGCCTTCTTTACCATCTGCTGCACCTGCACGCTTACCTTCAGCGAGTGGTGTACAAGGATGCCCAGGTCCCTCTGCACACTCCCCTCTCACAATTTACAGCCATTCAGGTAGTAATCAGCCTTTTTGCTTTTTCTTCCAAAGTATAACCTCACATTTATCCAAATTATACTTCATCTGCCATTGACTTGCCCATTCACCCAACCTCAAAATCACACTGAAGGATTTCTGCACCCTCATCACAGTTCACCAGTGTCCCCATCCAACTTGGTATCATCTGCAAACTTGGAGATGTTATCTCTGTTATCCTATATGTTTGGTCATGGTATTTGAGATTAATGATTTAACACACAAGTAATAATTGAATTCAACTATTAAACTCTCTAGTTGTAAATAATTGTAAAACAATATGGAAATGATTATCCAAGATTTGTTTTGGATTTCTGCCCAAGGAAGAGGGAAGTTTTGTGAGATTGTGATTTACAGCATGGGGGAAGCAAGGGGAAAAATTGTTCTGAGCTGCTATCCTGCACTGACAGTGATAACTTTTACAAACTCCTTTTCCAAAGGGATTTGGAGAGGATTGGAGACAGGAAACTGAAACCATTGCATCAAGATCTGACAGAGTCACTCGATTCATCAGAAGCTGAATATGATTGGCTGTGAATATGTTCATCTGATCTATCGGTGAGACAAGATTTCAAACACCAGTGTGACTGAAAAAGCACTGAGATAAATACACTAGTGAGCATGTTCCAGTGGGCTGACTATAAACAGCTTTAACCAGTTCAACAGCCTGAAAAAAAAACACATCATTCACAGCTGGAGAAACCATGGACAAGAGACAGACACAAGGACAGCTGCACCATGGAAAAACTGCAGAAACGTTGGGACTGTGGGAAGAGATTCAAATACCCACCCTGGCTTGAACCTCATTGACGCAGTTGACCTCTGGAGAAAATATGGAAATGAGAGGAGTGTGGGAAGGAATTCAATTACCTATCACCGCTGAATCTCATTGACACAATGACACTGGAGCGAGGCTATTCACCTGCACTGTGTGTGTGAAGGGATTCAGTCAGTCAGCCAACCTGGTGAAACACTGGCTTATTCACACTGAGGAGAGCCCACTTAGCTGCAGAGACTGTGGACAGAGGTTCAGGCAGTCATTCAACCTCATTGCACACCAGTGGGTTCACACTTGGGGGAGACCATTCTCCTGCTCCGTGTGTGGGAAGGGATGCATTCAGACAGCCACCTTGCTGACACACCAGCGAATTCACACTGAGAGGCCATTCAGCTGCATTTACTGTGGGCAGGTGCAGGCATTCAGGCCACCTCACTGTATGGCAGTGAACTCACACTGGGGAGATGCTGTTCACCTGCTCCCAGTGTGGGAAGAGATTCACCGATTAATCCGCTCTGCTAATACACCAGTGAGTTCACACGGGAGAGAGGCCATACTCCTGTACTGAGTATGGGAAGGGATTTGTTCAGTCATTGAATCTGGTGGTACATCAGCAAGTTCACACTGGGGAGAGGCTGATTACTTGCCCTGAGTGTGGGGAGGCATTCATTCAGTCATCCCAACTGCTCAGACACAAGCAAGGTCACAAGTGACTGCAGGGATTGGATTCTGCTGTTATTGATAATGAGCACTGAGTCCCTTTCATTCTGACCATTTGGGTTGTTTCTGCTGGTGTTAGTAATCCTTGTATCTGGATCTATCACTAATTGCAGTCCCAAGAATATAGAGTCCTTTCAAAAACCCCATAATTCAGGAACAACAATATTCTGAACTTTGACTTCAATCCTACATTAATATTTGGTACAAATTCTACCATTCATTGTCTGAAAGGTTCCACTGATTAACGTCTCCAATGAAAAGGTGCTGATCACGTCCTTACTGACAATTCTTGCACAGTCCACACAGCAGCCCCTCCATTATCCACCAGGAGAAGGGGAATGGGAATTAGAGGAGAAGCGAGAATCTCCAAATGTTACCTCTTTGTTTGGTACAGAATTCCCCTCAGCACAGAAATGGAGACAAATCCAATCCAAGTAACAGTCTGTAAGTAATTACCATGTAATAACCATGCAAAACCTTCAGAAATTGTTTTTGAATTTTGAATTGCAGCAACCCGGAACTACACAAAGCAGAGCAGGAACACTTATACGGAGTCTTCAAAAGAAATGGAAACCCAAAAAGTACAATCTGCCATTACCTCTGAGACAGAACACAACAAGCAGACACAACACAACCAGAATCACTTATCACCTTACCATACATCAAGGACATTTCAGAGATGACCACAAGACTACTCAGACCCCTAGGTATCAAAGTAGCCCACAAACTGACAACCATCCTACGACAACTACTGAAGAACGTAAAGGATCCCATACCTAAAACCGGCAGAACTGAGGTAATATACAAAATACCATGCAAGGACTGTAAGAAACACTACATAGCCAAACCAGAAGAAATTTGACTATACGGACACATGAACACCAACTAGCCACCAAGAGACACGATCAATTCTCACTTGTCTCACTACACACGGACAATGAGGGACATCAATTCGACTGGGACAACTCATTGATAATCACACAAGCCAAACAGAGACATGCCAGGGAATTCCTGGAGACCTGGTATTCCAACTGGAACTCCATCAACAAACACATTGAATTAGACCCTGTGTAAAAACCACTGAGAAACAAAACTGGAAATAATACCAATCACTCTAGCAAAATGAGGCATATAAATAACAATCGGGACAGAACACTGACACTTCACTGGAGGGGACTGTCAACCATAGAAATCTGACCATTAAAACATTAAACGTGGGTAACATAGCCCTATTGTTAGAGACAGAGCAGGTTAGACAATGTCAGAGAGATGATCAGGGAGGGCACAGGTGAAACACAGCAATGGATAGACATGAGATAACATGGTGTAGAGCTGGATGAACACAGCAGGCCAAGCAGCATCAGAGGAGCAGGAAGGCTGACGTTTCGGGCCTAGACCCTTCTTCAGAAATGGGGGAGGGGAAGGGGGTTCTGAAATAAATAGGGAAAGAGGGGGAGGCGGATAGAAGATGGATAGAGGAGAAGCAAGGCTGAAGAGATTACGAGTGAGTTGCAGTGGGAGAGAGATCCACTGAGGTTTTTCCGGAGGGTAACTTCTTCAGGGTAGACATCCTTAGAAGATGCTTCGCAGTGGGGTTAAAATTGTTTCAGAGATAGTAAGAACTGCAGATGCTGGAAAATCTGAGATAACACGGTGTAGAGCTGGATAAACACAGCAGGCCAAGCAGCATCAGAGGAGCAGGAAGGCTGACGTTTCGGGCCGAGACCCTTCTTCAGAAATGGGGGAGGGGAAGGGGGTTCATGGATTCAGATTCACGGAAGAAGGGGGTCACATCAGCCCTAGAGCCATTGATTTTGTCTCAGATAACACAGCACAGCACAGCACTCAAAGCCCTACACTGCGCAAGAATGGTTAAAAATACTCCCTTCCAAACTGTAAGATTCCATATTAAAATCTCTGGCTGACGCCCGTAACTAGAAACAGATCGGGGACACTGGAGTCGGGGACAAATCTTGAGTGCCGAAATCTCCGGGGAGCAGTGATGTCATCGCGCAATGGTTGGTGCGTGATGGCATCACAGAAGCAGCTTACAATTGGGCGATTGGCGGCCGTTCCGGACCAATGCGAGGGGGCGATGTGGAGCGTTTGGTCCTCCAACCAATCAGAGTGAGCGAGGGGCGGGCTCTAACCAATCAGCGTGAATGAGATAAATACAGGAAGAACATAAATGTCTGAAGAAACTCACCGGGTCTGGCAGTGTTTGTGGAGATAGAAACAGGGTTAATGTTTCGAGTTTAGCGACCGTTCTTCAGATGATGCCAGTCCTGCTGATTTTCTCTCAAGATAATCACCGTCCCTGCTTCACCTCAAATGTCCCCACCTTGAAAAGAGGTGAATTTTTGTCTAAAAAAAAGTTTGTCCTTAGGAGCTTGTTTCACAGTCGCCTCTTCCTCTCATGGTGCTTAGGAGACTGGAAGGACAGTGTGACTGGGGATATCTGGCACTAAGCACATTCCTACAATATCCAGAGTGTCCAGATTCCTCACATTGAGCACTTTCCAATCTTTGACCATTTCTTAAATTTCCTGGAGGTTCACCAACATGTGCAATGTGACCAACAAAAGCAGGAATACTTGCAAGAGAGCACTCAACAAAGGATAGACAGTTTGCAGTCTGCAAGTAATAGTGCCCAAGTACCAAAAGATCTTCGGAATGTCCTGCTGATGAGAACTACACACACCTAAGGGGACTGTCAGGGACTTGTCTTCAAGGCATTGTTTCCTGACAAGGGCTGCCCACCCAACGAGTCTACTCCCTAACAAGGACAGCTCCCTGCCCTGATCACTTGTTGGTTCCCTCTCAATACTTGTAGATCCAGTCTAGCAGCAATAACCTTTAGGAATTGATGAGCTTGGACTCTAAATTTTGCTGCTCTTTGTGGTGGACATTGTCACCCGCAAAGCTTTCTGCAAATGCAGTTCAAGATGGACGAGCAGTGCTTCAACAGAAGTTCTTGATGGTGGAGAATGGGGGTGTTTGCACCACCTGGTAATTAGCATCAGAGGAGCAGGAAAGCTGACGCTTTGGGTCGGGACCCTTCTTCAGAAATTTTTTTAGATAGAAATTCACCTGCTGTGTTCCTCCAGCTCCACACTGTGTTATCTCTGACTCCAGCATCAGCAGTTCTTACTATCTCTGGTAATCAGCAGGAGTTTTCTTGCCCATGTTTGACATGGTGTGATGATACGTCAAGAGGTCTGGAAGAAACTTTGAAGACTGCTAGGGCAATTCCCTTCTAGGTGTATACCACTGTGCTGTTACCTCTGCTGTGTCTATCCTGCTGGTGGGACACCTTTTTAGAGGTGGATAGAACTGAATGGCTTGCTGAGCCATTTCATCGGGAAGTTAACGATCAGCCACATCTGAGTTACGAGTTTGGAATTATCCTTTAGGTAAGGGTGGCAGAATTCCATCCCTAATGGGCTTCAGTCTTTACAACAATGTTGGCTTTGAATTCCAGATTTTTACTGAGTTCAAATTTCACCATCTGCCAATTTCTCCTGGTAAATTATCTGATTGACTAGCCCGGTGGCAGTAACATCACACCATCAACTCCTGATGAGACCGAGATTTTGAACAAGTGGTGCAATCTTAGAGAGTTCCCAGGAAGAGTGATGGATTCAGAAGTTAGGGAGTGGAATTTTTAGTGGGTGATTGAAGACAATGGCTTTGGGTTTTTTTTTGCTCTTTAATTAGAGGGAATTTCTGCTTATCCAGTACAGGATGTGAGATAAGCAGTCTGATAACTTAGCAACAGTAGAGGAATAGAAAGGGATTGTGGTGAGGTAGGGCTGGATGCTGTCAGTGTTCGTGTAAAAACTAAGACAGTGCTTTTCGGTAATGTCACCTAGTGGCAATGTGTGGCTGAGAAATAGGAGTGGCCAAGGCTGGATCCTTTAGGGATAATATATAGTCATAGAGGTATACAGCATGGAAACAGACCCTTCAGTTCAACTCGTCCATGACGATCAGTATCCTAAATAAGTCTAGTCCCATTTGCCAGCATTTGCCCCATATCCTTCTCAGCCCTTCCTATTCATGTACCCATCAAGATGCCTTTTAAATGTTGTATTTTTACCAGCCTCTACCACTTCCCCTGGCAGCTCATTTCATACACACATTACCTTCTGTGTGGAAAAGATTGCCACTTAGATCTCTTTTAAATCTTTCCTCTCTCACTTTAAACCTATGCCTTCTTGTTTTGGACTCCCCCACACTGGGAAAAAAAAACCTTGTTTATTTACCCTATCCATGCCTCAGGGACATGAGGCAGGAAAGGGAGGTTGTGGATAGGACAGGCATTTGCAAAGATGCTGGGGTGAAAGGTCTGTCTTTCTCAGGAAGGTTAACGATGGTGGATTTACTGGTGAGAGGTACAGAATTAGAAGAGAGGGAACTGTTAGCAATATCAGTGACATGGGGGTGAGGTGGATGGTGGGAATAGGGTCAAGGGACTAACAGTTGGGTCTCATCGACAAGAACTGTATCAGATTAACCTCACCACTAGTCATCTCTCTTTTTAATAACAGTAGCCCTATGGTTCTCTGGGATGATGGTGACTACTACTCTGGGGAGAGTGAGAGCTCTATAAAAAGAACTAAATTGTGTTTGAACTATTACGATGATCTGTCATAGTGTATTTAATACAAAGCTGATTTATTTGACTTTTATCCAGAATATTAAATCTTTGCTTTCAGTCCTGGGTGTGTTTAACAGTAAAGTCCAATTGCAGTTGAGATGTGTGATCTCTCTGCTGTCTCAGCAGAGTGGATGAGTGAGTGAATCGCTTAGCTCACACTGGGCAGGCGAATGATCTGTCCCCCATTGTGATCTCTCTGCTGGCTCAGCATGGTGGATGAGGGAGTGAATCGCTTAGCTCACACTGGGCAGGTGAATGATCTGTCCCCCAGTGTGATCTCTCTGCTGGCTCAGCATGGTGGATGAGGGAGTTAAACGTTTTTTACACACGGAGCAATTGAATGGTTTCTCCCCAGTGTGAACTCACTGGTGTACTGAGAGTTGAGATGATTGCCTAAACCCAGTTCGACAGTGAAAGATTTCTCATCATATGAACATGTTTATGGGATGTCAATTCCACAGAAATTCAATAGTACTTCCCACAGACTAGATATTTCAAAGGTCTCTCCTCAACATGAATAAGTTGATGATAAAACAGTCCCCTGGAGCTTGAGCAGTGATTTCTGCAGTTTGAGCATTTGAAAGGTCTCTCCTCAGTGCGAACATGTTGATAATAAAACTGTCCCCAGGAACTTGTATAGCACTTCCAGCAATCCGGGAATTTAAAATGTCTCTCCCAATGTGAACTTGCTGGTATCTCAGCAGGTTGGACAACTGAGTGAATCACCTTCCACACTTGGAGCAGGAGAACGGTCTCTTCTCAGTGTGAACCTGCTGGTGCACCATGAGGTCAGATGATCGCCTGAACCCAGTCCCACAAAGAGAGCAATTGAGCGGTCTCTCCTCAGAGTGAATATGTTTGTGGGAAATCGTGTCCCTGGGGGATTTGTTGCACTTCCCAATCTGGTCATTTAAAAGGACTCTCATTAATGTGAGCAAGTTAATGGGATGTCATGTCCCCGGGTGTTTTATAGTCTTTTACACAGTCTGGGCATTTAAAAGGTATCTCATTTGTATGAGCATGTTGATGGGACGTCAAGTTCCCAGAGGCTTTATAAACATTTTCCAGTGTGGACATTTCAAAATTGTTTCATTCATGTCAGTATGCTGAAAGGACATCAAGTCCCTGAACGTTTTAAGGTATTTTCCACAGTCTGGGCATTTAAAAGGTCGGTCTACAGTGTGAGCACGTTGATAGCACAACAGTCCTCCTGAGTTTTTACAGCATTTGCCACAGTCTAGACATTAAAACAGTCTCTCCTCAGTGTAAACAAGCTGGTATTGCAACAGGTTAGATGACTGAGTGAATCCGTTTGCACACACACTGAGCGGGTGAATGGTCTGTTGCTGGTGTGACTGCATCAATGAGTTTCCAGGTCAGATGGGGAAATAAATTGCTCCACACAATCCCCACATTTCCACAGTTTCTCCCCAGTGTGACTGCATCGTTTGTGAGTCTGATGATTGGCTAAAGCCTCGTCCACACATATAACACGTGTACGGTTTCTCTCCACTGTGAACAGAGCTTTCTCCTTCCATCTTCAAAATGTGATAACATTCTGTTTATAATTGGACTACTCCATCAGATCATGATGTGATGATTGGATTGTAAATATTCCCCTTCTAATAACCTGTGAAACTGATGTCAAGCAAACAACAAGAGTGAGAATCTCTCATAAAACACTGACTTCTATATGAAGATAGAGAAGTGAAAGGTAGGGACTGAAGGAGAGGGATTTTAGACAGCTTTTAGAACTTTGTCAGAATCTTCCAAACACTGAGCCTCCACCAACGAGAACGAGCAGGGTAGCAAGTGGATGTGAACACCATCACCTCTCACATTTAGATAAGGGAGGTAGAGAACAGCTGTTCCCAAGAGTTGATGTAAAAATATGTGGGCAATGTTTACTGGGAGATGTAAGAAAGGAATATTGTGGTGCTTTTACTTTTTTTTCAATTCTTACATTCAATGGCCAATAATATCCAGTGTTGAATGAATAGTGAATCAAGTGACACTGTCAGATTGTGATGTGTTGTTTGGTTTGAGTTTCTGAGGTGCAATCCACTTCAAACATTCCGTAAAATAACTTTACCAGAACTATCACTATCCGTCCAGGATAGAAATTGAAATGAAAGAAACATTTCTCTTTTTTTAGGCTGTGTGTAAATGCTTCCCTCCACACCCCCAGTAAAAGGACTTTATAACTCCATCCCTGTCAGTCCAGGATAAACAATCATATTTCTCTCCAGGACTGAGATTACTGCACATGCGTTCTGCTGCCCATTGCCCCCTACAAAGTGTCATCTCGTTTTGTGAAACGGGAACAGATTGCTTCTTTATTCGGGGTCTGCCGCATCCACAAAGTATGTTAAAAAGCCTCTACGTTCAACTGCCCAGTCCAATGCCTTCGCCGCTCCGCCTCATTGTTACCTTTTGTGGAGATGGAAAAAAAAGCCTCAGGATTGCCCCCACTGTGCGTGCTACAGACTATCCATGTTGGGAAGGGTACTGAGCTTGTGCAATGATAATCGATTGTGTGGATGGGTGAGTTCACCAGCGTTAGGAATGCTGGTTAGAAGCCGTCGTTGTAGCTTTTGAATTTATTTCTTGCAACACGTACAAGCCATCTTTCTATTTATCTCCAACAAGGACTACTGATACACAAAATACATTTAATGTAGAATAAAAAAATCCCCTGCACTCCCCAGGAATGTTATATAACAAAGTCTGACACTGAGCCACACATTAAAAGGTAAAGTCGCCACACCAGTTCTGGATCATGGGGCAGTTCTCTCATTATAGAGACAACTGTTGGTGGTTCAATCTGAGGGACATTATGCCTCAGACAAGCAGATAGGTTGTGAAGGAGAGTCATTAACGGTAACCTCAGCCGGCCAGGCAATAACACCCACAATGTTGAGATCATCAGAGAAAGTGGGGCAAAGTGGGAAAAAGCTCAGAGAAGAGTTTTGGCTTTCTGAACTGTCTTTATGGAAGAAAGTGTGGATTTCATGTTTCAGGAAATAGCAATATTCATGTCATTGGCTGAAGGAGCTGTTAGTGTTCGACTGAAACCCTCAAGGCATTGAAGAACTATTTAAATGAACACTTGAAATGTCAGAGCATATAAGAAGACAGGTCAACTGCTGGAAACTGGAGTTGGAAGCAATAGTTTTTGATGACCAGCATTGACATGATGGGCAGAAGGATTTCTCTCCATGCTTGTTTAAAACTCAGTTCTCTGTATCATTTTGTAACTGAAATGAAAATAAATGTCAAGAGCAGTGCCATTAAGAAAAGTGGCAAGCCTCCTGATGCATGCTATAGACCGAGTGATCTCATGATTAGGATTTGGTTCTCTCACTGCTGTTTACTGTGTTTGATTCCAGTCAGGGAATGAGAATGAATTGTTCCAGTACAAGCTCTTAAAATGAACATGAATTCCTGACTTTAGAAGTAGCAAAGAGAGGAGATCTCGAAGGATCAGAGAGAGTTTCATGCCAAAAGATGAAAGCAACTGGAAGGAAGCACCAAAATCCATTACCTCCGACTGCTCAACCATAGTACAAAAATCCTGCTCCTTTTTGGAGATGCATGGTTTTGGAGATTTGATAGGTTGGATGTGGAAAAGTTGGTTCCTGGCCTTGGACAGTCTAGGACAACAAGATGTAATCTCAGAATAAGGGTTGCACATTTAAGACAAAGATGAGGAGGAATTTATTCTGTCACAGGATTGTAAAACTGTGGAATTCTTTAGAGCAGAGGACTGTCGAGACCTGGTATCAAGTATATTCAAGGCTGCGATAGACAGGTTTTAATCAGTTGGGGTATCAAGGGCGATGAGGAAAGGCAAAAAAATGCAGTTGAGTCTTAACAAATCAAACATGAGCTCAATGAATGGCAGATCAGACTTGATGGGCTGAATGGTCTCTTTCTGCTCCTAAAATTTATAGTCTTAATGCAAGGCTGCAAAACTGACCCGCATAAAATTTACCAAGTTAAAAATGTATGGATCCCCTCAGGGCAGGGAACCATGGTGAGATACTAGCAGACAACACAAGAGAGAGAGAATAATTGTGGGTGACTGAGCTGGAATTATCTGTGTACCAGGATAGCAGTGTAAACTGGTCTTCAGCACACACCTAGACCCTGGCTTCACGAGGCCTACAGTTACCTCTCACAAACCACCACTGCCGTTCACATTTCCCCACGTCCCTTCTATTTTTGTTTTAAGCCGATTGCATGTCAGACATTTACAGCTGACATTGCCAATGTGGAACTGTAACACGCAGTGAAGTGATTCTGACTGTCCAAGCCACAATTCTGCTTCTAAAAATCAGTCAGTATTTTGTTTTTTTTTGCTATAAATTTTAACCATTAATAGACCATGACAGTGAAAGCACTGAACTGTAATCACTGGACCACCAGGGAAGATCTCTGTTTCTATCACTTTGGATATAATCCCCTCGACTCTATATCCATTTTGTTACATTGTCTTGGCTTATAATACACAGGCTATCCACTCATCTATTACATTGCAGTATTCAATGCATGAGACTGTGTCTCAGTGGATACAGTTCTAGATTTGTCTCGATTGCATTACACTTCTCCTGCGATCCAATTATATGACGCTAGACTCATTTTTGTTGTCCATTTTAAAGCCCCCACTTCACTGTTGGCTCCATACTTCAGCAGTTAGACCATTGTTCTTGTAAACCAGCTGTTGTGTGTTTGATTCTTACTGGAGCCTTGCAGACTTTTCGTACATCTACTGCAGCTGACAGTAAAGGAGTGTTTTAAAGGCGATTTGAATTTTTTCCTGATGTAACACATAGTGCCATTTTGCCCACAGGCCAGGGCTGATCTGTTTGAGTTTGGAAATCCACCTTCTTGTTTCTCCTTTAAGAAACTCGAGGAAGACCATTCAGATGGAGAAGCAGCAGCTGACATGGCCAATGTTTGGTAGGAAGATCGAGGTAAGGCCGTATAATGTGCAGACTGATGGGGAAACAATGGGGGAATAATATGGACAGGAGAATGGCCAAATGCTTCCTTTCTTTACTGTAACCAGACTCTGGCATTACAGTCTGAAATGAAACAAGAATAAGCCAAGTGGATGAAATCATTGCTTTCTGAGAGTTGGTCTCTCCTGAGGCTGCAGTCACTCTCAGGGGATGTGGATATGTGTTTCCCTCTGTGGATGGAAATAAGGTTCTGTTCCCCAAAAGGGTGTAAAGACAGTTTGAGCATCTCAACCTACAGTTCCATTCGTTTTATTGTTTGACATTAAAACCACGCAGGGAAAATCTCATTGAGATGAACAGTTAAAACGTCAGTGCACACAAGGATAACAGCCAAGTGCTGGAATCTGGGATGAAGGGCCTCTTTCCATGCTGTAAAAATTTGATGACTCCATCAATTTGGAGGAGAAGGACATATCCAGTAAAAAAAAACCCACCAAAAGCTGTGTCATTAAGAAAAGATGCAAGTGCACTTACTGTTTTCCCTGATGGTCTAAGTAGTAAGGATTCAGTGCTTTCATCGTGGTGGGCTGGATTTGATACCTGGAGGGGGAATTAGAATTTAATATCCCTGTAACCTCAAATGACACAACAGATGGGTTTGGGATGGTAAAACTGTGTTCACACCCCCTTGGGGAACTAATCCTTGTTTTCACCCACAGAGAGAAACACACAGACACATCCCCCAAGAGTGACACAAGCCTCAGGATTATGCCTGCTCCATGTGCTTCACTTCTGCTCTCTGTCCCCATACACAAGTTTCTCCCACAAAAGCCATCCTTAGATGGAACATAAGCGGCTTCTCCGGACAATCAGAACCCATTACTGTGAGCTGGGCCATGAAATGGACAATGAGCTGAAATTGTCCCACAATCTGCTCGTGTACCAGTTTCAATTTCCAAACCCCACCGACCCAATCCCTGCGGTCCCTGGGAACCTGACAAGGCAGTGCCTGGCAGACATTCCTCACTAAAAACAACAGACACAGTACAAACTCTAAACACTTTCGTGTCTCATCTGTTTCTGTTTCTGTCACTGTCTCACCTCCAGCTCCCCCTGACCGTCTAGAAGCCAGGTCAATGAGCAGATCATGAAGCTAATCTTTACCTGGAAAGCAGGGCCAGGGAATATGACACAAGGCATTGAGAAGCAATGGGTTTGCACATGGCTGGGTAAAGAGACGCCAGGATCTCCTCTTCCTGAGTCTCTTAGATACTGGTCCCAGTAATGTGCACAGTGCCAGTTATCCACAGGCACAATGTCCCAATGGATAACATGACTGACAGACAGATCAGAGGAGTGTTGATTCGATTCCTTTTTGGCTTGGGTGTCTTTTACAATCGTTGTAATACACCTCATAAACTGAGCTGACCAAAGCTGTCCAACAGCAAAGAAAAAGGCTCTTCGGCCCATTACCTCTGAGCTGGTCAAAGACCAGCCCCTAACCAGTCTAGTCTGGTTTGCCAGCACTTGGCTCATAGCCTTATATACGGTAAGTATACACCTAAGTGTTTCTACCCGTTCCACTCTGACAGACAGTGGGTTTTTTCACTATTCATGTTTGAGGTGCTTTCCCCCTTCCCCCCAACTATGATTCCTCTCAGAGGACAAGAGGAGGGTGTCAAACTCTGCTCTTGTCTGTCCTCAGCTCTCAATTGTAGTTGACAGGATTCAAAACTGTGCAGGGAAACCACGTGTGGAATTGTGATCGATTGCCTTAACCATTTGGCCACGACTACAGAAAAAGACTTGGTCAGAGACAAAAAACTACAAATGCTGGAATCCAAGGGAGACAAAAAGGAGGCTGGAAGAACACAGCAAACCATGCAGCATCTGGAGGAAAGGAGAAGTCAACGTTTTCGGATTCGGTCATGAAGCCTCCTGTTTGTCAACAGAAGCATACTGCCAAGTGCATTTGCCGGTTTCTCACCCTGTGGAGCTGAGGAAGAGTGAATCTTTCATAGTTTGTTTGAATCCAATCACTTCACTGATTTCTGAAGAGTTAAATGGATTTGGTGAGTCTGATTGTTTAATTATGCTATTTTGAAATTAACATTCATTTAAGGCAGAAGTTCCTCAAGAAATTCTGGAAATTGGTGTTGAGAAACTTATCAGTCATGATTGAATGGCGGAGCAGACTCAATGGGCTTAATGGCCTAATTTCTGCTCCTATGTCTTACGATCGAGATCTGGCAGCACTGACGGAGAGAGAAAAACAAAGTTAATGTTTCTGAACTTTATCAGTACTCTGTTTTCACTGACACATGCTGCCAGACCGGCTGAGTTTCTGCAGCAAATTCTGGTGTTGTTTCAGATTTCTGGCATCCGCAGTTCTTTACGTTAGTCATTTAAACAATTTAGAAACACCTTCAAGGTTACTGACCAGGTAAGTATTCTGTTTGGGGAACGTTTTCCTGATCCCATTTACAACTCGGCATTGTGAGGGGAAGAAAATTGATGGAGTGGAAACAGACAACTCTGTCCCTGAGTGGTCTTGAACCACAAACTTTTCAGTTAATAGCTAAGCACACTAACCAATTGCACCACAGAGACGAGCAGTTAGTTAGCTTGCACCATCCCCTAAAGTGAGTTCAACCTTTGGACTGCCCCTCCTGGAATGACAATTGTCTTTGATCAGTTTTACTTTTCCAAGACAAAGGCTGGGACATTCATTATGGAGACATGGAATCAGTCTGATCCTACCCACTGCAGACATCTCCATGTCACCAGGAGTTAATTCTCCTACAACTGGTGCCCTCTCGCTTTGAGCCTTTCAGTGTCTTGTCTGTTCTCAAGTTTTTTCATTGTCAGGAAGCAGGGATGGGTTTTGAATTCCTGATGTGCAGGAAATGAGAATCCTTTCACTGTCTCAGATCAGTTAATATTGCCCACCCCTACCCCCGTGGAAAGAGAATCAGAGTTAACGTTTTGAGTCTGTGAGGATTCTTGTTCAGAACTTGAGTTTCCTGCATGTCAACAAATAAACAGATCTGTGAAAAATGTGGGTTTGTTGAGACAACTTTTCTGGAGTTTGAGCAATAACTGATCCCAGCAGGAAGACATTTAAAATCTGCATGAACACAAAATGCAGTCATCAGGAACCTGCATGGGAAACCTCAAGGGATTTCTAACCCATCGCCTTAACCACTCGGCCACGATTACAGGCCCTGAAATGGACTTTAATATTTCTCATGGTATGGTTCCAGGAGGACAGCTTGTCCTGTCCATGCCACGGCCCTAACATTTTGCGTCACCCTGCAATTGTCCACCCTGTAGGTGGACTACCTACATTCACCTTTACTGGTTCCATCCCCGCCTCCTTGACCTGTCCGTCTTCTTTCCACCTATCTGCTCCTTTATCCACCTTCCATCATCGTCTCCCCCTCTATTTATTTCAGAGTCTCCGTCCCCTCCCCCAAGGGTCCAGACCCGAAACATCAACTTTCCTGCTCCTCTGATGCTACCTGGCCTCAGTGTTCATCCAGGTCTACACCTTGTTATCTCAGATTCTCCAGCATTGGTAGTTCCTACTAACACTTACCCATGAGATGGATTTTTCTTATTAGAAACCTAACTTTAGTAGTAATATAACGAACTGGGAGAAATGACGAGTTGAGGCCAGGTGCAGATTAGCTCTGATCTAGTTGAATGGTGGGTCAGGTTTGAGGGGCTGAATGTACTCGTCCTGCTGCTATTTCTGACGCTCTGATGTTGTCCCCAGACAGGACAGACTGCACCTTGTCCTAATGAGGGACATTTGCGCAAGCGCAGTGGCCTCGGTGATTTGAGCATGGGCTGTATATTGCCGGACTGACGCATGCGCTCTGTGTGGGCTTACGCTCGGGGCATGTGAACATATTGGCTCCGCAACCGGTGAGAAAAAAACAGATTTAGGAGAGTCATGGAGAGGACTTTGTCGGCGGGAAGGCTTCATAAACATACAGTGGAAACATGAAACCCTAAGAAGGACATTCCCTGTTCCGTCTTGACAGCTAACAGGGCGGAAGCTGCGAGGCAGCATCTCTCGGCGAAAGGCCACGAATAACGGCCACCATCTTTGTCAGAAGAACGGGTCATCGGGGCGCATGCGTATTCATCCTGGACCAGGAGAGAATGTTGTGAATGTCTGTCTTGGACTGACAGGGATGGAGTTTATAAATTCATTTTACAGGCGGTGTGGAGGGGAGCATTTACACGCAGCAAACTCACACCAAGCGAAATGAAAGACAGACAGAAAGTGTACGAAATCTCAGTCGTGGTAGTGTCAAGGATGGAAAAACGGCTTCAACGTTTTGCATGACAAAGAGGAGTAACTGGACTGGAAATGTTAATTCTCATGAAACCTTGACAGATGGTGCTGGACATGTTAAGTTTCTGCAGCATTTTATCTTTTCATTTCAGTTTTCTGGCATTTGCAGTATTTGATTTTATTCAAGAGGAATGTTTGTCTCATCTGAACTTCTATTTTGAACTCACCCTGCAGTTTTTGTAAGCTTTATTTTACAGAATATTAGAAGCATTGTATCAATGGCTGTGGAGGTCAAATCAAACGTAAAATCAAGATCTGAAAGAGTCACTTAATTCATCAGGATCTGGTTATCATCAAGCGATGAATTTGGTAGGAAAAGATTTGACATTTCTAATTGTGGGCAAAGATTTCAGCTGAGTGTGAGAGTAATTAATTGGTTAAAAAGCCAATGTCAATAAGGTATGAATGGATCTGACTCAGATAAATTGGAATCAGAACTGAACAATTATCTGCCTTTAAAGAGGAAATACTACTGGCACAGTTATGGTACATACTTTGCTAGTGTTGCATAAGATGGTTGGCCTTCAAAGGTTAACTCAGAACCTATGGTATAGTCCTGCGCACTGAGATATAGATGACTGTCTCTGGACAGTGCTAGGCAGGTTCATGTTTCTTGTTCAGTTTTTCGTTTATTTTACAAAACCATGTAGCCCTGACCGACAGGATGTCTCAAGAAATAACAAAGCCTCTTAGCAAGCGTCACTGTTTAACCTGTTATTTTACAGTTATAAAACAAATTACCTTTGTTACTTAAGTAACTCCTCTTCTGCCAAAGACTTATTAGTTCATCACTAAATGTTAGCAAGTAGAATAGTTTGGAAGGAGGGTTAGTGTTAGCATATCTAAACAAAGACAATCCTCAGAGAACCAAGTGTCAGCTGCAGGCATAAATTACAACACCCACAAAGGAGAATGTTAGAGAAAACAAATCCAGAGCACCCACAATGGCAAAGTAAAGAAATTAAGATAAAGGAGGAAAGAGTGCTTGTGACAGATGTTAAGTTGCCACTGCAACTAAAACCAGGTGGAATTTGGAAGGTTCAGGGGGAACTGAATGAGCAAATAACAGAGGCAAAGAGACAGGATGAGCAGAAAATGGAAGGAAAAATAGAAGGCTTATCGATTCAGGTTTGTCAGCATCTCAATTGTAAATATGGTAAATGAGAAGTGAAGCTAATTAGGAATTGAAAAGTAGATGCACAGCTGGAGGCAGACAGATAGCTGCTATATTAAATCTAGATTGTTCACTAAGGAAGTTGATGTTACCCTTTTCATGATAAAACAGGAAGAAATTGAAACACTTCTTGTATTTAAAATTGACAAGGAGGAGGCATCAGATAGGTTGTCTGTCAATCGAATCAGGACCAGATGACATGTATCCATTGATTACTGAGGGAAGTGAGTGTAGAGGTTCAGGAGGCAGTTCAAACCCCTTGAGACCCAGGGATGGTGACAAAGGCCTGTAGAATTGCAAATGATACACCTTGTTCAAAAAGGAAGTAAAGATAAGCTCAACAATGACAGGTCAATCACTTTGGTGATGGCAAAGCCTCCAGAACCAATGATTCAGAATAAGATGAACGGTCGCTTGAGCAAATTGAGGTTAATTTAGAAAAGCCTTGATGGAGTTGTCATGGACAAAATTTGTTTTGCTACCTTGCTTAGATTTTTGATGCAGTAACAAAGAGCATTGTTACAGTTAATGTTGTTCATGTACTTTACATGGACTTGCAAATGCAATTGAGCAAATGTCATGCAGTAGGCTTGAGAGTGAGGTTAGAGATACATGGAATAACAGGAACAGTAGCAACTTGAAGATGAAACTTACTGAGAGATATAAGAAAGTGATTACTGTACTGGTTACTGTATGTCTTTCAGACTGCAGGAAGGTTAATATTGGAGTTTGCTCGGGATTGCTGTTACGAATCCTACATTTCCTGATTTACATAAATGATTGAGATCACAGCATAATTTTAAAACCTGCCGAGTCTTGCGTGGGCCCTGACCAGTGACAGGTTCCCTTCCCTGAAGGACATCAGTGAGCCAGTTAGGTATTTATCACAATCCAGCAGCTTTCATAGCCACTTCTTCCACATGCAAGCCCCACAAATGACCAGATTCGTTCAGCTGCATTTCACAGCCTGCCTTTGTGATTTTGTGTGCTCTCTCTCACTCTCTTTATTCTATTTTAAATTAACTTCACAGGGTGTTAGAAGCAGGGCACCTGCAATAAGGAAAATGAAACCAGTCATTACATCAGGATCAGACAGATATGCCCCATTTACTACAACCTGAATAGTAACAGATTTTGAACATGGAAGGAAAAAGCACCATGCACAGCAGAGAGAAACTGTGGAAATGTGGAGATTGTGGAGAAGGATTCCGTTATCTATCTGTGCTGGAAATTCATCACCCCCGTCACACCAGGGAGAGACCATTCAAGTGCATGGAGTGTGGGGAAGGTTTCACTTGTCATCTGTGTTACTGAAACACCAGCGAGTTCACAAAGGGGGAGAGACCTTTTAAATGCCTAGTTTGCAGGACGTGCTACAAAAGCTCCAGCAATTTAATGTTGATGAGAGACCTTTTCAATGCCTTGACTGTGGCAAGTGCTATAAAGGTTCTGGGGATCTGATGCGCCATCAACACATTCACACTGAGGAGAGGCCTTTTAAATGCCCAAACTGCGGGAAGTGCTACGAAAGTCCCAGGGTACTGATGAACTATCATCAAGCTCACACTGAGGAGAGACCTTTTGAATCCTAGACTCTGGCAAATGCTTTAAAACTTCCAGCAATCTGATCCCCCATTGACAATGTTCACACTGATGTGGGGCCTTTCAAATGCATAGACTGCAGGAAATGCTTTAAAAGTTCCCGCGATTTGATGAACCATCAACGTGTTCATTCTGCTGACAAACCTTTTAAATGTTCAGACTGTGGAAATTGCTTTAAAAGTTCTGGGGAACTGATGTCCCACCAACGTGTTCACACTAACGAGAAACCGTGTAAAGGTTTGGATTGTGTGAAGTGCTATAAACATTCTGGAGAACTGACTTCTCATCAACGTGTTCACACTGAGGAGAGACAGTTCACATGTTCTCACTGTGGGACCGGATTCAGACAATCATTTGATCTCCCTGAACAACAGCGAATTCACACTGGGGAGAGGCCGTTCATCTACTCCATGTGTGGGAAGGAATTCCCTCGGTCATGTCATTTTGTGGCACACCAGCGAATTCACACTGAGGAGAGACAGTTCAGGAGCGCTTTCTGTGGATCTGGACTCGGGCAATCATCTCATCTGACTGTGCAACAGTGGGTTCACAGTGGTGAGAGGCCATTCGCCTGCATTGAGTGTGGGAAGTGTTTTGGCGGACTTGTAATCTGCTGAGACACCAACGAGTTCACAAGTGATTTCAGGAGATGGATTTTGCTGTTAGTTACTTCCAAGACTGAACTCTGTGGATTGGTTTCCTTTTCTCCTGATGTTAACAAATTCAAACACAATTTTTGGTGTTGCCATCCTGAAGAAGAGTCAGCAAATCAGTTTTGTGTTAAACACGTAATGTGTTGAGACTTGTTAATAGCTCTGATACAATTTAACTACTTTTGTAGAACTTTCCCTATCCCTTGTCTAAAGGGCCTATATTCACCAGTTTGAGACAGACATTTTTTTTTCAAACACTAAGAAAACCAAGGTTTATGAGGAAGTGGCAGGAGAGCGGAGTTGAGAATTATCAGATCTCTCATGATCTCATTGAATGATTGCACAGATTCAATAGGCCAAATGGCCTACTCTGTTCCAACAACTCATGGATGGCAGTGTTTTTAATACATAGTGGAAGTCCCTACTATTGGCAGAATGCTGCTACACCTAATCCTGAATAGACATTCTCATTATGGACATTATAGGGAATGAACAATCATTCTGACTAACTTGATTCCCTTTTATTATGGAAGGTATTGTCGTTGTTTGTAATTCAAGCCGGAAGCAATATGCCAATTTTCCACACAAGTGCATCTTGCTCCACGAAATGGAGAATTTGACAACAGACACAATTTTCAGGGACTGAAATCCAATTGGGAGATTTAAGCATTGCCTTCTGGGATAGATGGTGTGGATTTACAAGGAAACAATACATTATAGGACTTTGTGTGGGAAAGGCAGGTACAAAATGAGACAGTAACTTGGAGGGATGGTGGGGTCAGAATGTGAATATTGTAGATTTATAACAAAGGGGATTGTATCTGTTGGAGAATGGTGAACAATGCAGCAAATAGAGAGAAGTTCAGTGGTTAGACATTTAGCAGGAATATAGCCAATGAGCAGGAAGTGAGAGTCTTGGACAAGATGAGCTCTATCAAGGCATGCCGGGAAATTGCAGAGAAAGTAGAGAAAAGTGCACATTCAGGGCTCAGATACGGAAGAACATTTAAGGCAGTTTGTCCCAGTGACCAATTGGGAGGGAGGAAACTCATGCATTCCTTGCACTTGCTGTTGGAGGTGAGGATTGAGGAGGCAGGAAAGAGGGACAGTCCATCAAAAATAACAAACTTCTGTTCAATTTTAAAATGCCTCACCACACTGTGTGATTGATACACACCTGATTTATTTGATACTCAGAATATTAGCACCTTTAACTAGGTTGGAGTTTATTAACATCAACAGAAACAGACCCCAATGAACATGGATCAGTTCTAATGTGATTAACGGCAAAATCCATCACTACAGCTACTTGTGACATCGCTGGTGTCTCACCGGATGGGTTGAATGAGCAAATTTCTTCTCACACATGGAGCATGGATATGGTTTATCCCCAGTGTGAACTCGCTGGTGTATAGTAAGATGAGATGATTGCCTGAACCCAGTGCCACAGTGAGAACACCTGAATAGTCTGTCATCGGTGTGAATATTTTGGTTGGACATCCGTACTCCCAGAGCTTTTAAAGCACTTTCCACAGTCTGGGCATTTAAAAGGCCTGCCATCCGAGTGAACCTATTGACATTTCAAGTGACCAGATCATTTAAAGCACTTCCCACAGTCTGGGCATTTAAAAGGTCTGCAATCAATATGAACACGTTGATGGCATTTCAAGTCCCCAGAATGTTTAAAGCACTTCCCACATTCGAGGCACTTAAATGGTCTTTCATCAGCATGAACATGCTGGTAGAACTTGAAATGGGTTGGCTCTTTGAATTCCTGCCCACAGTGAGAGCACCAGAATGGTCTCTCATCAGTGTCAGTACATTGATTTACAATCAGTTCTCTGGAACTTTTAAAGCACTTGTTGCAGTCTGGACATTTAAAAGGCCTCTCGTCAGTGTGAACCTCAGCCTTGAGGCCATATAACTGCATAAATCCAATTCCACATTCAGAGCAGGTGAATGGCCTCTCCCCAATGTGAAGGCACCAGTGTACCATGAGTTGAGATGATGACTTGAAGCCAGCCCCACAGTCAGAGCATCTGAATCTTCTCTCCTCAGTGTGAACATGATGGAACATCAGGTAATCAGAACTTTTAAAGCACTTCCCACAGTCTGAACATTTAAAAAGGTCTTTCTTCAGTGTGAATGCTTTGATGGGACTGCAGGTAGCTGGAACTTTTAAAGCACTTCCTGAAATTAGTGTATTTAAAAGGTATCTCCTCAGTGTGAAATCGCCGGTGTGTCAGCAGGATGGATAACTGAGTGAATCCCTTCCCACACAGGGAGCAAGTCAATGGCCTCTCCCCAGTGTGAGCACGTTGGTGAATTTTCAGTGCAGAGTGGTGACAGAATCCTTTCTCACAGTTCCCACATTTCCACGGTTTCTCCCCATTGTGACAGCATTTGTGCTTCTTGAGCCCAGTGATTGGCTGAAGCCTCTTCTGCACAAAGAATATGTGTATCTGTTCTCCTCGCTGTGAATGGTGCTTTCTCTTTCCATGGTTAAAAGCTGGTGACATTCTAGTTGTGATAAATTGACTGACTCCATCAGATTATGATGTGATATTTGGTTTCAGTTTCATGACTTCAAATCCTCCTCTTTACATACCCTGTGAAATTGATTTAAAACAAAAGAAAGGAACAGAGAGAAGCCACAAAAAATGTAAAGGCAGTTTGTGAAATTGTACTGTGTGAATCTGGCAATTTGCTGGGCTGGCACTTGGGTAAGGTGACTACGAAAGCTGCTGGATTGTCATAGAAGCTCAACAGGGGATAAAACTAATGTCAATCAGGGAAGGTACCTGCTACCTGGCTCTGGCCTCCACAAGACTGTTGGATCTGTATGTCACAGAGTACGAGAGAAAAGAGAGAGGCATGGTGAGGAAGTAGGAGAGGCAGGGGCAAAGGAGAAGGATTTTACATCTGTACAAGCTGTCCAGAAATTTGATGGGATCTCTCAACTCCTCAATCCCCGCTAGTTTAAAGGATCAGGGTAGCAGATCTATGCCAAATCCATCATCATCAATTTACTCTCCATACACACAGTCCTGACCTGTTTGATTTCTTGTACTAGAGGAGCAGAGATTTCCTTTGACAAAATATTAGGAGGATGAAAGTCAGTGCCTTCTGCCCTTGAACTGTCTGGCAGTGAAACAGACTGTTCAGAATCTTGGTACCATGTTTCCCCAAACTAAGATTCCAACCACTTGTCCATATCATCAGTAAAACCGTCTATTTCCACTACATTACCATCGTCCAACTTCGGCCCAGTCTCAGCTTATCTCCTTCGGAAACTCTTATCCATTCATGACACCAACATAGGTGTACCGAATGGATGGTGAAAAAGGTTATCCCAGACTAAAACAAGACCTTGAGCAGATGTGCTAATGAATGGCAGATAGTGTTTACTTTAGACAAATATGAGGTCCTGCACTTTGCTAAGGCAAACCAGAGCAGGAATTACACAGTTAATGATCAGGCCATGGGGAAATGTTGCCAAGGTGACCTAAGGGTGCAGATAGTGGAGTTGCAGGGAGATGGGGTGGGGAGAAAGCATTTGGCACAATTGCCTTCATTGGTCAGTGCATTGAGTACAGAAGTTGGGTGTCATGTTGTAGCTGTACAGGGTATTAGTAAGGCAAGTTTTGGAATAATATATGCAAGTCATGTGCAGAAAAGATTTACAAGATGTTTCCCGATGGGGAGAGGTTGAGTATGCTGGTGCCTTTTTCCCTGGTCCGTCAGAGTCTGAAGGATGTCCATACAGAGGTTTATAAAGTCAAGGGGACATAGAAAAGGTGAATAACGAAGGTCTTTTATCCAGGGTAGGGGGATCCAAAACGAGAGGTCGTAGTTTTAAAGTGAGAGGGCAAAGAGTTAAAATGGACCTGAGGGTCAACAGTTTCACAGAGAGGATGACCATGGATGGAACAAGCTGTCAGAGGAAGTGGTAAAGGTGGATAAAATTGCAATATTTAAAAGGCATCTGGATAGGGAGATGAATAGGAAGGGTTTAAATGGACAGGGGTAAACATGGGCAAATGGAACTAGTTCAGTTTAGGATATGTGATCAGCATGGATGAGTTGAATGGAAGGATTTGCTTCTGTGCTGTATGACTCTATGACTCATTCCATTATTATCTGTAGAATTATCAATCTTAACACCTCCCACATTCAATCTCCCTGTAATTGAGCTCACCCACACTCTGCTGCCTGTTTCTTTACTCACACCAACTCTTGCTAAGCTGTCCACAGTGACATCACAACATTCTCCTACAAGATGGCTGCCCTTTGAAGATGGCATCCCTGATGCCTGCACACACCCTGTTCTCTCATCACCATGTCAGCCGTAAACCTTGGCTTATCCCTTGGATAAAGAACCAGATGTCCCAATGAGGGGCCTGGATGTTCTTTTTTGGGGGTTGAGGCATGGTGTCTTGGGTCTGCACAAACAAGTGATCAACACAAAGGATGTGAGACTCCATGAGTTATTTGAAAGGAGATTCATCAGAATGGTTCACGGATTGAGGGATATTAGTTGTAATGTCAGGCTGGAGAAATGCAAGTTATACTGCATGGAACAAAGGAGATTGGGGTGAGATTTGTTAAAGGTGTCGAGGGTTATGATAGCTTTCGGTAATATAGGTAAAGGCCAGCTGTTCCCCAGAGCTGATGGTGAAAGTTTTTGGGACACAGAATTAAGGTTTGGGCAAGAGTTTTTTTTTAATTTGTGGAATGTAGGCATTGCTGACTGCCAGCATTGTTGCGCATCCCTTGTTGCCCATGAGAAGGTAATGGCGATCTGCTTCTTAAACTGCTGCAGTCCACCTTCTGTGGGTTGACCCACAATGGCATTAGGGAGGGCATCCAGGATTTTGATCTAGCAACTGAAGAAATGCCAGTATATTTCCAAGTCAGAATGGTGGGTGACCCGACAGGAATTTGAATGTGATAGTGTACCCATATATCTACTGCCTTTGGCCTTCCAAATTGAAGCGATTGTTTCGAAGGTGTGTCTGAGAAACTTTGGTGAACTCTGTCTCTGACTCTCCCCTCTCAAAGACTTAATTCCAAATCTGTCTCCCACATCTCTTTCCTCCATTCCCAGTTTTCTCCCTTTCTCCCTCTGCCTGTCTCCAGTTCTCCAGTTCCTGTCTGCAGACTGAGAATCAGATCAATGAGCCAATCAGTCCTGACGAAGGGTTTCGGATGGAAACGTTGACTTTCCTGCTCGTTGGATGCTGTCTGACCTGCTGTGCTTTTCCAGCTCTACATTTATTGAGTCAGTCATTGTCTGTCCTGGTCACATGAGCCGTAGAGTTGCTGTCCACTAGTTATGTCACCAAGCCGGCCACACGTGCATGGACTTCTCTGAAACAAGATGGTGGCCGTGAACAAGGCCATGAGCATGAGGAAATAATAGCAACACGGGACCTGCGGGGTTTTATTCGATGATTGTGGTCGACAGTAGGTGTTTATGGACCCTTCCTGCTATTTTGCTCGTCATACTTACTGGCTGCCGAGAGATAAACCGATTAACTCCCATCGCCAATATCAGCCTCGCACATGCTCAGAACATAGTGCAGCACTGCGCAGCCCCATTGGTCACTGTTGTCAGATTAGAGGACATTCAACACTGCAGGGGCTTCTGGGTAAATCTACCATTGTTCAATTTGTTAGATAATACTTATTCAGTGGGGCTGAGAGTGTCATCGATTCCGCTCAATTTCCAGTCCTCATGGTCTGCAGTCTCCCAGGTGGAGCTTTGCCGCTGCTGTGTTTTGTGGTTCTTCAGCTGCAGAGAAGCTGTTTTCACTTATTGAGCTATTCTGGGCCATTAATAGAGGAAAAGTACGTGTGTTAATTTCTTTGAAAACATGATAGAAAATATTGAATATTATGAACGTCTAAGTCTCTCAGAAATTGAATATCTGAGTAGCAGTAATTTATTTGATTATTTTTAAATGTTTTTTTTAATCAGTCCTGTTTCTCTCATTGTTTTTGCGATTCAGATTCAGCATCCAGATTCAGCACAGACTTTCCTCCTCCTGATGCCCTGTACTTCTCCTGACAGGTCTTGTTGGCGCCGAGGGATTCATTGTCCTGGAAACTCACAGCAAGAAGAGTGAAGGAGTAAATGGGGGTTCTGTTAGTGGTTCCAGGGTCTGAGGTCTGGAGCCTGAGTTGACTGGGCAAGTGAGTCACTGTAAACCACTGTTAAATAATTTTTCCACAAAATTTAAATCAAAACTCATTTTACCAATAAAACAATTTAAAGTGGATTAATAGTTTCACTCATTGAAATTCTGGGGCACCAATTAGGTCCTTGGAAAACATGAACTGGGGGTAACCTTGGGCAGGAAGAGAACCAGAAACCAAAACTGAACAAGAGACTGAGTTTTACTCCAGCACACAATAAGACTGTGGCTGGTTGTGGCTAATTTGAACATACAGGTAGCTACAGCATGTTGAAAAACACAGGTCTCATTATTTTACAAATAGAAGATATAGAAAAGCTGGAGTGCAATCTGCATTATGTATTAAAATCCGGAGTTTTATGTTGTCAGGTTCCATTTCTTAAATTTTCAAACATTTGCAGACTATTTATGAATGTTATGAGGTAGGGAATTGAGCTGAATCACTATCAATTTTTTCTATATCTTGTTTGTAGATTGGAATCTTTCCTCCTTAATTTGATCACAAATTTTCTTTCTTTATTTGTACAACTTGTGAAAAGAATATAAAAAAGTAGTTTATTTTGTTTTCAGTTAAGGAAGGAGGGAGCGTGTGTGGGATGGGAATTTACAGCTTTGGGGGAAAAGAAGAGGAAAGAAATGTTCCAAGAAACTAGAATTTTCTGTTCTAAATTTTTAATCTGGACTGTTTTTTATAAACTACTTTTCACGGGGATATGGAAAGATTTCTAAATGGGCAATCAAGCCCACTTCAAGATCTGACAGGATTTTTAAATTTATTGGGATCTGCATGTCATCGGTCTTTAAATGTGGAGAGCAAAGTGACTGAAAAATCACCAAACCTCACAAAATAAGAATGAGAGTCCGTGAATGGACTGTGGAAAGACCTTTATCCAGTTACACAGCCTGGGTGACAGTGCTCCACTGAACTGACTGTTGAAAGAGGTTTGCCCAGTTACACAGTGTTTAAAAAAAAAGTACAGCATTCACAATGGGTGAACCCATATATGTGTTCTGTATGTAGACAAAATTTCAACTGATTGTCCAACATAGAAAAACACAAAAAACACCGACACCATGGAGAAACAGTGGAATTGTGGGGACTGTAGGAAGGGATTCAATTACCAATCCCAGCTGGAGATTCACCAACACAGCCACACTGGGAAGAAGCTGTTCATGTGCCCCATGTGTGGGAGAGATTCACATCATCATCAATGTCACAAATCTACCAGAGGGCTCACAGCGGGGAGAAGCCATTAACCTGCTCCATGTGTGGGAAGGGGTTAAATTTTCTGTCCAGACTTCTGCTGAGGTGCCAACGGGTTCACATTGATGAGAGGCTGTTCAACTGCTCTGATTGTTAGAAGAGATTTAAAAGGCAAGAGGATCTGGTCAAACAGCAGCTCGTTCACACCAAGAGATGGTTGAGTTGCTCTTACTGCAAACACTCTTGGACCCTGATAAAGTAACATCAGGTTCACGCTGGGAAGAGACTGTTCACTGCTCCATGTGTGGGTAGCAATTCACTCAGTTATCTCACTTCAGTTCACACCAATGTGTTCACACTGATGACAGATGTTTCAAAAGTTCTGAATGTGAGAAGGCCTTTAATACGACAGGTGATCTGCTGAGACACAGCGAATTCACACGGGAGAGGCTGTTCACTTGCTCCATGTATTGGAAGTGATTCACTCAGTCATGCCACTTACGGAACACCAACGTGTTCACAAGTGACTGCAGGGGATGGATTCTGTTGGGGCTGCTGCTGTTCATTACAAGCGAGTTCATTCTGACAGCTGGCACTTTATTTGTGTTGATGTTGTTAATCCCGTAACTGAGCTGGAATTTAATTACTCGAACAGGTCACAATACAGAAATGTCATTTGAAACAGTGTGTCAGGTCCTTAATTTCTCCATGTTGCAATGACAATAAATCCAGTTGATGACTTTTTGGCGTTTTCACCTTTCTAACGCTGGAGTTTTTCTATTCTCATACTTCAGTTCCTCTTTGGATAAGTCCCAACTTGCAAGCCTTGCAGAATGTGTTTCTTAATCTTGTTATCCAGCAAAGGTGTTGGTAATACTCCCGGAATCAGTAAAACAAAACCTGGTCCTTCTATCATTTTCGGCAGTGAGACATAATGTGTGTCCCATAGCAAACATCAAATAAACCAGTAATACAACGGAATTTGCTGGAAAAGCTCAGCAGGTCTGGCAGCAGCTGTGGAGAGAAATCAGAGTTAACGTTTCTGCTTCGGTGACTCTTCCTCACAACCCCTGACCTGAAACATGAACTCTGATTTCTCTTCATAGATCCTGCCAGACCTGCTGAGCTTTTCCCGCAACTTCTGTCTTTGTTTCAGATTTACAGCATCTACAATTCTTTTGGTTTTTAACAACAAATCAGTTTTGTGTTTAACACACAGAGTAGAATCTTTCCAGCCCCTGCATGATGTGGGCAATGGTGAGTCAGTTGGCAAGATATGCTGAAAGCCCAGAAATCAGATTCTCAATGTCAGGGGGTGAAAAGTCAGATTTTCCACCCAAGGATTTAGTGGAGGGATGAGAATTTTGCTGGTAAGTGGTGAGAGTCTTATTTGCAAGTGCTTACACTTCATTATTATCTATTCTCACTTGATATATTTGCAATTTGACATTCTCCCATTTGGCAGAGAGAAACTTCATACTGACAATTTCTAACATGTAAGTTACAGCAGGTACTTAGCTGCCCCAAGCTTGTTCCTCTGGATCTCCACATCGACAGTGTTCCTCAACATTTCAGAAAATGCTCCTTGGGCAGCGAATGCCTCCATCTTTCATCTTCTGAGGTTGACACCAGAAACATACCAGCCTCCCCACCCTCCCAAGGCACATCCCTGATTCATTGAGAGAACAGTTCCCACTTCGCTTTGGAGCATACCAGAAGAGCTCTGTGGAAATGTGTGGAAACTCAGAACTGATAAGGTCAACAGAGATCTCAAGAAATAGAAAAGAAATGAAGTTTAAGGGGATTGCCTTGATTAAAGGCTGAGATGTGATGCAATCTGCATTTGATAAACAGCTTCTGCCACACCTAGAGTGGACAGAGTCACTAGTTTTCCTGACTGAGGCTCTACTGCTGAGCAATGTGAGACTCTTTTAGGGGCAAACAGCACTAATCAGACACTGACACAGAACAGGTTAAAGAGATTTGTAATCACAGAATTCTGCATGTGAAACCAATGCACTTTTCAACTGTGCAGTCCTAGCCACAAACAATATTAGCCATGTCATTGATTATTCAATGTTAATCACAGTTATCTCTGTGAAGCAGAAGTAATCTCAGATTAAACATATATTGTCTTTCCGCAGAGGTAAGGGAGCACAAACCAATCAGCCATGGTCTTATTGAATGGCATAGCAGGCTTGAAGGGCTGAATGCCCTACATTTCCTAATTTGTATGTTTGCAGGTTGGCAGCGAGTACCTCACTACCTGGTTTCCAGGAGCAGCATCCCTGGATGCACCACAGTGACTGACCAAAGCTCCTTAGGTAGCAACTTCCAAACCCATGACTCGATCACATAGAAAGGCGAGGACACCAGATGCTTGGGAATACCAGTGTCCACAATTTCCCCTCCAAGTCACACACCATCCCGACTTGGAAATGCATCGTGGTTCCTTCACTGTCGCATGGCCAAATTTGTAAGGCTCACTCTTTAATCATCTGTTTCTGACTTGAGACTAATTAGTACAATTGATTAATCGCAGGATGTCATCCTCAATTAAATATTAGGCTCAAATTTCATTTTATTAGTTTACATCAGTCAAAATGTGACTATTCAGGTGATGGTCAAGTTCTATTGAAACTTATTACCCAGGCCAATTTACTGGTGTCTGAAGATCTTTGCTTATCTCACGTGCATCTTGCTCTCATGCTGACATTTCTGTTCTCAGGTCATTGCACTCTTCCAGTGATGGTAAACATAAGCTTCAAGAAAGCAGCGCATTTTTCAATTCAACACTTCACACCTTCCTGGACTCACCTGTAAGACCAACAATTCCAGCCTGGGAACTCTGCCCCCTATTTTGTTTTCTTTCCTTGTTTCAGTTTGTTTCTTTGTCAGTTACACAACTGCTTCAGGCATATCTTTTGTTTCTTTTACAGCCCCAACTCCATTCCCCATGGTGCCGAGAGGCTAATTAATGTTTTCTTTCCTGTTGGGCTACTATTTAGGATGTCGTGCTCTCATCACAGTAGCCTGGGTTTGATCCTCAGTCAGGGAGGGGGGATTCATTGTTTTTGTTTGGACTGTTAAATGACCAGGAATGTTTCATGCTGATAACAACAAACAGAGAGCACCTTTGCCAGAACCACTCTGGGTTTACATCAGAGATGAAACCATCATGCTGGACCGGGAACAAATCACATATTTGTCTACTCCTGAGTATTTAGCTTCTCCTAAATACTGACTGCAGGACTACATAAACCGTGTTCCTTATTGAAACACACAAGAATCTTAGGGTGCTTGACAGCTTGAATGGGTAAATGTTGTTTCCCCTTTTCGGATAGTCTATTGACCAGCGGGAAGAATTTCAGAATAATGGTCACAATTTAAAACAGAGATTAGGAGGAATTTAAGATAGAGGTGAGGAGAAATTTCTTCTCTCTGAGGGTTGTCTGTGGAATTCTTTACCACAGAAGACTGTCAAGTCTGCCTCATTCAGTCCATACAAGGATGTGACAGATTTTTAATCAGTAAGGAACTCAAGGATGATAGAGAAATGCAGGAAATTGGAGTTGACAATTATCAGATCACCAACTTTCTAATTGAAGAGACGATGACTCAAAGCCTGAAAGTACATTTCAGTGGAGTGGGTCAGAAAGTAACAGAGTAACTGCGAATAATATGTTGGAAAGTTCCATCAGAGATAGAGGTGATCTTGAAGCAGCCATCTGAGGACAAATGTGTTTTCTTTGCTTGTGAAATTCACCACTTCTCAGAATGGGGACCAAAGAAGTGAAGCAGTGATGGTGATGTCCCTGTTACACCACAACTCTGTAGCATGTTGGCATTGGCCATGGATGGGGCCTGTATTGCAATAAATTATGCATCTGACTACAGATCGGTATTTTGCAGTTTCAGCTCCTACCTGGCTCTAGTGCAATTCACAGCTTTTCTATCAGCAAATGTCACCGAGAATATCAGACTTCTGAAATTGGGTTTTGGAAACTGGAAGTTGCACATGAGCAGCTTGTGGGAGGATTTCACCTTCCCCTTCTCTGATGATGCTGGGACATTGACTCTGATGTTCTTGATCTGACATTCGAAGGATCCTCATTCCTGCACATCAGGAATTCAGATCTCATCTCCACTTGAGAGTATTGAGAAAACTTACATGAGACCTGCACTGGAGTCTCTTATTGGTAATATACTGGAGTTCTTGTTAAATACAGAACTTGATTGTATTTTCTGTTAACTTGATTCAATAGTCAGCTAAACCAAGGATTTTGTGAGCTGTCATTACATCATTGACCTTAATGGTGACCCAGGGAGTAGTGGGGCTTGAGAATCAGTGCACTTTCCCAAGTGCATTATAACATTGGCTTGCATTCTCTCAGAGAGTCAGAGAGTCATCTTGCACAGAAACAGACCTGTTGGTCCAACCAGTCCATGCTGAACATAATCCCAAACTAAACCAGTCCTGCCTGCCTGCTACTGGCCCATTTCTCTCCAAACATTTCCTGTTCATGTACTTACCTAAATGTCTTTTCAACATCATCACTGTGTCCACATTCACCCCTTCCTCAGGAAGTTCATTTCACACACGAACCACCCTCTGTATAAAAAACATTACCGCTCATGTCTTTTTTCAATCTTTCTCTTCTAATGTAAAATGTATGTCCCATGGTCTTGAAATCCACCATGCCAGATAAAAGACAATTACCATTAACCCTATGTGCACCCCTCATGATTTTGTAAACATCTATAAGGTCACCTCTCAACCTCCTATGCTCCAGTTGAATCAGTCCCAGCATATCCAGCCTTTTCCTAAAACTCAAACCTTCCATACCCTGCAACATCCTGGTAAATGTCTTCCGAACCCCCTCTAGCTTAATAATACTCTACTTTCGCCGATTTCTTTATAATCATTCTTTGGTGGTCCTTCAAATTTGTCCAACCTTCGTAAGTTTGTACACTGTTCTTTTCAATTTGATAGTGCTCTTAACTTAACTATTTAGTCACTTTTTGACTGGGATATATTGTTGCTAAGAGTTAGTAAATATCTTTTTAAAGGTTTGCCACCATACCATTACTGACGAACCTAGTTTCTCCATTTGCTTTATTTAGTTCTGCCTTTATACTCTCATACTTACCTGTATTTAGATTTAAAATGCTACTCTTATTTATGTAAAAAAATCCTGAAACCTGCTTCGCGTAGAGTCACACTTTCATGTCCCTGACCGTGGACAAAATAAGAGGAGCATACCTGAGGAGCTATGACTGTCACCTGGAACAAACTGTCTGGATAACTTTCTCCTTGATGTATTGCAGTGCTTGTATTACAGCCTCCAGTTCGGCGATTATGAGCTGAGGTTCCTCTAGCTACAGATACTTGGTGAGGGCATGTCCAGTGTCCAGGACTTCATTGTGAAGTCACAATACATCACCTTCACTGCCATCTTGATTGGCCTCGAAAATTTATGATATTACTTAGGCAATTTTACGTAAAATTTACTATCTTTTGTCTTGTATCTATTTATGTTCTTATTATCAACCATGGGTGCAATCAACCCTGGGAGAGGATATTTATTAGCTAATTGTGGAGAGGGATTCACTTGGCCATCCCATTTACCAAAACAGAAGCACTGGCAAAGAGGCAGACAGTTCTGACATTGGGAGTGCAAAAGGATTTACTCAAGTTTCCTAACTTCAAATCTGCAAACTTTGAAACTTCAATGGATTTCTTCCATAATTGCCACATTCAAACAGGAGAAAGGTTATTTTAAATGAGTTTAAAATGAGCAATGATTCATTTATTCTTCTGCTTCTTCAAGGTTCCCATGACTGCAAAAGAAAACTAGTAGCTCATTGATTACAGTCTCATTTTGCATGCAAGGTATGGAGAATTGAAACCAGACAAGATAGAGTGAAGAAAGAGACTGTAAGTGGAAGAATGAAGTTATATAAATGCTTCAAGCATTTGGATTTAAGCCGAAGAAGGAGCTAGAGTATGTGAGACCAAGATGAACAGATTAACTGCAATGATCTGTTGAAATTTCAAGGTCCCATGATCGAGCACTACTGCTGCACATAGATCTCAGCGGTAAGCTGAGAAAAAAGAAATGAGCAGCAATGCTGTTAGGGAACAAAGAGGGTGGTGGTGAATAGAACCAGCGTCCTCTTGAATTTTCATTCTGGCTCTGCAAGCCTCCAAGGGTAGTGCACGGTCATGACTTCTGAAATTGGAAATCAATGCCACAGTCAGAGCAGCTAAACTTGGAGCGACTGCACACACACAGTTTAGAAGAAATGTGAAATTGCACAACAGTGTTTTGGGAGATCACACATTTCCACGTAAAGGTTGGAATGAATGTACAAAGCTGGTCAGGAATGCAATGGAATCGTCAAGTCCAAGGATGACACGGTCACAGACGAGGGTTCCAGCAGCAGATAAGCTGGGCTGGGGTGGAGATGGCTGACATTATGGCGTTGAAATATCTGGTTAGACTGACGATGTGGTGTTTGCGGTCGGAACTTCATCTTGAGGATAAAATTATGACTGAGATTATGAACAGTGTGGTTCAGTCTCATTGACAGGGAAGAGGGATGGACCCAGGAGTTTGAGAATGGAATGTGCAGCTGTAACTGAAGACAATTGATTTGTCTTCCAAACATTTAGTTCGAGGACATTTATGTTCATCCAACATTTAGGTATGGGATAATTTAATTACTATGGAGGACTGGACAGGTATGGTGGAGAGGTAGAGCTGGTAGTTGTCAGTGACCACGTGAAAACTAACACAGTGCATCTGGATGTCAACTAGGTGTAGTGTGTAGATGAGAAATAGGAGGACCAATGATATCTCATTGAGGGGACACCAAGTTCAAGTCTAATAATTTTTTAAAAAAGAATTGGTGAATGTGAAGATTTTAGGGACAGTACGAGGAGAGTGAACTGTTAACAATATTAGTGTGCATCTGTAGTGAGAATAGGGTCAGTGGAACAAAAGTGGGTCTCGTGGAAAGACAAGCTCTGACAGAAGAGAAACTGGAGAAAGCTGTGGGCTCAAGGGTCAGGCAAGGAGGAACTGGACAGGCAGTTTTTTTCAGGGAGTTAATGGAAGGGAGGGAGCAGCAGAGGCAGCTGATCGGATTGTCTCAATCTTAGTGGCAACAAAGCTCCTTGAAGTCCTTATACTTGTTGGAGGGAAGAGAGGAGAGGGAGAGCCTTCAAAAGGGACTCACTTGTGTAAGAGGTATTAAAAAAAATACTAAACACACCGGGTTTAAGACAAAGCTAATTCATGTGAAATTTATTTTGAATATTCTCACCTAAAACTGTTCTGGAATTTATGAACGTCAGGAGAAAAAAAACAAATGAGAAACGGATGGGTCCAGCAATTAATTAACAGCAAATCCAACTGCTGCAGCCACTAATGAACACACTGGTGTCTCGGAAAATGGGATGTCTGAGTGAATCTTCCCACACTCAGAGCAAATGAACAGCCTCCCCATCGTGTGAGCTCATTGGTGTTTACAGTGAGGGCAAATGATTGCCTGAACCCAGTCCTGCACTGAGAGCACTGGAATGGTCTCTCCTCTGGCTGTGAATATATTGGTGGGAAATCAAATCATTGAGATGTCCAGAGCACTTTCCCCAGTCTGGGCAGTGGCAGCTGATCAGATTGCCTCAATCTCAGTGACAACAAAACTCCTTAGACTTCTTGATAAAGGTGAGGATAGAGGGGAGAGGGAGAACAATTCAAAAGGGAATCACCTGTGTTAGAGACAATAAGAAGATGATTCACTGTGTTTTACACAAAGCTGCTTTATTTGACATTTATCTAGATTAACATATGACTAGACAGGTGGTTATTAACATCAGCAGAAACAGACAGCAATGAACATAGTCCATTTTGAGATGTGATTAAGAATAAAATCCAATCATTGTGGTTAGTTGTGAATTCTCTGGTGACTTAGCAGATGTGACACCTGTGTGAATCCCTTCCCACAACTGGGACAGGTGAATGGCTTTTCTCCAGTGTGAATGTGCTGGTGTCTCAGCAGGTGGGATGATTGACTGAATCCCTTTCCACAGTCAGAGCAGGTAAAGGGCTTCTCCCCCGTGTGAACACGCTGGTGTATTAACAGGTGGGATGACTGAGAGAAGCCCTTCCCACAGTCAGAGCAGGTGAATGACTTTTCCCTAGTGTGAACACGATGGTGTACAGTGAGGTAAGATGATCGTTTAAATGCAGCTCCACAGTCAGAGCACCTGAATGGTCTCTCATCAGTGTGAACACGTTGATGGAGCATCAGCTCCCCAGAACTTTTGTAGCACTTCCCACAGACTGGGCATTTAAAAGGTCTCTCCTCAGTGTGAACTCGCTGGTGTGTCACCAGGTTTGATGAATTGATAAACGTCTTCCCACACTCTGTGCAGGTGAATGGCCTTTTCCCAGTGTGAACTCTCTGGTGTCTCAGCAGGGTGGATGATTGAGTGAATCCTTTCCCACATTCAGAGCAGGTGAATGGTTTCTCCCCAGTGTGAACTCTCTGGTGTATCAACAGGGTAGATGACTGAGTGAATCCCTCCCCACACTCAGAACAGGTGAATGGCCTCTCTCCAGTGTGACTACGCCGATGAATTTTCAGCTTTGATGGATGAAAGAATGCTTTCCCACAGTGCCCACATTTCCAAGGCTTCTCATCAGTATGAATATGTTTATTTTCTGACAGGCCAGTTGAATGGTTAAAGACTTGTTCACACATTGAACCAGTGTATGGTTTCTCCCCGCTGCATAAGGTGCTTTCTCCTTCCATGTTCAACATTGAGTGACATTCAGGTTGTGATATGTTTGGCAACTCTCTCAGATCCTGACGTAATGCTCGAGTTTAGTTTCTTGACTGAAAAACTTCCTAAAAACTCTGTGAAACTGATTTAGACAGAAGAAAGGGAGTGAGATATAAACAACAAAATCAAAAACGCAGGTTGTGACATGTGAACTCAATGAAGCTCATAATTTTTAGAGTGGAAGTTAAAAGCAGTGCAGTAGAAACAATTTCTGACCATTAACGATTCTGTGAGAAGGTAAAGTTGGTACATCAGCAGCATACAATCAGGAGATAAGCAGTGGTGGAAACCTAATATAGGCACAAATAACAAAAGTAACAGTAAGTCACAAAACAGAGCTAAAATACAAAAATTATCAGGGACTGAGGAAGTTAGGCAATGACTGAGGGGAAACTCAGGAGGGGAGACATGAAGTAGAGCAATGGATGGACGTGGATTCAGATCGAGCATAAAGGAGCCACGCTATCTCCAGACCATGCAATCTTTCACTGATAACAGAACACAGCATGAAAAGCTCGAACTTGCTCCAGAATAATCAAAAATGCTCAGCTCTGAAAAAAATTCACTGCTTTCAATATTAGAGTCTCTTGGAGCTTGCAACTGGGATGATGTCAGAATCTCTCGAAACAGAGGATCCAATTTGACACATTACCCTGTATCCCATGCGTTTTTTCTTTTGACCAGTCTGCCTTGTCAGACTTTATCAAATGCCTTAATAATATCCATGCAGACAACATCCACTTCACTACCCACATCAATATTCCTTGTCAATTCCTTAAAGAATTCAAACAAATTTGTGAAGCATGACCTTGCCTTAACAAAGCAATGGTATCCCTGACTTGTCCCCGGATTTCGAAGTGACATATTAGCTGACATCTCATGACTGATTCTTAGAAATTTTCCATCACCAAAGTAAGACTGACTGGCCTATTGTTGTTTTGCAATTGCTTTGTACCCTTTTAAAAGAATGAAACCATGTTTGGATTCCTCCAGTCCTCCGGAAAATAATCCTCACAGCGCCAGTCATTTCCTCCGCAACCTCCTTCAACATCCTAGGGAACTATTCATCTGGATCTGGTGATTTATCCACTTTCAATGATTCCAATTCCTCTAACACTTCCGGTCTCATTATGAGCATTTTGTCTAATATTTCACACTACTCCTCTTGGATCACTTTCTCCACATCGTTCTTTTCTTCTGTGAGCCCTGCAGTTGGAGTGTCAAAACCTAACGGTGCCATCAGATTTCGTGTTGCTCTGCAACAGGGGAAAGAAGCAGGAGTGAAAGGATATCATCCACTTCCTACTGTGGACAAATCCTTATGGAGATGTCAAGAAATGACATCTTCTGCAAGTTTGACTCAAAACAAGGACAGTGCAGCTGGAGCTTCCTCCAGATTCACGGAGAGTGACAGCATTTGTCCCTGACTGTGGATTTCACCAACACAAGAGATTGCTGTTTCCCTGCAACCAGAATAATATTTCTTTGTGAAGGAGACCAAACTTGCACACACACTCCACTCGTGTCCTCACAGAACCCTCCACAGCTGCTGTAAGACCACTCTTCTCCTGTACACAAATCTCTTGCAATGAAGGACAAAGTTCCATTTGCCTTCCTAACTGCTTGTTGCACCTACATGCTTGCTTTGAATGGCTGGTGTACAAGTATACCCGGGTCACTTAGTACATCAACATTTCCAAATCTACCACTGTGTAAATTATATTCTGCCATTCTGAGTTTTCAACAGAAGTGGATAACTTCGCACTGATACTGCGCCTACCAAGCATTTGCTGTTCACGCAAATGGTCGAAATCACCCTGATGCCTCTTGTGTCTTGCTCACTCACAATCCCCCTAGCTTTGTGTCAACAAACTTGGAAATATTACATTGGATTCCATCACCCAAATCGTTGATGTATACTTTGAATAGCTGGTGTCTAAGGGTGGTGATCCTTGCAGTGTCCTAATTATCAAAGCCTGATGCTCTGTAAAAGTTTCATTTGTTTCTGCTCTCTGTTTCCAGACTGCTAACCAATTCTCAATCCATACCAGTACATACTTAACAATTCTTTGATTTTGCACACTAAACTCCTATGTGTAACTTTATCAAAAGCTTTTGGAAAATCCAAGTGATCCCATCAACTGGTTTCACTGGTCACATCTTCAGAAAAACTTCACACATGGTCCGTGGCAGCACTTTCTCCAGGGCACCTGAGATGGGCAAAAAATGCTGATCCAGGCAGCAATACCCACATCCCACTTTGGACCTCTGTTCAGCAATGCCTGAATTTTAAAATTCCCATTCTCGATTTCAAATTCCTCCATGGTCTTCCACTCTCTATTTGCACATGCTCCATATATTTCCCTACGGACAGGACAGACAAACCTCAAACACACATGAACATCACTCAGAGATAATAAGAACTGCCGATGCTGGAGTCAGAGATAACACAGTGTGGAGCTGGAGGAACATAGTATGTCAGGCAGGATCAGACGAGCAGGAAAGCTGACGTTTCGGGTCGGGACCTTTCCTCAGAATAAGGGGTCCCGACCCGAAACGTCAACTTTCCTGCTCCGCTGATACTGCCTGAACTGCCGTGTTCCTCCAGCTCCACACTGTGCTATGAAAGGCTGAACATATTCACCTTCTGATTCATCCAATGACTTTTTCAGCACTTGGTCCGGTTCTTCTTTCCAAAGAAAATGCACAAACCCAGTGCTGTTGCATAACCTGGTGGAAAATGAAAGGAAGCAGTTTTCTAAACTATTCTCCCCTCCCCCAATCATTAGCTGGAGGGCAGCGCAAAACCATGCGGGCCCACTGTCTGGGTCAGGCGCAGTGCCACTGCCGCCAGCGGTCGAGCTCAATCTGTCTCTTTTTGGAGCAGCAGCCCTGGGAGCGGAGGGGGAAGGGCAGCTTTGGCTCTGGCCCGATCTCGCAGCCGGTTGCCCTGGAAACCTTGGCTCCAGGAGGGGGCAGAAGAAACAATGGATGGGGGCGAGGCTCTCGTATCCGAGCGCCTGGCCTGCTGTCTGGAACCTGAAGACGTCCCCGACACGCTCAGCGATTTCTAGTGGCTGTTTCAGACAAGCCCCACCCCTCCACTGTGAACTTCACAACGCAATGTTGTCCTCAGAGTGAGACTTGCTGCTTTGCGCAACATCTGGGAACAAAGCAATGTCTCCGCCACTCCTTTAAATTTCTTGTCTCAGCCTGTGAGAGGGGGTGGGGGGTGGATACTGTTTACGCGCAGCAACTGTAGGGAGAGAAAATGAATCCAGGGAGGGAGCATGCTCCGGAAAGTTTGGTTCAGGTATGTCTCTTAAATTTACAGTCACTATTTGTTCTCAACTTCACATATTTATTTGCCTGGCTAAGAGTGGCCTTTTCACTCATGTTCACAACAATAGGACTTCTATCGGAGATGGACAGGATTTAAAGGGTAGTACATTAATTAGCAAATAAGCCCAAAAATCAATTTTCCTTCTTCACAATTTGTAACACCATGCGTTAGAAAATGTCTTTTGAGGTCTAACTGTGGAGCGAGCAACATTAGTCGAAATTGTCTTGCAAATAAAACCAGGTCTGTGTCACATAGTACACTGATGTAAACAATGAAATAGACTTCCCTCACCAGCTGATCTACAAAACATCAATCTTTTGGTTAACAGCCAAATGCAATGACCAATTCCCCTGTCCAAATATGTCACTTCTTGCTGATCCAGATTGAATTCTATTAACAACTGATCAGCCAATCTGATCAGCCTCTATAAATCCTCCTGTAAGTTAAGGATACCCTCCTAACTATTTACCACCCATTTGTATCATCTGCAAACTAACTGATTAACCATTCAATTCTAAATCATTTATACAAACCAAAAACAGCAAAGGCTCAACACTGACCACTGTGGGACCCCTTTGGACACAGACTTCCAGTCAGTCAAAAAACACCCATCGAACATTACCCTCTGAATTCTGCCACTCAGCTGACAGTGGATTAAATTTGCTAAATTTCAGTGGATTCCATGGGCTATTACCTTTGCTATCAGTCTCCCATGTGGGACCTTATCAAAAGCCTGGCTGACATCAACAGACTACATCAAAAGCATTGCCCGATTGCCACACCTCATTAAAAAATTGAATCAAGTTGGTCAGGCATGAACTCTCCTTGAAAATGCGTGTTGACTATTCTTGATTAATACCAGCCTTTCTGATGTAAATTAATTCTGTCCCTCAGACTACGCAAAACCTTCTCTCTCTTTGTGCTAATTTCTTTAAATTCTATCCCTGAATCGTCTCTCTCACTAGTGAACACTGACACAAAGTATTCATTTAGGACCATTCCAGAAAAAAAAAGACCTTCATCCTGTGGTTCCACGCACAGTTTCCACTGCAGTCCTATATGGGCTTTACTGTTTCCCCCCTTACCCTTGAACCGTTAAGGTATCTGTAAAACAACTGAGCATTTTCCTTTATTTTACCTGGCTATATCAATTCATGTTCCCCTTGTAGCTTTCCATATCTCCCCATTAAAATTCCCTCTTGCTCATTTAGGTGAAAGTGTCTGTTCCTTGCTCCCTCTCGCCAAGTCATTTCTGGTCTTACTAAATCAACCAATTTGGAACTTTGATTTGAAGGCCATTCTTGTCCCTTTCCATAACAACCCTGAATCTTTCAAAAAGAGTTCTGATAACTATCTACAAAATGCTCCCACACTGATACTTCACTAACCTGTCCGTCTTTATTACCTAAAGTCCAGGACTTCCCCTGTCCTTATTGGGACTTCTACATTTTGGCTTAAAAGCCATTTTTTATCTATTTTAAAAGTTCATCTAAAACTTTCAGAGTATGATGACCACAGTTAATGTTGGGGAAGTTGAAATCCCCTGTAATTACAACCTTATCACGTTTACACTTCCCGAAAATTTGCCTCCTGACCAGCTCTTCTACTTCTATTCATATAGGTTTATTTCAGGAGTTTTCCAAGATGTCATCTCTTCTTATTGGTGCAACAAATTCCCTGAATGTAATTGTGACACCTACTCCTCTTTTGCCTCCTTCGCTGTCTCAAATGAAGATTCTGGGTCCAATCCTGCCTCTCTCTCAACCATGTCTCAGTGACAGCAATGTCATCATGCCCCCATGTTTTAATTTGTATCATTAACTCATCTGCCTTGTTGTCAAACTTGTAGCATTAAAATCAATGCCATTCAACCATGTCAAACTCCCTTGTACCTGAGATAACAAGGTGTAGAGCTGGATGAACACAGCAGGCCAAGAAGCATCAGAGGAGCAGGA
>NC_063373.1:4395773-4420748 GCF_021869965.1 Rhincodon typus | reverse complement strand
GGTTATGATAAACAGAGTAACTGTCAGATCTGGATGTGGTTTCATTTTAAGTTTCCAATTGTAAAATAGCCTTTCAAATAGGAAGCAAATATATTGGAAAAAACCAGAAGAAAACATGGGTTGTAAAACTGAGAGCAATTAATCTGGTCAGTTGTGGAGATGACACTCAGGGAAATTGCTCGATTATTATTTAAAACAAACAGGTTCATAAATGTCCTTCACAGAAGTGAACCAGTCAGTATTTGCACAAAACTACAGAAAATACAGAGGTGGGAGAGACAGACATGAAGCAGAGGCATTTTATGGAACTACAACTCAATCCAGTTCCTGTTTTCTTCCCACAGTCTTCAATCCTTCTGAAGGGTTAACAACAAGTGTATAGTTCCTTGACAGTGGAGTTGCGGGTAGACAGGATGGTGAAGAAGGCATTTGGCATGCTTGCCTTTATCTGTCAGTGCACTGAATATAGGAGGTGGGAAGTCCCATTGCGGCTGTATAGGACATTTGTTCAACGAATTTAGGAATACTGTGTTCAATTCTGGTCTCCTTGCTATAGCAGAGCTGTTGTTAAATTTGAAAAAAAGTTGAGAAAAGATTTACAAGCTTGTTGATGTATTCGGAGAGTTTGAGTTATAAGGAGAGGCTGAGTAGGCTGGGGCTTTATTGCCTGTAGCATCAGAGGCTGAGGGGAGACCACTTAGAGGTTTAAAAAATCAGACGGAGATGGATAGGTTGAATAGCCAAGGGCTTTTTCCTAGGGTAGGGAAGTCCCAAACTTCAGGGTATAGGTTTAAGGTAAGGGGACAAAGATTTCAAAGGGACCTCAGGCGCAGTGTTTTTGCACAGAAGATGGTACACGTATGAAATATGCTGTCAGAGTTGGTGGTGGAGGCTGATATAGTTACAACATTTAAAAGACATTTGGATGGATACATGAACAGGAAGGTTTAAGAGGGATTTGCTGGAAAATAGGGTGAGATCAGTTTAGAATATATGGTCAGCATGACCAAGTTGGACCGAAGGATCTATTTCCATGTTGTATATATCCATGATTCAGTGATTAAACAAACTGTTGGAAATCTGATATAAAAACAAAAAATGCCAGAGGTACTCAGCAGGGTCTGGCAGCATCTGAAATGGTGTCAGGTGCAGGAACCATTGCAACCTTGAAGTGTTTTCAATGATCATTCAAGGCTATGTCATTGGTACCTATGTGTTCCACAACCACTGGCAGTTCACCCTCCAGCTCCAGAATGTCCTGCAGCTGCTCCATGCTATCTTTGATCCTGGCATGAGGCAGGTCACATACCATCTTGGATTCATGTCTATGGCCACATCAGTGCCTGTCGGTACCCTTGATAGTTGAATCCTCTGTCACTAAAGCCTGCCATTCGTTTTCATCCCATTCTGTGCAGCAGAGCCAGCCATTTTTCCATGAACTTGACTGTTGCTGATTTTCCATGAGGCCAGCCCTGACCATCCCAAGTATCCAAAGCGGTATATATTTCTTCCTTCCTGAGCCTTTTACTTTGTCTGATGGTTACCCATTCCCTTTCTACCTGTGTAATTCTCACCTGCGGTTTGACCACCTCACTATATATGCTGTCAACGACATTCTCAGTATCACAGATGCTCCACAGTGATTCCACCCACAGCTTTAGCTCTGAAATGCAGCTAGCCAGTAGCTGCGGATGGACACACTTCCTGAACACGTAGACATCAGGAACACTGGAAGAATCCCTTATTTCCCACAGTGTGCAAGAGGAGCACACCAGGGGTCTAGGGTCTCCTGTCATGACTTCTCACTAAATTAAGCTTGTTTTCCCTTTAAAAGAATTTAATTGAGCCAGGGATCTTCCTTCGTTTCAAACACTTCTATTGTGATCAAAAGCTCCTATGTGTACTTTAGTTGATATATTACACTTCAAAAACTGTAAGAAAATACACTGCAAGTATCACTTACGAATTTTTCAACTGGGTCTGTGTCATTTTCTGAACTGCCCAGACTGAGACAGAGCACTGTATTCAGTCTTTCAACTTTACCTTCTCCATGTCTCACCTCACTATGTTTTCACTCAACTCCAAAGCACTCGGAGTCAAGCAGCACCCTCACTGCAGCCTGGTCATTTTAATTGACTGTTCACACTCACTCTGAACTCAGCATCCTGTACTGTTCCAATGCAGCTCAATCGGTACTCAGAGAACAGCATCTCATCTTTAAATTCAGCATTCTATAAGTGTTCTGGACTCAAGGATCTGGCTTGTTCCACCTGAAAGGGTGCGAGAACATTGAGTCAAGAAGGAATTTTAAAAAAGAAGTTTGCAGGTATTTCAGAATGAGGAATTAATAGGTTAAAATTATGAAGTGGATGATTGGGACGAAATTTGACAGAAAGAAATGAGGCATTCTTTGGATAAATCTGAGACCCTTTCAGGCCAATATCTCTTTCCTCAGTTGCAGGGCCCAGAACTGAAAACATACGCCAGGAGTGATCTAACCACGAATTTGAAAATCTTGCTGCTTTCCAAATTACAAAGATATCAGAAATATTTTCCCACAGATCGAACAGACAAACCTTTTTCCTTCCACAGATAAAGACTAGTGATATTCAGATCTTGATGACTCCGCTGGCAATCAGAACTTGTTTTGATATTCCGATCTACAAATTGTTCCCGATCAATAACCTGCACAACGAATTCACAAAAGAAAAATCACTGTCAGCCAGGATAAAAATCGAGAAAAGACAAACATTTCTCTTGGTTTCAGTTTGCTGTGCAAATGTCATTCTTCAAAACACGCCACTCACAACGTGGAAAGGCATGCGCATGAGCGCTGCTGCACCTTGTTCCCAAATAAAGATGGCGGAGTTAAATCGGGGCCGATCACCACTTGAGGCCCGCAGCCGTTTCCAGTTTGCTGTAAACGCGGGACCGGGAGTTTCTAATTCGGATCAAGCGGCCTACACCGGGCATTCATAAAACCTTGCAGCCCAGACTAACTCCATTTTTCTCCCGGTGTCTTCTGATTCTCCCCGTCTCCCGTCTCCACCAGCCGCACTCACTGAACAGCCAATCACAGCGTCACTGAGCTGGCAGCGTTAATGATCACGTGCCGTCCTTCTTGCCCCGCCCCCTTAATTCCAATTGGTTGTAGAAAGCCAGAAGCCGCCAGACACCGGGTTTTCCAAGCAATGGAGAGTGGGGTTGAGTGAAATACCTTCATATAAAGGAAGTATTATCGTAGCTCAGGTGGTTTAGTGGCATATCCATAACAGTGAATAGTCAGCAGTCACTTCGGATTCAGAGATCATCTGTGTAATTTAAGATAGTCCAATCGGTTTATTTCAAATCACAAGCTTCAGAAGCGCCGCTCCTTCGGCAGGTAACGTCTGAGACTACGCAGTGTGGAGCTGGAGGAACACGGCAGCGTCAGAGGAGCTGGGAAAGTTGACGTTTCGGGTCGGGACCCTTTTTCGTTCGTGGGGAGGTGGAAGGGAGCTGGGAAATAAATAGAGCAAGGAGGGGTGGGGCTGGGGAAGGCAGGTGGGATGGTGATAGATGAGTGCAGGATAGGGACGATCCCCGCCTACCTGACTTGACACAACCTGCCCATCTTCTCTCCCACCTATCCGCCCCACACATCCCACCGAGCAATTCCTATTACTCACCAGCTGCGCTCATCTATCGCCATCCCACTTGCCTTCTCCAGCCCTACACATCCTATCTCTATTTATTTCCCAGCTCCCTTCTCCTCCCCATTTGTCAAGAAGGGTCCCGACCCGAAACGTCAACTTTCCTGCTCCTCTATGCTGCCTGGCCTGCTGTGTTCCTCCAGCTCCAAACTGTGTTGTCTCTGACTCCAGCATCTGCAGTTCTTGCTCTCTGAAAAAGTCTGAGACCAGCCTTCTACGCTTGGTCCGACAGCTCCGCCCACTCTCCGTCTCCCAGTCGGTGAGCTGCCGTCAATCAGCCGGGCCCCTTTGTGAGATGAGTGGCGGGATCCTCCCTCTCTCTGCCCTGGGATGAGCGTCATCATTCCTAGTGAATGGTGCACACAGCACATTGCTGCTGGCTATTCAGTCGAGTGAACCTGTGACCACTCCCTTTGGAGATGCCATTAAGCTCTCCCAACTCTCTTTCCATTTGCTCAAAGCCCTCCAAATCTTTCCTCAAAAAGTAACATTTCTAATATTTTTATCTTTTAAAAAAATTGTGATTTTGTAAGCAATGTGGCGCTGGAAAATGGCGGCTTTGTACACTTTTCACTGTACTTGTGCACTCGTACATTTGAGTACATATGGCGATTATCTCTATTTCTAATTCTCAATATCTTTGGAGAATAACTGGTGAATCTGCATCCACCTGCCGTTCAGACAATTCCAGATGCTTAGAACGCACCAAGTAAACTAATCTTCACATTTTCACTCTGCATTATTTGTCAATTATTTGAAAGCTGTATTCTGTAATTAAAATTATGACAATTGATACCTCGCCACAAAATAGAAATCCACCTCAATTATCATTTATTCATGGTGTATGATCTTTGCTGCCCAGACCAGTATTTAGTGCCCATCTTTATTTGACTTGTAGAAAGAGGTTTTGAAACGCCGTCTTGAACTGTTGCAATGCATGTGCTGTAAGTACACCACAGTGCTGTTTAGTCAATAATCACCTGCAGCCTCCTAATGCTCTTTATCTCTGTAACCGTCTCGATATTTGACAAAACTGCCTATCTCTGTAAGTTCCTTCAGCCTCACAATTATGTCACTATCATCTTCTCCAACTGCACAAATCTCCCGATCTCTGCAACCTGCTTCAACCCCGATAACTCTCCCTGTCTCTGTATTCCCACAGCCTCACAATCCTCTTGATCTCAGTATTCCTGTAGCCTCACAACCCTCCCTGTCTCTTTCATTGCCCAGAAATAACTCGACAGAGGCCAGTATCATATCACCGAATTTTAGTCTGTGATATGGGCCAAACAGGTGACAAGTGTGACGAGTCGAGTTTGGGAAAGTTGGTTGGCATAGAAACGTTGCAACAAAGGGTCTATCGCAGTGTTTTTTTGACTCTCTAACGTATGTGATCATGTTTAAAAACTGGATGTGAACCAAACTTGCTGATATCTACGTGAGAACCTATTCTTCAGTATTAGGTCAACACGCTGTCACTGATCATGTGAATTTGTTCTCCCTCAAATATAAAAACAAACAAAAAAAAAATCCAAAAAATAAGAAAGGCTGAGTTTTACTGACACACAAAACAGTTTCAGGTTGCTAAAGAATATAAAAGTCCATGGTGTTAGGGGCAAGGTCTTGCCATGGATAAAGGATTGAATGACTGGCAGAAGGGAGTGGTCATCTTCAGGCTGGCAGTCAGTAACTATTGGATTTCTGCAGGGGTCAGTGTTGGTACCATAACTGTTCACAAAATACATTAACGATCTTGACAAAGGAACTGAGGGCGTTGTAGGTAGATTTTCAAATGACACAAGGTAGGTGGAGAGATAAGTAGTGTTGAGGAAGCAAGGAGCTGCAGAAGGACTTGGACAGGCTAGGAGAATGGACAGAGAAGTGGCAGACGGAATGTAATATGTACAACAGTGAGGTTGTGCACTTTTGTTGGAAGAAATGAGGCAAAGAATATTTCTCAAACAAGAAAGACTTCAGAAATTTGAACCATCACCACCACCACAATCACCACCACCACCATGAAAACTGCTCAAAGCTTTCGGAACATGTCCTATTGCCACTGCTGTCAACTCTTCAGCTTTGTTTTCTAATTGTTTTCATGAAAACAAATCTCCACCTTACAATATATGCAGCGGAGCAGAAAGAAATGGCTCAATCTGTGCCAACAACCATTGCTATTTCACTCGGATAGGAAATCCACACCTTCCTCTTTCAGGACAGTTCCCGAGGTCCGGACCCTTTGGCCGAGATCTTTCTCACCTTCCTGAATGTGTTTTGTTGCTATTCAACTTTTGGGAAACTGTCTGCAGACATTCCATGAGGTGAAAACCTTGAGATCGTATGACATCTTCCTGTAGAACATAAATTGAAATAACCAAAACCATCCCTCCTGTTGCATCTTTTCTTCCTCAGACATATTTCTGTGCGACATTTTGACAGGAAACCACATAACAGATGTCACAAACTTTTGATTGAAACATTCTGGAGGGCAGTGATAATTAATTCGATAGAAACACTTTTCAACAGAAATAAAGGCTGGAGATTGGTAATCTGGAAAAGATCTTAGAGAGTCAGTGCAGTCACGTTGTGCCGAATGGCCTTCATCTGTAAAGATGGTGGTGTAAATTGTTTCTTTTTATAGGATGGGTGATGATGTTGGATTGAGAGGTGAGCAGAGCACGCCCAGAGAAATTTGAAAGATAGATAATTAAAAGGTCGCTTCTGAATGTGAACACTTTGATGATATAACAGTCCCCAGGCACGTGTGTTGTGATTCTCACATTTAAAGGTTGTCTTCTCAGTGTGAACGCGTTGATGATAAGTCAGCCCCCAAGTAGGTGTATGGCACCTCCTGAAGTCTGGTCATTTAAAACATCTCTCCCTGCTGGAAAAAAGACCCTACGGCCCATCCTGTTAGCGCGGGTCATCAAACATTCATCTATTCTAACCCCAGTTTCCAGCACTTGGCCGGTACCCTTGTATGTTCTGACGTTTCAAATGCTCATCTCAATTAGGTTTTCACCATAATCTCAAATGGCACAACGAATGGGTTTGAGATGGTAAAACTGTGTTCACACCTTTTGGGGAACTGATGCTCATTTTCACCCACAGAGAGGGACACATTCACACATTCCTCGAGTGTAACACAGGTTTCAGGATTATAGCCAGTCCATGTGCTTCACATCAGCTCCCTGTCCCCAAAAATAAGTTTCTCCGGCAAAAGACAGCTTTAACTGGGACACAAACGATTTCTCCAGGCAACAAGAACCGTTCCTATGAGCTGGGATATGAAATAGACAATCAGCTGAAATAGTCCCGCCAGCTGTTCATGTGCAACTTTAAATTTCCAAAACCCACCAACCCAATCACTGTGGGTCCTGGGAATAGAACATAGAACCTAGAATGAACATAGAACAGAGAATGTGACAGGACAGCGAACGGCAGACATTTTTCATTAAAAACAACTGACACAGGGTAAAATGTAAATACTTTTCATGTCTCATCTCTTTCTGCTTCTGTTCCTGTCTCGCCTTGAGCTCCCTCTGACTGTCCAGATCCCAGCTCAATGAGCTGCTTGATACAAACACATGCAGATCCTGAAGCCAATTGTTACCAGGAAAGCAGAGCAAAGAATGTAAGACACCAGGTACTGAGAAGTGATGGGTTTGTGCAAGGTTTGGTAAGGAGACGCCAGGATCTCATCTTCCTGATTCCTCCAGATACTGATTCAGGAATGACAACAGTGCCAGTTATCCCCAGTCACAGCTACAATGGAAAACGTGTCTGACAGACAAATCACAGGAGTGTCAATTCCACTGCTTCCTGGCTCAGGTGGATTTTACAAACATTTTCCTGTCACTTCACAAATTGAACTGACCACAGCTGGTCATAGAGATCTTGCAGCACTGGAAAAGTCTATTCAGCTCAGCAAGTCTACATTGGTCAGCAAAAATCCCCAACTGTTCTCGTCTCATTCCCTGTCACTTGACACGTTAGCATCGTAGATGTACACCTAAATGTTTCTTAGCTGTCACACAGGTTTCTGCGTGTTCCATCCTGACAGGCAGTGAGTTTTCCCACCATTCACGTTCTGGGGAAAATTATTCCCCACCTCTGAGCAAATTCTGTTCCTATCTGCCCTCAGCTCTCTAATATGCTCGATAGGGTTCTAAACCGCATTGCTTGTTTGCTTTTCCCAATTTATCGTTGCTTGGTTTGTTCGAATCAAATCACTTCACAGATTTCTAAAGTGTTCAATGTCAGTAATGGTGGGTCTGGTTGTTTATCATGGTAGTTGAAATGAATATGCATTTAAAAAAAAACAACAGAAATTTCTGAAGAAACTCACTAGGTCTGGAGAGAGAAAACAGGGTTTTGAAAAAGTTGACTGCTTATGTCTCAAAATGCTACAAGATCTGCTTAATTTGTCCAGCAAATTTTCTGTTTTTGTTTCAGATTTCTGCATCCAGGGTTTTAACAATTTGAAACACTATTGCAGTTTATCACTGAATTAGAACTCTGTTTGAAGAATATCTTCCTGACTCTATCAGCAACCATGAACTGTGCGGCAAAGGGAGCTGATGGAGTGAAAACACCGGCCCTGGATGGTCTCGAGCCATCATCCTTTCTGCTTAACAGCTGAATACGCTGACTAATTGCGCCACAGAGACTGGTGGTGCAGTAGTTTGCACAACCCCCTAGAGCAGACTATCTGTGAGTTCATGCTTCAGATTGCTGCTCCCGGAATGACAACAAGAATTCTTTCAATGTCTCAGATCAGTTAATTTTGTCGAGAACATCAGAGGCAATGTCCCTGCTTCTTAAAAAAGGGGGAAAGTTGCCTGACTACCTCTGCTCAGTCGGATAGTTCACCCTTCATTCTCTTCTGATCTCGCTCTTCAAAGAGTTTTGAAAGTTTCACAAAGCTGGATAGTGGACTCTCCATTTTGTTTCCTTCACATTTTACCACTTGTCCATGGCAATGTTTTCCTAAAATCTCTCCAAAATTCTCTACCTTTCAGCATGACCAAAAATGAGGAAATTAGACTTTGTGGAGAGATTCCTGAGGCAGGGAATGTTCTCTTTGGACGAAAGATGGTTAACCAGAGATTTGCTGGGGTGTTTTGTAATGATAGGGGAGGCAGCGGAGGGAATGGGCGGGTTGATAGAGCAGATCTGGAGAAATTGCTTGTCCTGATCAGGGGCAGTGATCAAGGGATTGAGATTTCAGGCATTTATCAAAAGACAGGCTTGCGTTGAAATAGCTTTGCTTCCCTGGTAGGTTTCCCCTGAGATGGAAATGAACAGACATCAGAAACCGGGGGTGAGTGGGGTTTTGGAAACAGATTTTGTTGGCTTTCAGCGATAACTAATTCGTCAGGAACTCATTCAAAACAGAAAAACACCAAACTGGCGTCAACAGGATTCAAATGTTTGTGAGAAAATCCCAATGGATTTCCAAACCATCATCTTAAGCACTCAGCCACGACTAGAGCACTGAGCCTTAGTTTCACATTTCTAGGATAAATTTCTCAAATGGTCCCAGCAGTAAAGGTGGACATGGTTCACCCTGATCAATCACCCTCAATTGCTCTCTCTCTCTGTTGTGGGTTTCCTTCTGCATTTTTCAACACAGTTCAGTTTCCCCACGGTATAAGCATATTTTTAACTTTGAAAACGTTTCTCATTAGATATGCAGTATCATACTGAGAATATTACTCATAGGAGCAGAAGTAGGCCATTCAGCTCATCAAATCCGCTATACCATCCAATTAGATCCCAGCTGATCTGATCATCTACAAATCTACCTTCTTGCCTTTCCCCATGACACTTAATTCCTTTACTGATTAAAAGTCTGAGTACCTCAGCCTTGACCTTAATAAATGATCCGATCTAGACAACTCTCTGCGGTAAATAATTCCAAAGATTAATTTATGTCTGAGACAAGAAATTCCTCCTGATCACTGTCTCAAATGTGTGAACATTTGTTCTGACATTATGCTCTCGATTTTCCCACAGGGACAACAACCTTTCCACATCTACTCTGTCAAGTCCCTTAAGAATCCTGATGAGGAGTCAGTGGGCTCTAAGCATTAACTCTGCTTTCTTCACTTAGATGCTTCCAGACCTCTCGAATTTCTGTATCAATTTTTGTTTTCGTTTCAGATCTCCAGCATCCACACTTTTGGATGGTTGTGTGATGGACCGTCTTCAGGATTTATAGCAATGTTGGCAAGGTGACGGCAGCAGAGCCAGGGACGCCTGGGACATTGGCTGGACATGGAAGGGGAACTCATTGCGAGCCAGTGATCAAACATCAGTAAAGTAATTCTTAAGAACACCCTGAACTATGCTTGAGAAGAAGGTTTGTAAAGTTGAACGTTGTTTCTTATTTTTCTGCCTTAATAGTTTACTGTCAATTGAACAGAAGATGGAACTCTATTTAAGTAATCTCTTTCTATTAACCTATCATCTATTCACTCTGTTTACCTAAATACATGTGACAACAAAAATCATTTATCCTTTGTTTTAGTTTATCCCAAACAACCTGGTACGCTTCAGTAAGCGGCAATTTTATTTTTTGTAGTCCTATGGCTGATCAATTCCTGCTTCTGTTGCAGGACTGCATTTCAATTTACATCGAAAAATCTGTCCATTTTGCGAAAGAGCCACGTTTTTGCAGTAGCGGGTCCAAGCAGTGTCAGATAGAAGACGTGGACCTTCCTTGTTGTTTGTTCCCAGCTGTACTTGATAATTTCATTAGTTGTGTGAAGCTGTTCGGACTTTGCTGTTGTTAATGTCAGGTATTCCTGGTCAGCTTAGAATGCCTACAGTGTGGAAGCAGACCTTTTGGCTCATCGAGTCCACACTGACCCTCCGAAGAGCACCCCACCCAAAGTCACTCTCCTCCCCAATCCCATTCCTGTAAACCTGCATACTCCCCTGTTTAAGCCACATAACCAACACATTTCTTTTTGGATGGTAGGAGTAAACGCCCACAGGCACTGTGGAATATGCAAACTCCATGCAGACAGTCGCCCGAGGCTGGAATTGAACCTGGGTCTCTGGTAATGTGAGGCAGCAGTGCTAACCAGTGAGGCACGGTGTATTTGAGCAAGGTGACTACATCCTGATTTTTTGACTGGGAATCGAACCCGGGATACAGCAGTAAGGCACAAAATCCTAACCACTAGGCCACCAGGGAAGATACAGGAAACACTTGTCACTGCGAGTTCACACTGGGGAGAGACTGTTCCTCTGGCAGCATCTGTGAAAAGAGAAAGAAGGTTTACATTGAGTCTGACAACACTCTTCTTTAGAACTGGAGCACCAGGTTGTGGCCAATTCATAGTGTTCATTAATTCATCTGACCTTCTGATACACCAGCGAAGTCACACTGGCGTGAGATTGTTCACCTGCTCTGATTGTGGGAAGGGATTTACTCAGTCACCTATCCTGCTGACACATCGGTGAGTTCAGTCCGAGGAGAAGCATTCACTTGCTCTGAGCATGGGAACGGATTCACACTGTTACCCCATTTTCTGAGTCACCAGCGAGTTCACAAACGACTCCAGTAACTGTTATTTTCTGCTCATTGCATCGAAGACTGAGCCATGTTGATTAAGATCTCCTGCTGGTATAAATAAACTTCAACCCAAATAAACTGCCCAATATTCTGATTATATTCGAATAAACCAGCTTTGCTTTGAATGAAGTGCTTTACTCTTTTTGTTCTATCTAACATGCAAGTTCATCCTTTTGAAGAGCTCTCCCTCTTCTCTTTCTCTGCCATCCCCATTTCCACGAGTACAAGGAGCACATGCTTGTCACTAAAATTGTGACAATCTAATTAGCTGCCTCTGCTACTTCCTTTCCGTGTCACTCACTCACCATGTTATACTGTCCCTGAAGTTCCTCCTTGCCTGAACCTCAAACTTAGATCTTTCATCAGTGTCTCTCTGATCTCTCCTCAAAGACTTTGAACTCATTTTGCCCATGAGCACCAACTTCTATGAGTTTAAAATTATTCTGTATGAATTTCTAAGTTTCCACATCCTATAACGGGTACTGTCTTCAGGCCCTGTCCCTCTTTTCTTTAAATCTGCCATTACTCCAGACTCAAAGTAAGAAACCTTTAACCCCTACTTGCAAATGACTAACCACATCTCCAAGGTTTCTTTCTTTTCTTAAAAGCAATGTATTTCTAAAATCTGTGTCCATCTTTTCCAGAACTCCATGCATGTATCTCTCCAATCAATTTCTGACCCTGTCACGGTGCACAAACAGCTTCTATCAACATTATAAATTACATCCTTTGCGACTGTGTCAAAGATAAACCAGCATATCCCATCTTCCTCAGCCTATTGTAGCCTTTAACAAAATTGGCCACAACCTGGCGCTCCAGTTCTGAGGAACAGTGTTGTCGGACTCAATGGAAACCCTCTTTCTCTTTTCACAGATGCTACCAGGCCTGCTGAGTTTCTCCAACATTCTCTGTGTTTGTTTCAAATATCCACAATTGACAGTAATTTTTTGGCATTGTTCCAACACCTCTCTACCATCATCGAGCTGAGTGGGGCTACTCTGTCCTGGTCTGGTTCGTCTCTATCTGATCACAGCACTGGAAATGCTTTACACTCCCACTCACGCAGTTCTCTCTGATGCCCCCAGACGATCCAGCTTTGGTCTCCACTATTTCTCATCAATCTGCTGCCAATAATGACAGCATCTAGAAATACCGAGTCAGTTGTTAGATATTCACTAACAACTCCTATCACGACCTTAGCACCATTTGAAAAGTCAGTATCAGCATACCATGAAAAGTTCGAGCAGATTATTCTGTGGACTACTCTTTCTCCTTTCATCTCCCTAAATCTATAAATCCTTCTCCCAAATGCACCTCTTCCTCCCTGCTCGTTGTTCCAAATCCTGGGCTTGGGCTCGTACTAATTCTTTTCTTCTCTCCCGATTCTCTTTCTTGTTTTCCTTAAAGTTGTGACTTGAGATGTGGTTCAATGCTTCATTCAAATTCACCAAATAACAGCTCACAGTCGCACCTCATCGTTAATGACTTAATTATTGATTTTAAATATTTGCAAAGAAACTTTTATTCATGATTGTGGAGAGGAGCAAGTCCAGTGGTAAGCTCAAAGTTTCCTTCTTGCCAGGGCCGTTCGAACAAGCGTTGCCTATGAATTATATTGATACAGCCCCATTCAATTCCTTTGGATCCCCGACTGAACTACAGTAATAACTGGAACAACAGCTCAAAGACTAAAGTTTTAACGTAACAAAATGCCTCAAGCAGTTTCACAGGAATATAAGCCCATATTAAATCATATCGAAACATAGCCTCTTACAGCATGGAAACAGACGGACCAAGTTTCCCAAAGTAAATTGGTCCCACTTGCCTGTGTTTGCCACATAGCCTTCTGAACCTTTCGCATTCATGTGCCTATCCAAATGTCTTTTAGATACTGTAACTGTACCTGCATGTACCACGGCTTCTAACAGTTCATTTCACACACGACCTCAACTGTGTTTGGAAAAGTTTCCCCTCAGGTCCCTTTTAAATATTTCTCCTCTCATGTTAAAACTATGTCCCCTAGTTTTGAACATATCCGCCTTATGGATAAGACCTTTGTTATTCACCTTATCCATGCCCATCTTCATTTTACAAATCTCGATAAGGCCACCCCCGAATCTCCTATGCTCAAATGAAAAAAAGGTCCTTGCCTATCCAGCCTATCATTCTCACACAAACTCTCCAGTCCTGACAACATACTGGTAATGGTTTTTTGAGCCCTCGCCTATTTAGTTATGTCCTTCCTGCAGCAGGGTAACCAGAACTGCACACAAAGCTTCAAAAATGACCTCAACAACGTCCTGTACAACCGAAACATTTTGTCACGACTCCTATACTGAATGGTCTGAGCAATGATGACAAGCGTGCTAAACACTTTCGTAAACACTCTGTTCACCCGCGATGCAACTTTTAAAGAACTATGTACCTCAACTCCTTGATCTCTTTGCTTGACAACACTACGCAAATCACTACATTAACTGAATAAAGTCCTTGCTAGTTTGGTTTACCAAAACTCAATACCTGGCATTTATCCAAATTAAATTCCTTATGCCACTCCTCAGCCCATTGACCAGATTGATCCAGATCCGTTTGGAATCTTAGACAAACTTCGTACCTGTTGACGATACCACCAGTTTTGGTATATCAGCAAACTTACTCACCCTGAGTCATAAGTTCTCATCGAAATCTTTAGATAAATTATAAATAAGAGTGGATCAATACTAATTCCTGCGGAACACTACTGGTCATAGGCCTCCAGTCTGAAAACAACCCTCGACCACCAACCTGTCTCCTACTGTCAAGCTAATTTTGTATCAAATTGGCAAGCTCTCCTCGAATCCCATGTAATACACATTTATTAATTAGTCTACCATGCCAAACCTTGTCAAAGGCTTTGCTAATATCCACGTCAACAACGTCTACCTCTGTGCCATCATTGATCTTTTTGGTTACGACTTCAAAAACAGCCTTTAAGCTTTTTAAAAGACTTTCAACACTCTCTCTTTTGCAATATGGACTGTATTGAAGACATCAATGTTTATTTCCCTGAGTTCCCTCACCTCAATTTCTTTTTTTGCAGTATAAACCGACACGAAATATTCATTTAGCATCTCTTCCATCTCCTGTGGTTCCACACATAGACGACCTCGCTGATCCTTGACAAGCCTTATTTTCTGTCAAATTACTGCTTTGCTCTGAATGTACTTGTATAATCTCTTTGGAGAGTCCTTAACATTATCTACCAAGGCGATCTCATATCCCCTTTTTGCCCACATGGTTTCCTTCTGAAGAATGTGCCTACACCTCTTAAACTCTTCAAGAGATTCACTTGTTCTCAGTTGCTTCTACCTAATTTATGACTCCTCCTTATCCTTAACCAGTGTCTTAATATCTCTATTCCTCCATTGTTCCCTGTATTTAACAGCCTTACCTTCACTCTAACAGGAACATAATGCCACTGAACTCTCATTATCTCACTTTTGAAAGCTTCCCAGTTGTCAGCTGTCCCTTTACCTATGAACAATCTATTCCAATCAACTCTTTAAAGTTATGGTCTCAGACAATCAAAATTTACCTATTCCATTTAAGAACTTTAAAATTCATACAAGGCCTATCCCTTCCATAAGTATTTTAATACTAATCGAGTTATGATCACTGGCTGCAAAGTGCTCAACTACTCCCACTTCAGCCACTTGTCCAGCCTTATATCACAAGAGAAGGTCAAGTTTTGCTCCTTTTCCAGGAATTACATCTACATATTAATTAAGATGAATTTTTCGAACACTGGTCACTAATTCCTCACCAACAAAACCCTCAGCAATATGGCTGTCCCACTCTATGTTAGGAAAGTTAAAATTCCCTACTAATACAACTTTAATATTCTTGCATATAAATGAGACCTTTCTACATATTTGACCCTCAATTTCTATCTGACTACTGGGGACACTATTAAAATCACATCAAGGTGATCATTCCCGTATTATTTCTGAGTTCCATCCACATAGCTTCACTGGATCATCCCTCAGAAATTTCCTCGCTAAGTATAGCAGTAATACATGAAAAATCTGACTCCAAGGCCCCTCCAGCTCTGCCTACTTCTCCCTCACCTTTGACGGTGTGAATTGCTCTTAAAGGCCTTTGCACTTAAATTATTCAGTTGGAAATGTGGATAATTTACTGACGATTGTTAATGTCTGAAAACAAAAAAATACCGTGGATGATTTGGTGATGGGAAATCAAAAAAAGTTACGCCGTGTGTAAGGACACTTCTGGATATAAAAGACAACAAAAGAAAAACTAAGTCCATTCTGTCTGCTCAGGTCTTGCCTGGGCTGTTGTACCTTCATCCTATTTTCTGTTTGTTTTTTGATTAATTCAAATTCATCTCACCTGCTATTTCATACTTGTCAACGGCTGTTTGCCTTTTCAGAATGTATGTTGCCCTATCGTGAACATTCTCAGAGTCCAGTGTTTGAAATCCTTCTTGTGCCATGACCTATAAAGCACAATTGCAGAAAAAAATTAATAACAATTTCAGGTAAAATGTTGGGATATTAAGAAAACAGCATGGAACTTCAAAAATTTTACAGAGAGTTTGTGGGAATTGGCATCAAGTGGAAATCAGCAGTATTTCCAGTTATTCTGATCTCTGCCTTCTGTGGTCGACATCGGCCTCTGATGCATAATTTTTGAGGGTTGTTATGTGTTGATATTCTTAAGTCAGGTATATCTCAGTCCCATGGAGGTTTGACGTGTTTCTTTCTTTTGTAATGAACACAGAAGAACATGGAATTGTAAATGTGCAAAACCAAAGGTGAGCAGGAGCAAAGGATCCTCAGTGTATATGTGCACAAATCAGGGAATGTAACATGACATGTCGATAGAAGTGTAAAAAGAAATCTTTCGTCATAAATACCACTGTCGAGAAAAAAGACAAGGAAATTATGTTAAACTGAAATAAAACAGTCTCTTGTGTCACTTGGAAATTTGTGTCCGGTTTCAGATGTCACATCTTTGAAAGAATGCAAAATCATGAGAGAGGGTGCATGACTGATTCACAACACTGTTCCCGGGATGATGCAACTCACTGACCTTGAGAAGTTGGGGCTATTGTCCTTTACGGAACAGTAACTTTCAATTTGGTCGAGCTCCTTAAACTCCTGATGGATTTTATCAGAGTCGGATAGGGAGAAACTGCTTCCACTGAAGAAGGATTGAGAACATTCAGGTGCTGGTCAAATATAATTGACAAACGAAACAACACAAAATAAATAAAGTGAAACGTATTTTAATGCAGCGAGTATTTCAGATAATTAATGTTTCTGTGAATTGTGCAGTGGACTCGGGATTATTTGTTGCATTCAAAAGTGTATTAGCATTTAGCCTGGTTTGATGCTTTGAAAGAGCAGTTGTCATTGATCAGCAATGACGTCAGTTGTCTGTGAAACAGTAACCATAAAAGTCTGTCCTAACATCTCCCACATTCAGCAGCTCTCCACATTTTCTATAGTTAGTTTATATTTAATGTTTTGCGCGCTATCAGTGCCTTTACCATTCACACTTCCACTCTTTCAATCTGCCTGAGTATTTGTTTGAGATATTTTGCACTTTTAACAATTCCAGTTGCGATGAAAATGTACGACAATAGTTCCAATAGTTTGGGAGAGTCTCTATGTGTACCCAATTTTATTCAGTGGGCAATTCATAAAAATTTTGAGAATTCGCATGTGTGTAATTTTTATATGTATTTAAGTTGATCATTGATCTCTTGTTGAGGAATAACATTCACGTTCAAGGTTTAAATGGTAAGTTGAGATAAATGGGAAAGCTTGTTTTTAACAAGTTCTTATCATGCCTCAAATAATTGCCAACCATTGAGTGCTCCAGTGTGACAAAGGTATCAGATTTGGTCCAGGCAAATCTTAATTGATGCATGATGTGAAATGTCTGCAGCAGTTTTCATCAGGGTTTCGTGTTACATACGTGGCTCCCAGAATAAATAAACTCTAGCAAGCAGAGAAGGCTGCAGCGTCTCTGGAACAGACAGATTCTGGACTCTGCGAACAGTTCTTATTAAAGTCGTTGAATTTGTCTTGTGCCACACCAGTTCCAATGGCTGAATATTTCCAGCATGTCTAATCTCTGCGTTGCCTGATCAGCATCACCTCTGATTGGTAATTTTGAGGGTTAATGATGTCCCTGTGTCAGATAGACCATAGTTTCATTCCCTGGGATTTGGGCAGTTGTGGTGTGTCAAATAGATCCAGGATTTGTGCTCCATGAGAGTTATGCGTGATAAAAACTCCAGTTCCACGAATCAGCCCTTGGCGTCCACGTGTTGTTTTTATTCATTCACAAGATGAGGGCGTCGCTGGCCAGGTTGCATTTATTGCCCGTCCCTAATTCTCCAAAGGGCAGATAAGAGTCAACGATATTGCTGTTGGTCTGAGGTCACATGTAGGCCAGGCCAGATGTCTCCATTCCAAACTGAACGTTGACATTTTTGGCTGATGAATGTTTCATTGGCCATTTTAGATGGAAATTTGTCCATTAGGAACCCAAGCTCTACTGATGTTGGCAGTATTTTTGCTTTAGACAGAGTATAATAAGCTTTCTAACTCCATTGCTTGCCTTTAATAAGCTTCTGGGGAAGCAACGCTGTTGATTTTCATAATTACTTGACCCGAGGCCGTGACCCTTTGTGCATAAGAGGAAACATCAAGGGCCTCCTTGCGCTCTAATGATTCTGCCCCTGGAGTATTCCATAAGACATACCAAATGAAAGTTGGATTTACGTTAGTTGGCCATAAGGTAGTGATGCATTAACCTACATAACTGCATGAAACACAATCAGACATAAGCGAAAGCATCTGGCTGGGAATGGAGTTCGGCATGTAAATTTGGGAAGATGTATCATTACCAATGGCCCTTGAAAAAAGAAATAAGCAAATTGAAGGTTCGTACATATTCATTCAAGGTTTATTTACCATTTCAGACAACACTTCTATTGAAAGGTTTATGTTAAAATTAGCAAAAGTGAACATAATGACTGGATGCCACAATGAGAGAAGAACACAAGCTCTCTGAGCTGTGAATTTTAGGTACATTTATAATAGTCACCAGAAAGAGAAAATACGTGCTCGAAATAAAGGATAATAAAAAGTTCTGAATGAAGGACAACAACAAAAACAATATATAAATGAACTTGAAACAATTAGGAAGCCAAAAATTATTGCAATCGTAATTATCTCATTGATATCAAACAAAGTAAAATGGAAAAGCCAGCAATTATTGTCTCAGTTACACATTCATAAACTGAATTTATCTTCTGTCGAAAACAGGACTGATTGTATATTTGGAATCCAGTGGCCTCGAGAAACAGATCAGGAAAGTCTAAAATTCATTCACTTAGCCTGAAAAAGAGTGATAAGGCAACAGTTTAGAAGTTTATGATCAGGGCATTCAGGTTTAAATTTTTATTCAATGGCGCACTTCGAGATTTCACAAGCCACAATGGTCTGTTTGAAGTCCGAATGATTTGATTGTTCTCACCTTCACCAGCGTGACGGCAGCGCTGCAGAAAATGCTCAGGAAGAACAGGGTGATGAATGTGGAAGCAGTGGTCCAGATGTTGCCGTTATCATCTTCATAGTCTTCAATCCAAGTGTGATCTATGGAATCTATGAATATAAAACCGAGAGTACGTATTGAGGTTATTTATTGACCCAGTCTAATATTTCTTTATCTAAATAATGTAATTCTGAACCGTTACATCTTCTTCAAGCCATGAGGTTTTTCTCAAATTTGACTCTTGGTCGCTATTATTGTGTTAGTTACTCTCAGCAATACCTTGTTAATACTAACTGCACATGTTCTTCCTTTATTATCCGTGTCTGAACATTTTGACGTATTTCATCATTTAATCTGTTATTGGAGAATATAATCATTGTTATCATTCCAGGTATACTCATTGGGAACTATTATATTCATTATATCATTATATTTTCAATATGACTGTGGCAACTGTTTAGTTGAAAGTTGTGGTCATCACTGGATAAGAGATCAAATGTGATTACTCATCTTCTGCATTTATTTGTGACCAATTGCTTTGCAAATCATGAGCAGAAATTAGATCCACAGTAAGAACATTGCTTTATATTTTTGTTTATAGGATCTGTGTGTGTTAGGAATAACTTTTTGTGCATGTGTCCCTTCGTTTATTTCTGTCCATAGCTTGGTGTTTATGTTTTTCCTTTAGTGTTTGGGTACTTGGTTATGAGCGTCTCTTACTTCATGCGTGCCCATGTTGGAGATTGTACATGAATAAACACATTGATGTTGCTTTGTTGCCGGTATGTTCATTCATATGGTTCTGCTTTTGTCTGTAAATTTTGCGCATTTCAGAATATGTAAGCGTCATTATGTTAAAATGCCACTTCATTTGTTCATGCCTATCTTTATCTATTAACTTTTTTGTGCTTTTTTTTCCGTTAGTGCTATCTAAAATATGTGTTTATGTGTCGATTTCAGATCCCCCCAGCCTTAGGTTATTTTCATGTTTGTGCTCCATAATTGAGTTATGTCAGTATGCAACTTCATGTTTTGATGGGTGTTTATACTTATGTAATAATATCTGCTTGCATGTCAATGTATCCTAAACTATCTCCTGATATGATTTCTTGTATTATTGCACTTGGATTTTTACTGACGCGTGTGTCATTCCCTTTTTTTTGCAAATGCCCCACTGTTTGTTGATCTATGCAATTGCATGTCTGCGTGTGAGACTCATAAAATGTGTATATGCCTGACAGTGTTTATATGCCAATCATGTATTTTAAAAATAAATAATTAAGCTGCATCTTTCTTCATGTGTGTACGTTTGTGAAAGTGGGTTAATGGTGATCGTAGAATCCCTACAGTGTGGAAGCAGGCCATTCAGCCCATCGAGTCCACATCAACCCTCCCGAAGAGCATCCCACCCACACCAACCCCTTATCCTATCCCTGCATTTCCCACTCTAGACAGTATGGGCAATTTAGCACAGCTAAACAACTCACCTGCACATCTTTGGACTGCGGGAGAAAACCAAAGTACCCGGAGGAAACACACGCAGACAGGGGGAGAACGTGCAAATTCCACACAAACAGTCGCCTAAGGCTGGAATTGAACCCAGGTCCCTGCTACTACGAGTTAGCACTGCTAACCAGTTTGCCATTGCGATCCGCCGAACTGAAACGAATCTTTATCTCTGTGCTCATATGTATCTGTGTGTGTACATGTGGGAGGACATTTCTTGGATATTGTATGTGTGTGTTTATTAATGTGTATCTGCACGAATATTTGTGGGTACCCACAAATTTATTTGTATGTGTTTCTTTCTGTGCACTTGTGTTTTTGTGTGAGTTTAAATGACTGCTCCTGTATCATATGCATGTGTGTCTCTGTGCGTGTCCGTGTGTGTGATGGCTTATCTGTATGCGCATTTATGTGTGCGCATATGCATGCCCCTTTAGGTGAGAGCCTGAATATATGCGTTTTTAGTGCATTTGTGAGCATGTGTTTGCATCTGTGTTGTTTCTGCTCTTATCCCAGACTGTTTTCATTTTTATTTTTGTTGCAATTTTAATTGATTGCCGGCAATTAGGTCTGACCTTGATGGTGTAAGGAACATTTCTCGCCATCGTGGAGATATAAGCGTTTAGTGAACGACTCTTGTTGCATTCATAGAATTCATATCTCTGAGGTAAGAGACCTGAGTTCACTCCCCACAACTCCAGAGATGGATGATAGTATTTCTGAATATCTTGGACAGAAAATATCTACAAGTGTTCTGTAAGTGATACAAAATGACGCCAGGTGTTCGAATACCAGAATTGTCACCAGGTGCGTCAGGAAATTGAGTCGAAACTATGGAATATAAACTGGGTTGATGAATCACCAGTTTAGTTTTGGATTATGTGGAATCAACGTTAACAGCTTATGAACGGGACAAGCACGTCCAGCATGCTTCAAAGGAATTATTTTGAATGGAAATTTTTAACCTTTGGCCATTATGCGAGTCTCTACCAGGTCTCATTACAGAGGGCATCTAATGTGAAAACTTTCCATGTGAGTAAGCATACAGTCTGTTAATTGCTCCCCTCTCTTCTCCCTCTGTTCGACAATAACAAATTTTCTTTCGATTTCTCTTTGGTGTGGAAGTGAAGATACATTCTTTGGAATGATGCATTGGTGCAAAATCACTGGCAGACCCCAGAAACAAAGGTTAACTGCAAGTTACTGTGCACTCTATGCGATTGGTACCCGTAGCAATTCATTCTTGTTGATATGTCCCAATCCAAAATAATTTTAGAAATCTCTTAAATTTAAGTTCCCAGTTGAGATAATACCACAGTTTAAAGCTGGCATGAAGTTTCTTGGAATGGGCCATTGGGGAATCAGAAACACCAATCAAAATTCGTGGTATTCATTTTTCATAAAGCGGACATTGTTAAATTTCATCACAGTGGGATTTAAAGTAGAGAAGAAAGTACTTTGCAGAGCCCTGCAATGATTGGGCTTTAGTCTGTCTCTGAACCAGGACTGATATGAGCAGGCAGCATTGACTGCACCAGACACGAGTCCTGGACCTGCAAGCTATCGACTTTAACTGGAAGAACGGAATATTACTAAAAGTGGGAAACACAATAAATTAAACGGTTGTCTATTTAAATAACAACTGGAGGAAAGAAACATTTTATTACTTTTATTGAATTCTTAAGGGTAACCTTGAGATTTTCATTGGCATGAATTAATGGTGTCCATCAGTGCAAGCGAAATATTCACAAAACTCGGTTTACCGCTGGATTTATCAACCGTTCTGTTGATGATCTTCAATGGAATCGCTTCATGTCCCACCACACAGGAGTAAGAAGCACCGCTGGCCCACTCCTCCGCTGCAATCGATAATAGGCTGTACAAGAAGAAGGAGGTGTTGTCGCTCTCTGCCGTCACTTCGGTGTTCTTGTAGTTACCGGGATTAACCGGCTTGCCGTCGGTTGTCCACTTGACAAAGATCTCTCGGGGCCTGAAACCTCTGACTAAACAGGTGAGGGCAACAAACCTCTGCATGGAGAGTTCTTCTGTCGTTGGCAGGAGGACAGACACCGATGGCTCCAGTGGATTTTTAACTGCAGAATATTTGAAACAAATATAAATAAAATTTAAAAAATCAGGAATCAATATTGGATTTTACCGAATATTAAAATATTCCATTTTTAATTTGGGATTTATTCACTGTCATTTGTAAAGGAGCAGAGTGGCATCCATTCTGATCATTTAAAAAAAGGTTTAATTCGAACGTGGTGCCCATGTTTCCAGCCCAGAACTCGAAATTTTGTCCATTTGTCATTACTGGTGTTTCCATCACAAAACTCCTGGTGTCTTCACAATTTGTTTGACTTAATCATAACGGAATATCCTTGTCTCCATTTTTTGCTTAATCAGCGACTTCGCTATCCTGCCAGGGAGTGGATCATCAATGCTCCCAACGGTGTCAGTTCCTTACTAATCAAAGCATGCTATCGCTGTGACTGGATCTCAATTACACATGGGATACTTTGTGCTTTCATTTATTCACTCAATTTTCTCCTTGTGGATGGAGTCTCTCAGAGGAGTCGGTAGATACTGATGATTCACCACGCATTCGAAAACAACCTCACTCAGCCAGGCTTCAGTAGAAATATCTAATTTGCTGATCGCACCATCGGAATGCTCTCCGGACTGGTGACCAATCTCTGATTTCAGAGTCTTCTCGCCTTGTATCCAGGTGAAGCTGACTCCAGAATGAAGATTTGACACAACACATGTTAATGTCACCGTCGCCTCCAGTAAGACCTGTTCGACTGGTGGTGGTAGTATTTTAGCTTTGTAACCATGGCACTCGGAAACTGCAATGAAGTAGAAATTAGAATCAATGAAAAATGCCTCTTGAGGAACAAAACACCAGTGTTTAGTCTATTTCCGCACAAGGTAAAGAAACAACCTTCGAGATGGTAACTTCCAACTATTCCTGAAACAATATTTACTTTTATTCATATATTTTGATCTGTAAAAACATCCGTGCCCTGCGTAATTATTCCTAAAGAACACTGACAGGGAAACAAGTGAATCCTGTGAAGAAAAAACATCAATGCTGCCATAATTTAACCTATTCAGTAACCTTCCTTTCAGAGTTCTTCTCTCAATTAAGGCCAACAATTGATACTTGTGACAAAACTCATCTCCACTCAATATAATGAATTCATTTTTACATTCACGAGGCAGACGTGCAAATGTTGCCGCTCACACTGAGTGCCAAATCAAATCCCAATTTCAGTATAACTGTAATCAAATGTAGTGATTCTCTTATTCCTCGTGCATTTACAGAGATTTTAATATGTTACAGGGGTGGTGAACTTCCACGGAATTTCTGTTCAATGTGATTTTACGTGATGGAAAATAATTTGCATTATTAGTGTGAGATCATTCTCTAAAATATCGTATGAGATATTATTTCTTGTGTGCCGAACATCGAGTAGACCTGAAAACAAGACAATGAGTACAGCATTGGAAATAATGTAGGACACTCTTCACCTCAAGCCTTTCCCCCCATTCAGGTAGTTAATGAATGGTGTATACTTTCACTTTATTAACCAATGTGCATTTTTAAATTTCTTCACAGGTCAAAAAACAATCAAGCAAGAGAGGTTTGTATTGATGTGCAAACTCACCTGACATTTGCACGAGTAAATTTCAGACTTCCAATCCTCACTGTGTAAACATATCAATCCTGAAACCAAGCTTTAACATCCTGGCTCTCATTCCTCGTTCATTCATCCCGACTGCGACATTCCCACTAGACTTTATGTTCCTGCCATATCCACTAATTACAGAAAACAGCTAAAACAGGCTCGATTAGAGCACGTTTATCCCTGTTAATCAAATATGATACTCATTTGGTGTGTGTTTTGTTGTCATGATTGAAGTTAAAGTGCTCCATAACATGTCAAATTTTGTCGGACAGTGCTCAAGGCCAACAGATAATTCTGAGATTGGAACGAAGTATTGAAAGCATTTTGTTTTATTTTCAAATAAGTGTCGCTTCATATTCTACAATGTCATCTTCAGACCACAAATCAAAAGATATAGGAGCAGAATTAGGCTGTTCGGCCAATCAAGTCTGCTCTGCCTTTCGATTATGGCTGATATGTTTCAACACCCCATTCTCCCGCCTTCTCCTCGTACGAAGCACGAGCCAATCTATCTCTGTTTTAAATATTCTCAATGTTTTGACCGCCACAGCCCTCTGCAGCAGTGAGATCCACAGATTCATCACTCCCTGGCTGAAGAAATTTCTCTTCATTCCAGTTCTAAATAGCTCTCCCTTGACTCTGAGGCTGTGCTGTCGGCTCTTAGTCTTGCCTACTGGTGATGACATCTTCTCCGCATCCACTCTATCTCGGTCCTTCAGTATTTTCTAAGTTTCAACGAGATCTCTCCACGACGCCCACCCCCCAAACCCCTGATCATTAAGGCCATTACCAGCAATGGATTCAGGATTCCCACTCCCTCTTCAAGGATTGTCAAACAACAAACGAATCCAGCTAATTGTCAGAGATAGTAGGAACTGTAGATGCTGGAAAATCTGAGATAACAAGGTGTAGAGCTGGATGAACACAG
>NC_063373.1:4374344-4395373 GCF_021869965.1 Rhincodon typus | reverse complement strand
TATGTCTTCAATATAGAGGGAAACATGTTTCTCTGCTTTGAATTATGAGCAATGCTTACATAACACTCACAATGAATTGAGATACACACTGCATGATCTCAAATTAGAAGTTGCTCCGTCCTGTTCACTGAGCCTGATAAATTCGTGTACTTGATATACATCAGAGATCAGAATGTGTTTTCTTTCTCTTGGTATGTGCCACTTACCCTGAGGTCCGGTGATGTTCCAACTTTGAATGACCCCTCCATAATTGACCTGGCATGTATAGACTGCTTTGTCCAACCATTCAGCATAAGGGACTCTCAGGCGACTGGTCGCTGAGAAGTTTCCATTCGCTTCACACACGGGAGAAGTGAAGATACCAGAATCCACGCGTCGTCCGTTCTTCAACCAATTCACGGAGATTGACTTTGAGTGGAAGTCACTGATTGAACAGACGATGATTGCAAATTTTCTGCCCTCGATTTCTTCACTGGAACTTACAGTTAGGAGAACAGTCGGAGGGTCAAGTGCACCTTCAGAAAACACATCGTGAAAATTATCTGATGGATTTGAGAACAAGTACAGTCAGTTCTTACCTATCAAGGTTCATTGCAGTTTATAGATACTAACCCAAACTTTCGAGGGATCCTAATTATGCAGAATGCTTCAAAAGCTGGCATTCAGGCAGAATGATCAGCAGGTTGATATCAAGTGCCAAAGCTGGAAGTAACAGCAAGTAGTAAATTTGGTACAGAAATTATACATCAGTCAAATGAAAAGCGAAATAACAATGTTGGATAGTCCGCATTTTAATGAAAGGAGTCTGACGAGTTGACAAGAGAAATGATGAAATTAAGTAATTGACATCACGGAGATACGTTGAGAGAGGGGCAGGGCTCATTTTTCCAGGATATATAGCCTTCAGACGAGACTCGGGAGTTATAAGATGGAGGGAGGAAGTGTCTGTCGCAATATTGAGCAGGCCGTTTTCAGCAGTAAGTAGGAATGAAATCGTAGATACCTCCTCAAATGAAGGCAAGTGAAAAGGCTTAAACACCGAAATAAAGTAAAAAGACTGTTAGGAGAGCACAACTGGCCCCTCTGCAGGTCCGAGAGATATAAGAGTGCAGATACATCAGCAAATTTTCAGGTAAGTGTACATAAAAAGGGTAATGATTGTAAGGATTTCAGCTACCTCAATGTAGGCTGGGCATTCATTGTCTCAAATGTCCAGAAGTAGCAGAATTGTGAAATAGAGCTTTTTAATACAGTACGGAGAAGGCCTTGCAAGAGAAGGCTGAAACTGCACTTAACTTGAGGTAACGAAGCTGACAAAGCGCTTAAAGTATCAAAGGAGAAGCATTTTGCAGAGAGTGATCACAAATCCATTGGATTCAAGATTGTTCTGGAAAGGAATAGTAATAGGCACGAACCAAAATTATGAAACATGGAAGGGGCAATTTTAATACGCTCGGGTACGATTTGACCAGAGTGAACTGGGAGCGGACATTTATTGGTATTTCTGAGTCAGAGCAGTAGGACGCATTCAAGGAGGAAATAGAAAGAATAAAAGGCCAACATGTTCCAACAAAGAAAGGGTATGTGATGAAAAATGCTGCGAGCGCTGGACATCAAAATTCATATAGGGTTATACAAAGAGAAAAAAAAAGAAAGAAGGCTCATGGCATATGTCGAATGTTCAAAACAACAGAAACTCTCAAGAAGTACAGAACGTGCAAGGGAAAGTTTTAAAAGATAAATTAAGAGAGAAAAACGAAGCAGAAAATAATAATGGCTGACGCAATATGGGAAATTTTTGTTTAAAAGAGCCATGTTACAAGTTGATTAATGAAATAAGGATAACAAGGGAAACAATAGGGCCCATTAAGTGCTACAGTGGTATTACTTGCATGAAGTAACAGCACGTAGGTTATATTCTAAATGAATTAATTGTGTCAGAGTTCACTTTTAAAGTGGACGATGCAGGTATAGATATCATGGAGAAGCGTTGTGATTTGCTTTAAGAACTCTGCATTAGATGAGTTATGCTCTGTGTTGTATTACGGGGTGGATGAAATGTATCCAGGGCTGTTGAATGAGGAAAAGGAGGAAATGGTTGAGGTGATGGCAATAATTTTGAATTCCTCTATGGCCACAGGGGATATCCTAAATGACTGTAGTTCAATGAAGATGGTGTCGTGAAGCAAGAGGGAGCAAAGGATTAACCATTGAAACAGAGGACAGTCAAACTAGACACAGTGGCATGAAAATATTGGAAGCAATTTCGAGGAACACAATTAATCTTCATTTGGAAGAGTTTAATCAAACATTCCCGGCATGTTTTATTGAGAGGAAGGCATGTCTAACGAACTTGAAGGGATTTTGTGAAGCGGTTACCAGGCGTGTAGATGATAGCAATCCTAAGAGCCAAAGGGATCTGAGGAAATTTGACTAATTGTATCCAGAACTGGCTGAGTGGCAGGAATTGGAGGGTGATGGTCATGGTGTGTTTGTGTGACTGCAGGCCTGTGTCTAATGCTGTTCTGTGGGGATCAGTGTTGATATCCTTGCTGTTTGTGGTGTATACAAACAATTTAGACTTGAATTTTCGACGGTTGACCAGAAGGTTCGCAGGTGGAATGAAAACTGTTGAGCTCCTAATTAGTGATCTTAATAACTGTTCAGCACAGGAGGATAAAGAAGGGGTGGCTAGATGGGCTGATCAGCGGCAAATGGAAATCACTCTGGGTCAGTGTGAGGAGATGTATGTATGCAGGAAAAAAATGCAAGGTTTAATGGTATTATTCGTGGAACCCTGAGATGTGCGAGGATCTTTAGTGTGCATGCCCACCTATCCCTTACAAGGCAAGGACTTGCCATAAAGTCGTAGAGTCGTGGAGATATAGAGCATTGGAACAGACCCTTCTGTTTACCTCGTCCATGCTGACCAGATTTCCAAAAGTAATCGAGTTACATTTTAGCATTTGGCACATATCCCTCTAAAGCCTTCCTCTTCATGTACCCGTCCAGATAATATTTAAATATTGTGACTGTTCTCCAGGATTTCCTGTGGCACCTCATTCCGTGCACGCATCACCCTTTGCATGGTCTCGTCTAAATCTTTCCCTTCTCAACTTAAACCTATGCCCTCTAGTTTTGGACTTCCCTACCATTGGCTGTTCACTGTATCCATATTCCTCATGATTTTATAAACTTCTGTCAGGTCACCGTCAGCCTTTGACTCTCTAGGGAAAATAGTCCCATCTTATTTAGCCTTTCCCTATAGCTCAAACAATTCAACCCTCGCAATATGCTAGTAAATCTTTTCTGAACGATTTCAAGTTTCACAAAGTCTTCCCTGTAGCTGGGAGACAGGAATTGAACGCAATGTTGGATAAAGAGGTTCAGAAGATTGTGGGACGTTTGCCTTTATTAGCCGAGGCATTGAGTTTAATTGCAGGAAATGATACTGGAACTTAATATAACACTGTTTTGGCCATATTAAAGGATGGTGTGCAGTTTCGGAATTCATGTAATAAGAGGAATGATTACATTGGAGAGGGCATAGAAGAGATATACCAGGGCATTTCCAGAGATGAAGAGTTTCAGTTTTAAAATGAAATTAGGTAGATTTGGGCTTTCCTTGGAGCAGAGGAGACTGAGCAGGAACATGATTGATGTGTTCAGAATTATGAGCAGCATAGCGAGTGTAGAGAAGTAGAAACCTTTCCCCCTGTTGGCGGTGTCAACGTCTAAGGTGCATAGGTTTCAGGTAAGGACAGGACGATGAAAGGGGAATAAATCATTCAGACAATGGTGGAATTGGAGCTCAGTGCCTGTAAGTCATGTTGAAGCTGGAACCTTCATAACATGTCATAAGAATTGAGACAAACACTTGCAATGCCAAATCAACAACACAATTGATCCATTGTTGGCAATTTGGACTCGAATAGTTGGGTAGCTTTCTTTGATTGGTATATACTAAATGGGCTGAAGGGCCATTTTCTGTGCTGTATAACTCTATGATTCTGTGAAAAGTCTTATGAATAATGCCCTATTCACATAAATCACACATATCTGTTTACCCCGTTCCCATAAAACTTACATGGCATTCCAGTGCTCTTGTCGGACCCGCTCTGTCGAACCTCACAGGATATGTGGCCACATTCCGCACCTGACTCGTTGATGGCTAACTGGCTGCTCAGTGTGTAAGTTCCCTGCTTGTTTCTCACCGATGGGTAAGTCTTAAATCCAGCTGTGATCGACTGCCCACGTTTCTTCCAGGTCACACTGGCGACGCCAGGGTAATAGTCCATCGCCAAGCAACCATAGATAACTGAACTGTCAATGTTGTGTTGCTGACAGGAGGAGACTAAGCCATAAAGTGTCGGAGAAGACAGTGTCGCTAGGAAAGAAAGGTCGATTAAGCAAGTTAGTCTCTGTTAGTTCATAGAATCCGTACAGTGCGTAAGCAGGCCATTCAGCCTAGTCAGTCCACACTGCCACTCCGAAGAGCATCCCATCCAGACCCATTCACCTACCCTGTAACACTGAATTTCCAATGGCTAATCCAGTGAACGTACGCACCCCTGGGCACTATGGGCAATTTGTAATGACCAATCCAGCTAACCTGCACATCTTTGCACTGTGGGAGGATTCTGGAACACCTTGCAGAAACACACACAGACTCGGGGGAAATGTGTAAACTCCACACAGACCGTCGTCGAGGGTGGAAACGAACCGGGTCCCTAGAGTTGTGAGTGAACAGTGTTGACCACTTAGTCACCATGCTGCACAATTAGATACCATTTGTTACTCAAATGTATCCACACCTATAAACTTATTCCAGTGTGTTCCAGCTACAACATTGTTTTATGGAATTTATTGACCATGATATATTAGTTCCCTCTCCAGAAACACGCCTTATATCTTGAGGATTATCTTATAACTAAGGAAAAAGAACACTGATCCCATCAACATTCAATGTTTGAAAATTTCGCCAATACCAAAATTGACACTTTCATTTGGATTACAAATGAATAGCGCAAGAGTTTCACGAAATAACCCCTCCCAAAAAACTATGGTGTTGTAAATGAGAAACAAAACCAGGCATTTCAGGAAAAGCTAAGCAGGTCTGGTCGCATCCATGAAGAGAAATCAAACTTAAATTTTCTGGCCAAGTGACCCTTCCTGGGAACTCTGATTACTCGTGTGTGCGTGCGTGTGTGTGTTTCATTCATTAAGCATGTCTACATTTCTCAATCGTGAAAGTTATTTGATAGATAACTTTCGTTGTCCTTTCTATCACTGCTCTTGTGTAAACTGGTTCAGTGAAATTAACCACTGCCATCTCATTTTACCTCGGATTACCCATGCGCCGAAAGATTTTTTAAGTGACTCAACTTCAAAAGTGATCCTGCAATCCATAATTAAAAGATTACAATGAAACCAATCATAAAAACTTAATGATGTAAGAATATGAAGCGGCTTTTATGATTTTCTGCGTCGTTAGACTCGGAGTGAACCTTTTCCGGCTAATTCCAGTCTAAAAATACAGAAAAGTCATGTTTCTGAAAGGAAATTAGGTCATTGCAAGACGACAAATTTAATTTGTTTCACCGTTTTAAAATTAATCCTATCCCAGAAGCTGCACAGATCAATCTGAGGTAGTGGGACATTGCCAGATATTTAGGCGAGAGTTGCCTGGACAGTAATTAACATTGACTCCTGACTCCACGAAGTGTCTTGGATTGAGGAATGTTTGGGGCAACATTCTTCTTATTGTCCGATGCTGCCATGCTACATGAGCTTGATTAATAATTAAATATTCTTCCAATTCGGGCAGCAGGTGGAAGAGGCAGAGAGTGCAGTGTGGGCACTGTCTCTCCTCATGGTGGGGACCTCAATGTTCATCACCATATGAGCAATGAAGGACAATTAACTGCCGAATTTGAAAAAAAATATTGGGCCATACATTCTTTGATTATATTCTTTCATGGGATGTTGGCTTTGCTGTCTACAGCAGCATTCTTTGCCCCGTTGCTAATTATCCATGGGGATGTATTGGAGAGCTGCTTTCTTCTACCATTAGTGACATTGCAAAGTAGATACAATCACAGCATTGCGAGGATGGGAGTGGCAGAATTATTGCCTCAGCAGCTGTGAAGATGCGGCAATATCATTAAACATGGAGGAGAAGTTGTATTTGGTTGTGCTGTCATTCATCCAGTGCTGCTGTCCTCCTTAGTGGTAGAGGTCGTGACGTCAGAATCTGCTGAGGAAGGAATCTGGCTGAGTTTCTACAGTAGAACTCGTAAAGAGCTAATAACGGTCCCACTCTGCATTCGGAGTGAAGAAATGAATAATGAATGTGATAAATGGGGTGCCAAACAAATGCATTCCCTTGTGCTGAATGGTGCCAAGCTTCCTGACTGCTATTGAAGCTACACTCATCCAGACAATTTGATGGTATTCCATCATACCCTTGTCTTGTGCCTTATAGATGGTGAACAGGCATTTCGGGACAGCAGGTAAGTTATTTGCGGCAAAATGCCTGGTCTCTGACCTGCTCGTGTCACCATAGCATTTGCTTGGTAACTCATGTTCAGTTTTTGTCAATGACAATCCGTAGTATGTTGATGATGTGGGATTCAGCAATGGTAATTACAGTGAGTGTCAAGGGAAATATTTAAAGCCAGTCTTCTTGGAGATGGAATATAACTGGCACAAGTGCGTGGTGAAACTTACTTTCCTCTTGTCAATGCAAATCAGAACATTTTCTCTGGGATGCAGGTCGCTGCAGCAGCGCCAACAGAAGTGGAATACCAGGACTGTGAGGATCTCTGTCGCAGCTGGCCTCATGCCAATTTTCTGGAAGTTGAAACTGATAATGGGCAATTATCTGAATTCTGGAGGTCGCTGTAAATATGCATTCTTCCATTCAGAATCAGAGACTTTGGAGTGCTATGGTTAACTGAGCTGAACATTTACACAGGTATTATTCAAGAAATTAACAAGTGCCCTTTAACTATCAAGTTGACACCCAGTTCAACGCAAAAACTCTAAGTTCTCACTGTGACCACCATTCCCTCACTCTCTGCCGAGAAGTGAACTTCCACTGACTTTGATATTCCCCACCCTGCCACACAACCGCTCACCTGGAACATATGACCCCATCACACGACAATACCACACATCCAAGACAACCAGTATTACAGACGGCTATGTACCGTCGATTCCTTGCACTCGATTCCCCTCCTGCCACTCTGCACATGGTCCAGGGTGTGTTTGGCCTTAACAGGACCTAGCAACATCTTTTTCCCAGTCAAGATCCAATTTCCTCAGAGATGACCTCAAGGCCTTGATCACTTACTTCTCATCTTACCAAATCAACCTGTGAACATTGCATCATACCTCCCTTCTCAAATGTCGTTTTCCACATGCGACTTTGCCAAACTCCGAGCTTTGCATTGTGAAATCATGTCCACCTGCCACTTCACTACTGTGACCATCTACCACCGAAAGAGCCTCGCACTCTGTTGACCTGTCAACTAACCAGCCTGGGACTTGATGCATCGACTGCATTTCCACTCAAACTACCCCTTACCTACCAAGCACCAGGCTGCCAAACTAATTCCTTGTTACCGCAATCATAAACCTTGATGCCAAACTGTCAAGCGATGTGAATGACAGCTTATCCGACACCCACCCAACACGTCAAAGCCTACCAGCTTACTCTCTATCTCCTCACTGGCTTACAACCTTCGAACTTCAAGCCTGGTCCACCATACGTTCACTGTTATAGAGTCATGCAGTACAGAAACCAACTCTTCAGTCCAACTCACCCATGCCGACCAGTATTCACAAATTAAAGTATTTCCATTTGCCTGCATTTGGTGCAGATGGCTCTAAAGCTGTTCACGTACTGGTAGAAATGTCCAGCATCTAACATACCTGCAGCTAACGCTTCCTCTGCCAGTTCATTCCATATACCCACCACCATATGTATGAAAAAGTTACCCTCAGGTCCCATTTAAATCTTTCTCTCTCAACTTAAACCTATAGTTCTACTTTTGAACTTCTCTACAATATGAGAGAAGGAAACACTTTGCCATTACCCTTTTCTATGCCCGTCATGATTTTATAAACCACTGTAAGATCATGACTTAATCTTCTAAGATCAAGGGATTAAAAGAAAAGCCCAGAGTAGACAGTATTTTGTCATAACTCAAACCGTCCAGTCTCAGTGACATCCTGTAAATCATTTCTGGACTCTTTCCAATCCACCAACATTCTTTGTGCATCACGGTGACAAGAACTAAATGCAATGCAGCAAAAGTGGCCTCACAAATGTCAGGTACAGCTGCAAGTTGCCGTCCCAAGTCCTCTTCTGAACGTTCTGACCAATGAACACAAGCGTGCCAAACGCCATCATTACCACTCTGTCTATCTGTGACACTACTTCCAAGGAACCATGTACCTGTAATCCCACGTCCCTTTGTTCGACAACAGCCCCCAGTGCTCGATCATTAACTGTGTAATTCCTGCCCTGGTTTGTCTTATCAAAATAAAACACCTCGCATTCATCTAAGTTAAACTCCATTTGCCACTCCTAAGCCTATTGATCCTGCTAATCAAGATCCCGTTGAACTTTTAGATAACATTATTCACTGTCCACTATGCCATTACTTTTTCTATCATCACAAACTTGCTAACCAGACGTCATTCAATGTTTTCAAGATTTCTCATTGAATATTGCACCCGGTTCACCATTTCCCATATACTCATTGCTTCCTTCATCCTTAAAAAAACAAACTAATTAACTTCTTCTTAAAAACATTTTATGTTTTTGCCTCAACCAACCCTCTGTGACAGAGAATTCCAGAGGTTCACCACGCTCTCATTGAACAGTAAACCATTGAGTTAAATTTACGGTGAGTTTGAAAGATGGTTGAGAACAAGAAGTCTGATGTTTTCATGAATGGTCTAGCATTCTAGAGGGGCCGAGAGGCCTTCGTCAGCTTCTAAAGTGTATCTTCACATCTTCCTTCGGCAGGACGACAAAACAGTTCTGTATTTAAGTTGAAAGGCGCACATGCAAGTAAGTGCTTCACCTGAAAGTTTTCCTCCAAATCTCACTCAATCTTCACTTTCAACTATTTCTCTCTTCCTTTACTGTTTCTGGATCACAACGATTGAACACACTTTCTAATAGCGTTGTGGACGTACTCATGCCACATGAACTGCAGCAACTCAAGTCGTCTGGTACGACTAGCTTCTCAAGGAGATGTAAGAATTCTGAAAGTTCCACGTCTGTCTGGAGATACAAATAACCACTGGAAGAATTGAGACATATTTGAGGTAATTGTTGAGTGTCCACACAGGGATAACGTGCTGAATGGGTTCCTCCTGTGTGGTTTGACGATGGTTTCACTGAACTGACTGAAATGCTCCTTCATCATTTAATGCGAATTAAGGTTTATTCATTGTTTAGGGCGGCAGTCATATGTTATGATTGCCTGGAATAAAGAAATATAATGTTAACTTAAAAGGGTCTGACGAGCTCGATTGTGTTGTTAGAATTGGAAATTATCAGAGAGTTAAAGTTAATTCACATGAGCAATTAATCACGGCCTCGTTGTGTTAATTTCATTAATCACAGAAATGTTTTTCAGAAATGGTAAGTCCCTCTGTTACATGCAGTTTAATCATTTAATCTGGCATTAATTTTCTTTGATAATCAAAGGTGTTAAAGATCTTTGGCCAAAGGCAGGCATATCGTGTTAGGCCACAAGTCCAACAAGATCCGATTAAATGGTGGAACAGCTCGAGAGTTTGGGTGCCCCACTCCTGCCCCTATCTTCCTGTCATTGTGTCATACGTTAGGCTACCACTGGCAGTGAAAAATGTTTGTTAAAATATTTTAACGAAATTATGCTTGAAAACATTTTCATAAAAGGTCTTGTTGGCTATTTGGAATGGTAACATCGACTTTCTCCTTTTCAGTGGTCAAAATAACGCCACCCAGTTATAGCAGCCGCCACACTCTGGAGTGTTGTTGTTACTGTACGATACTGTTTCTTCTGAACCTACAGCTCCAGGCTGCGTCACTCACATTCAATGATTATCTGATATGAAATATCACTGAACATTCTTAATTTGTTGCAATGCATTTTCTCTACGAACAACTTATGTTGTTTCACTGACAATAGAACATTTTTTAATGAAACAACAAACTGTGAATGCTAGAAATCTGAAATAAAAACACAAATTGCAGAAAAAACTCAGCAGGTCTGGCAGCTCCTGTTGGGAGAAAGCAAAGCTAACATTTCGATCCAGCGACCCCTCTTCAGCAAATTGTTTTCATGTTTTCTGGCACGGGAACTCACACCTATTGAGTTAGACTGTGGTTAAGTTGGCTTGACTTCTGCTGGAAAATGTTTCTTAGGAGAGGTACTGGACGAACTGAGATATAAACTGCAGAGTAACTGAAGAGCTGCCACCAGCTGCTGCAAGTGTTGGATTCAGTGGAAACCCCATTATACTGAACAGTGAAGCTTTCCTGATCAGGAACAGCGCTGGTTTGATTTAAAATAAAAGAAGATCATCATTGTCTCATAAAATATTCTTTGGCGACGATTAATCCTGAGTTAAGTATAATGCAAGTGAGAAGCTCGAATTTCTCTGGGGCGTAACTCCATTAAACCCCACCAGCGACGCCCAAATCCAATGACCAAATATTGTTTTTTATTAAATGCTAAATGCTAAGTTCCGTCTAATATCTATGACAACGACTGAATAGATTTCACAGTCCTCTATTTTTGGAATTCCAACAACGTCCAAAGAACTCAATGTTATTTTTTGCCTCTGAAATGACCTATTCAGAGATGATATTACATACCGCTGTAACAGATTGGAATTGAACTCAGGACCTCTGTCTCAATATCAGGGACACCATCACTGCACGACAAGAGACCAGAGTACAATCAGCTCGAAACTAACTAGGACTAAACAGCCTAGCTGTTTGATAGTTTATAAACCATGTTAATCATTAACACCTTTCAGCAACCAGGTATAGTTACAGAGTGTTTTTACGATGGAAGTATCATTGAACAATTCTCCAAGCGTACTCTAATAGCGCCTCTGAATTATACAAACACTGTAGAAACAATGGAGGAATAAAACCCGGAATTGCATTGTCATAAATTCACTGTTACTGGATTTGAAGCCTGGAACTCCCTTCCTAATAGAATTGTGGATTTTGCTGGACCTGAAGATCCGCTCGAGTCGAAATACACCAAAATCTTTTGAAGTGTAATACGAGTATTGTCATTAACACTAACAGTCCACGATAGGTACTCCAATAATAAGATGAAAAATAATTTCTGATTGTACATTGTGCCACTAAACATGTAAAGGCTAATTCGGGTATGAATAGAATATACAGCATGCTATTTCTTCTGCCTCACTCGATCAAAAAAAAAACTCCCAATGCACATACAGTATTGCGAACAACCGATTTGAAACTCCTGCAGACTGTCTTTCATTTCTGAAGTGTCGTTCTGTGTGTAACAATTTGGTTAGGGCTCTCATTTCTGAGGTGCCTGATCAAATAATATATTTCCAGCGGATACAATTGTTTTTGAAACACCAGATGATATTGAATTATCTGCGATGCAGGAGACTGAACCAGATGATTTACAACGGAAATTGCACAGACAGAAACTGTACAACATTCATGATCCTAGTAGATGCATCTTTTCAATCCGTCAAGTCAAATGTTACAGATTCACTCTAATTTTACTTGGATGATAGAAGCTACCACGAGGTAAATATTAATGCGGCCAGGAATGATTTCGCAATAAACACAAATTACCTACTGTTTCAATAAACTTCATAAGTCATTGCAATAACCAAAATTTATTTTTAGGACATCTCACCAATTTAAACAAAGCTCAGGAGGAAATTCATAATTCTCGAAATTAATTTTATGCCGTGTTCAAAGCCAGTATTGCATTCCATTGTGGAAACACATGTAGGATAAATATTTACTGTCAGCTTTGCTTTGCAGTGCGAGTTATTTTTTTAAGAGCTGCTCTGTCGTGAAGGATAAGTGTTAAAAATATATGAATTGAAAACGTGTTTCTGTCGGGAGTTGCCCAATTTACCTGATGTCTAAATAAATAATCATCACATTTAACTAATGCGAACAATACCCTCCAGATGACTAAATTGCAACAAAACGTCAAATATATTAATTAACGTGAATATTACTCTATTTCATTGTTTGAAATCAACAATGTGTTCGACTACCCTCCAGTTACTGCTTCTGCAAAATTGTAAACTCTGTATATGTCCGACTGCTTTGATATATAATGCACTGCGTGCATTTACAACAATATTCTGATGATGAGATCGTGCGTGGATAATTTAAATTAATTTAAACTCTAACCTTGGTCACATAACCCACCAAATCAGTTGTTTCTGAATGAGTTACGATTGAGTCGATATGCTGTTATAAAATGTAACTGTATACTTAAACCACATGCTCTGGGAAAACAGAAAGCACTGTTGGATTAAATCATTCAGTTAGAGTTTTATTTTTATTCTGGCAAATCTACTTTAAACAGGGATATAATAATTAATTAATTCAAGTTGCTGAATCGATGGTCAATGCAGTGAAATTGATCGACTCTTCATCGAAATATTTCAGGCATAATTGCTAAAGAGTCTTCGTCACTTATTTTTTCCAGCCAGAAAACTTTTCTGCAGTGTATGGCGGAATTGAAAAGTAATTTTTGATGAAAAATTTCACTGTAATGGTGTTTTTGCTCAATATCAAGAATTCTAAAATATTATAGTTTTGAAATTCTGTTTATACTTTTTTGTGACTTGCAAATTGTTCAATGATAGATCTTGTGATTGAAACAGATAATTGATTGCAAGGCATGAATCAGGTTAATCTGCAATTATTATTTTTAAGTAAAAATCGTGCCCTAAGGTCACTGTTTTCCCTTAATTTCCAATACCTTTGCGGTCTGCCTTTCGCCCAATATTAGGCATTAGGAAATTGCAACTTGCATGCTGTTTGAATTCAATGAGGAAAATGGAGAGATTCACTGTCAACAGCTGTGTTAACAATGCAAAAGCAATGTAGAAACCAGAAACCCATTCATAAATATTACAAAAATAATACCGCCCAAGCATATTCGCTTCCAAATAGAACAAAGATCACCGACTCACAACACTGAGGAACAACGACATGTTTGCAATACAACTGGCACTGCAAGCATTTTAGACAGCATCAAAATGTAACATCGCAAAAAAAGGTCTCAAATTGGAATCCAACAACACTGCTCACCATCAAACAAGCTAATTATTAAATTATATAGAAATACAAAGTCATAGCAGCAACCTTGTTTGTAAGGTGACTTATTTAAAAGCATATAAAGCTTAGCACGTTTGTAGCAACAATCCAACGTATTTATGTTTACCTTTCCTGTTTATGGAAATTTTGTACAGTGCACAGTAAAGCATTTAGAGGTATATCTTGATTAACCACTTTAAAGTCAAAACAAAATTAGTTCAATTGACAAATATTACCACATTATAATTGTACATTATAATAATTTTAGTCTCAAATATGAAATTTGACCAATTAGGCAGTTTGAGATTTTAGTGACAAATTGTATTTTGAATGTGGCTAGTAAACACAGACTTTACTTAGTTCAAAACTAAAACAGATATTTTAATAAATGAATGCACGAAAATGTCGCTTTCTTCTCATTCCTCAAATGTTCCGTGTTTCTGCCTTAAGTGGGTTTTCAGATAGTTACAAACAGATATAATATTTTCAATCAATCAAAATTAAAATGTCATCACAAGAGTTGAAAAAAAATGCAAAAACGACGCGGAAAAAGCAAACAACTTGACAAATATTAGCAACTAAAAGTATTCCAGATGGACAATCTCCTCAACAGAGAAAAAAAAACAGAAAACTCCAATTGCAGAAAACATGAAACCCGTTGAAATGTAGTTCAATTCCACAAATCGAATGAGAACCCAATCAATTCAATTCAACATAATCAAGTAAAACAAAATCATCATCAAATCAACTCAAAGCAACAGATTCAAATGACATTGAATCAGAATCAAATCAACTCAATTCAACAGAATCAAGTAAAAAAAAGTCAGAATCCAAACAACTCAATTCAACAGAATCAGGTAAAACAAATTCCGAATCCAATTAGCTCAGATCAAAAGGGTGAAATCAATGAGAATCAAAAACCGAACAACTCAAATCAACAGATTGAGATGCAGCACCACAAGAAAATTTGAAGACAGAAGTTAAAATGCTTGTCATCAAAAAAATTATCAAACTAAATCACAAAATGCAAACATGGTAAGAACATTACGAGCAGGTGAAATATATTCAAGAAATTAGTAATGATATTTTAGCATATTTTGCCAAAATTTGGCAATATTTTGAACATCTTTAAATTCTTAACGTTTCTTGTCTATACTAAAACTCGCAGAAATGGGGTGTCACAGATATTAAACAATGTTTATTCATCATAATTCTAAGAGATTTTAGGTGTTTCAAGGAATCCAGACACGTAGTATGCCCATATGGGAAAAAAAAGAGAGAAATACCGAGCAGCTGAATCCCTCAGCAGCACTTAATTCATTTGCTGAGACTTAAACGAGGGTTATAATCACTTTGCAGAAAAATCAATTCTAACCAAACTAAACTCAGCACAGAATTTGAGTTTCATTGAACTCATGAATTACTCACACCAATAGATAATTAAAATAAAGATACCGGTTGCTCAGAATGTTTAATTTTCTTACCTGTAGTCACGGTCGCTATGGTTCCTTGTCCCCAGTACTCGAAGTCTGTCACAGTGAAACACATTATATCAAATACCATGGCCGACTGCAAACTGTAAAATGCAGATACTTAATTTCATCGCTTCCTTGAAGACAATGATTCCGAATCCTCTCATGATGGCTCAATGCAATATTTCGCCTTTTACTCGTCATTGTATTTTTAAAGCTGCTTGGAGGATATTTTAAACTTTGGTGAATGGCTAACTTGGCCGTCAACACGAAGCAAGTACAAGAATTTTTATACATTTGAAGAAACTAGTACCACTGGACTGCATTTTAATTAACCCTCACATTACATTTTGCTCCTACTTTGGCAGCTATCGCCAAACCGATCTAAACAGTTGTCAATGGTTTTTGCATGAGGATGTAGCTGTGCACATCACTGTGACCCACTGTAGTATCACAGTGATATACACCCGCAAAGAAGCTGCAGTTATTCTTTGTTCTATATTCTGTCTCAATTTTCATGTGAAGTACACATTTAGTACTGATCATGTTTAGAATTAATGGTATAGGTTATACAACAAAATTGACAGAGATTCCCGAGCTGCCAGATACATTAAAATTAACATTATGTCCAAGCCTTTAGTTTATGTAAATTTTAGCAGTACATACAACCAGCCCAAATCATTACCCTATTATATTGGCTGGTTTGTTAATTTTAATGGTACATTTCCTCTGTGATAGTTTTGTAAGAAGCAGTTTGTGGTCTCTTTCACATTATTGTTCCGAATATCCCATTGAAAATAAGTACTGACCATCAGTTTACGATGGAATTTACAACGTATCCCCTCGAAGTCTATTTGTACGGGTCCAGCCGTTGTTCGTCGCAGAGTGATCTCTTGCACAGTAATAGATGGCGGTGTCGTCGATCTTCAGGCTCTTCATTTCCAATGCGAAGATGTTTTTTGAAGTGTCTTTGGATGCAGTAAATCGATCTTTAATCGCTGGCGCATAGTTATTGCTCGATGAAGTATAGTAGTAAACTATCCACTCCAGCCCCTGTACAGGAACTTGTCGGATCCAATGCATGTAGGATCTGCCAAGATCGAAACCGCTGGTTTTACAGGTCAGTCTTAGGGAGCCTCCGGCTCGGCCGGTCTCTGCCTCTGGTTGAAGCAAAGTAATCTCCGACTGGACACCTTCAAAAAGAAAACAAAGAAACAAAAAAAACAAAAAAAAAAAAAAACCCTTGTTACTGACGAAATGAATCCTGAGCCTTTTATATTCCAGAGGTAGACTAACCGTTAGATAGTAATATATAGAGACTGGGAAAGAATTACTTACAGGGTAATAAAGCCAGCAACAAACTGAGAAAAATTGTCGACGTCATCATTCTGGTGACTTGTGGATAACTGTTCAGTCAAGATCTTTCTAACCAAACCAGATCCAGGAGTGTTGAATCACGGTCCAGTGACCAGAATTTATATGCTCATCAGAAAGGGCAGGCGTACAAGTTACGCCTGTTGGTTTCCTGCTGGAGGCTGTGACTGTATCTTTGTCCCACCTCCAACAGCTCTAACGAATTGGCACATATATTTCCACGAGCTTATTCTTGAACAAGGACATCTATCCGTCTTGGGATATTTGTTTTGCTGAATAGTCTATTTGGAAGTGTTGCCATATTTTTAATGTTGAAAATAAAATTGAACAGCTCAAGGTCTGGTTCAGATGATAATTTTCAACATTTTACATAAAACAATAAAAAAATGAAAATTTACTACCTTGATTTCGACATTCATTCACAAGCAGATATAAGTAAAAGTATGTTCAATAATATTATCAGCCAATAAAATTACTGACCATTTTTGAAGACACTGCAAGTCTCTGTCACACAACGAAATAGCAAAAAATTCGCAATTTTCTTTTTCGAATTTCAATTTGGTCTTATGTCGCGAAACCGTTTGGCCCCACAGATAAGAATAATCTCCTTACATTGAAGAAAGTTACTCCTGGCAACTTTTTTTCCATTTGCTCCGACCCTAACACAGTCATTTGAAAGTGCAGAGCAGAGGAAGATTGTTTGACAGATCAATAAGCAGTGAACTGACAGTGAAACATTGCACTCAGATATACTTTTGAGAGAGAGTCGAATGAACTAGAACAGGCCAGTCGGTAAATGAAACAAAAAAAAACCTCAGCTACCAAATCATTGCAGGTAACTGTGTGGGTGCTTTTGGAGCGTGTGGTAAGTTACAGAGTATTACAGCACTGAGTGGCAATGATGCAGGTCATAAACAGGTCATTTCTCTGCTCATTGGTCGCTATGACAACGACCGTTAAATAATGGAAGTCAGCAGAAATTAAACGTTACACTACACCAGTGCGAGCCATGCATCAACGGCCTACTGAATCTAAGTGAGATGCATTAATCATTAGACATTGGTTGTACAAGCTATGGGAGTTTGAGCCAATTGAATTTTGTAAATTTGACATGATAACACATGGAACTGCAATGCAGGTTCGAATGCATTAACTTTGTATTCTCGAGCTTTAAAAAGACTTAATAAACAGGTTTAACTATCTGGAAAGACCTTTGTGTGGAAATGACGGAATACCTCTTCGACCTGTTTGTTTCCTCTCCACCTATCCTCTCCTCTATCCCTCTTCTATCTGCCTCCCACTCTTAACCACCCAGTGATGCACACTTCAAAGATTTCTGATCCTGAACCATTATGTCTCATTGCTCCATTAAACTCCGCCTGCCACTCCTCAACCCATTGACCCAACTGATCACAATCCTTTTGTAATCTTGTATAACGTTCTTCACTGTCCATTATACTACCAATTTTGGTATCAATCCTAAACGTACTAACCATACCTTTCATTTTCCTATTTAAATCTTTTACATAAATGGTCAGCAAAAGTGGACCCAGCACGAATCCCCGTGTAACATTGATGGTAACAGGCACCTGGTCTGTAAACGAACTCTCAGCCACCATGCTCTTTCTCCTGCATTTAAACCAATTGTGTCCCTTTTTTTTTAGCAAACTCACCTTGAATCCCGTGTGATCGAGATAGATAGATGGCTATGTAAATAAGTAGATTGTTAGATAGGTAGATAGGAAGAAAGAATTTGGGACAGACAGACGGTTGGACAGGAGACAGAAAGAAATAATGAATGGATTCATGAATGGATATATGGAATGATTCATGGATGATTTGTTGAGTCTGAAAAACAAATGCTCTTTGAAATTCTAATTTTTATGTTTTCCAGCTTCTTTACTTGAGACAAGTCCATTGATATATTGGTGTTAACCTGTCAACTTCGGCCCTTCCCGAAATGTTTTGTAATTAAAATACCTCACAGATTAGGAATTGACAAGTTGAATTTCATCAACTGTAATTTGAATATCCCACGATGGTACTTATGATCGTTCTCTACTGATTGCATATCTTCATCTCAGAGATAGAAAAATGGGACATGCCTGGATTCAGGAGGAATGATATCAACGTTTGGAAAATGTGGCCTCATCATATAGAACAGAACATTCAGCATTTCCTCACCCAGTTACTCGAGTCAGAGCAAAGGTCGTGCAGAATATTGGACCAATGCCTGTTACACATGTTCGTTAAAGCGTAACTGATTTATGATATTGTGACATGAGAGTAATCTAACTGCCCCTTTTTGTAGGTTTGCCCTTCTGTTGTGAGATTTGTTGAGCATGGTGAGACTCGTAGTGTAATGGGGAATGCCTCCTGAAATGCATCATTCGGAGAACAATGAGGAATAACTTGTTATGCAGGTGTCTATTTTATTTTCATTCAGAACGAACATTCTTTTTGAAGTTTCATGATAAAGAAAACAACATTGATGAGTAATTTCTGAAGCGTTTTTGGTTGACAGCTGCAAATGATCAATACCAGTTGCTCCTCCTCATTTTGTGGTTCTGTCCAACATCCGAAGATAGTTAAAACAATGTGTACTCAGATTTAGTCTTTCCTCAAAGTGCAACTATCAGCAGTAACTGTTTCGGCATCAATGGACGTTGCAGGGAATTATGAGCGAAGACACAAATTCAGTCTATCAATGTTCCAAACTCCATCATATTACAAAGCATTTGCATTTTCTCCATATCTTCACTATTCCTTCTTTTCAATAAGAAATTAGATTTTCCTTGAACATGCGCTGTTTCAGTTTATTCAGAGTTCCACTGCCCTCAATTTTCGAAAACTATTCGTTGCTTGTAACTGATAATTAGCTTCCACTTGAATGGGTGATTGCTGTGATTATCATCACTTCAAATTTATTGGTTCGTCGCAATCCAGTTTTAATCTCCAATCCATGATCTGATATAAAAAAAATCTTTTGTTAAAGATGATGTGCAAGATAATGAATTTGAATGACTTTAAAGCTCTTGGTGATCTGTCGTATGTTTTGACTGTTATCGTGCAATTCCCAGAATTATAGAACAAATCCAGAGTCGGTTTCATGTCTGCATTCACAATTAGTGCCTGTGCTAATGGGAAGTATGCACAAGCGCCGTTACTAGGAGACACAGAATCAATCTGGATTATCAATGTATCCACAGCTACAATTCCACTATTGAATGTCTGGAATTTAATTTATTTTTATTTTCATAATGTATGTGTGCAATGACAGCGATTATCTGGTTTCCAACGGTGGTTCCATTCCCTTGTGTTCCCCTGTGGTGTTAAACTGAAGATCCTTCTGCTATCCCATTCCACACATCGCATCTATTGGTACTGTTTCAAAGAATTGAAAGGGAGTTGACCCTGCCATATTGTTCTAGTTATTTTGCTTCAGCCACCATCACAAAAATAAATGACAGTGTCATGATAACATTGCTGATTTATGGGAGGTTGTTGCGCAGACACCCCTGCTGAAATACCTACATTATCATTCTGAATATACTTTACAGATGCATCTATTGCTCCTTAAAACAAGGAGACGACAGGGAAGAGTGAAACTTCTTGTTTGCGATTTTTTTTCTGAAAACCATATTGTCCTCAATTCGTCAAAGAAAGATATATGGTTTCAAATTTCTTAACTCATGTTGCTGATCATGGCTAGTAAAAGTGCTATTGCTGCAGGTATGTCTGGGGAACATGTGAGCATTAATTTACATGGCAATTTACTTTTATAATTAAGTCAAGAATAGTTCGAATGACTCGAGGGACAACGTTTAGCAACGGGCCATTCAGCTCCCCAGGCCTGCACCAACTGTTCGAAATTTAGATCGAGCCCAGCACAAGCAGTGACTGCTCCAACACTTTCCCCGCAATACAGCATTTACAGCACTGGAGATCATATCTGTGTCGACAATGGTTTCGACCGTATACAATTTTCCAACTGTAATGGCTACCCGTTACCTTTGTATTATTTTGCTCACATTTTAAGATGAATTCTCGGGAAAGATGAGACATTCTAACAGCTCCTGATGAAGGAATAGTTAAGGTGATGTCAGTTAAATTTCACGAAAAGAAAGATCAGCAAGGACAGATGGAATAAATTAATAGACACACACTGACATACCCATGAACAAGCACAAACACACTCACACACATGCACACACACACACACAGACATACAGACACAGACACAGAGACACACACACTCAGACAAGCTCACACGTCTAATTGCAGAATAATTAAACACCACATTGCAGTCAGAGTATAAGTAAATTAGGGTGAGTCTCGAAGGATCCAGCTCAGACTGGTGGAAAGTGACAATAAGGAAGTTCTAGCTTGGCTGGAGTTGTTCATGTTGAATCGGTTGAGGAGATTTTTTCTTATGAAGCACACAAATGTTATAGACTAGATTAAATAGAATGGGAAAACCTGTTTAGCTTACAGGAAAGTTAAATAAACAGAGTGCTGAGAAATTAGAGAATAGCAGCAAAGTGATGGGGAATATTGAAGTATTTCATTCCCTGAAAGGATAGTAGAGGCACAAGCTCTCAAATCATTTGAAATATGTTTCGACATGTACCACAAGTGCCATAACCTGCAGTGTTACGGACCATATGCTATAAAGTGGGTGTTGACGAGAAGGCTTTAATTTTAGACGACATGGAGTCGATGGCTGAAGTGATCTCTATTTGTGGTGAAAAATTTCTCCAGCTGTAAAGCGACAACACAGTGTGGAGCTGGATGAATACAACAGGTCAGGCAGCATCAGAGGAGCAGGAAAGCTG
>NC_063373.1:4344566-4364344 GCF_021869965.1 Rhincodon typus | reverse complement strand
TTTTTTCTTCACAGATGCTGCCAGACCTGTTGAACTTTTCCAGCAACCTCTATTTTCGTTCCTAATTTACAGCATCCGTAGTTCTTTCTGTTTTTATTCAGTAATTAAATCTCAGTTCAATTACATTATTTAAAAAAAAATTATAAGCAAAGATAAATCATCAAAACTAGAGCATAGCACTTAAGGAAATCAATGCTGAATCTATTGTTGTAAATTTGCATCAAAGCAAGTGAGGGTCTAGGACCGAAACGTCAGCCTTCTTGCTCCTCTGATGCTGCTTGGCCTGCTGTGTTCATCCAGCTCTATACCTTGTTATCTCAGATTCTCCAGCATCTGCAGTTCCTAGTATCTCAGAGGTCGAATGAAGCCGCATAAGAGTATAAATGCAGTCTGAGAATACTTACGAGGGAAATCATGAGCGCAAAAAAGGGGACATGAAATACCATTGGCGAGTAAATTTAAGGAGAATCCAAAGGGAATTAATAAATGCATCAAGCGCAAAACTAGGGAGGGAATCGGGTCACTCAAATATGAGCAAGGCAGCCTCCATGTGGAACCATAGGAAATGGGGAAGATACTAAAAGAGTATTTAGCACAAGCGTTTACAATGGAGGAGGATATGGAAGGTCTAGGATTTGAGGAAATAAATAACAACGTCTTGAAAAATGTCCACATTACAGAGGAGGATGTGCTGGATGGCTTTCAACGCATAAAGGTAAATAAATCCCCGTACCTGGTCTGATGTAATTTCGAAGCTGTGGGAAGCGAGGGAATTGATTGCTGTGTCCCTTGTTGATGTATTTGTGTCATGAATGGCCACAAAAGCGGTGCAAGAAGACTGAATGTTGGCTCATGTGGTGCCACTATTTAAGAAAAAAGTAGTATAGAAAACCAGGGAATTGTTGACCCCTGAGGCTAACATCAATGTTGGACAAGTTGTTGAAGGGATTCCTGAGGGACAGGTTTTACATATATTTGGAAAGGCAAAGACTGATCAGTGAAAGTCAACATGACTTTGTGCGTGGGAAATCGTGTCTCACTTACTTGATTGAGGTTATTGAAGAAGCAACGAAGAGAAATAATGAGGGCAGAGTGGTGGAAATGATGTGGATGGATTTCAGTAAGGTGTTCGACAGGTTCCTCATGGTAGACTGGTTAAAAATGTTAAATCGCACGGAATACAGCGGTAATTAGTCATCTGGATACAGGACTGACTCGAAGGTAGAAGACAGAGGGTGTTTTTCAGACCAGAGGCCTCTGGTCAGCAGTGTGCGACAAGGATCTGTGCTGCTTCCACTGCTTTTTATCATTTATAGAAATGATTTGGGTGTGAACAAAGGAGGAATGGTTAGTAAGTTAGCAGATGACGCCGAAATTGGAGTGGCAGTGGACAGTGAAGAAGGTTACGTAAGAGTGCAATGGGATCTTGATCAGATGTGACTGTGGCCCGAGGAGTGGCAAATAGAGTTTAATTTAGACAAATGTGAGGTGCTGCATTTTGGAACGGAAAATCAGGTCAGGTCTTATGCACTCAATGGGAAGTTCCTGGGGATTGCTAATGAACAAATAGGACTTGGAGCGAAGGTTCATATGTTCTTGAAAGTGGAGTTGCAGGTAGATAGTACATTGAAGAAAACGTATGATAAACTTTCCTTTATTGATCAGTGCATTGAGTTTCGGAGTTGGGAAGTCATGTTGCAGTTGTACAGGACATTGGTTCGGCTGTTTTCAGAATGTTGTGAGCTATTCCGGTCTCCCTGTTTTAGAAGGAAGTTGTGAAACTTGAAAGGATTCCGAAACATTTACAAAGATGTTGTCAGTTTTGAAGGGTTTGAACTACAGAGAGAGGCTGAACAGGTTGAGGCTATTGTCCCTGGAGTTTCGGACGCTGAGGGGTGACATTATCGAAGTTTAAAAAATCATGAGGGTCATGGCTAGGTTAAGTAGATAAGGTCTTTTCCCTCGCATAGGGGAGTTAGAAATTAGAGTGCATATGTTTAAGGTGAGAGGGTTAAGATTTAAGAGGGACCTGAAGGGCAACTTTGTCTCGCAGAGGTCTTTCCTGTATGGAATGAGGTGTCAGAGGAAGTGATGGAGGCTGGTACAATCACAACATGCAGAAGGCATCTGGATGGGTAAATGAATAGGAAGTGTTGAGAAGGATGTGTGCAAAATCCGGCAAATGAGATTCGATTTATCTCGGATATCTGGTCGGAATGGACGATTTGGACGAATGGGCCTGTTTCTGTGCTGTATATCGCTTTGACACTCCGACTCTATTTTAGATGCCAAGAAGAAATTTAATATATTGTTACTTCTGAGCGCCAGATCTCAGTCCTCGTTTCACTAAGTGTATTAGATAATTTTATGAGAGAAAGGAGAGGGTAAGTGGTTTGCTACATCTGATGTTATGTCATGAGACCGTATTAAGTAATGGCCTCATGTAGCAGCGATCATCTAATGAATTTTGTCTTATTTATGAGGTCACAAAATGTAGGCTTAAGTTTGGCATTACTAAATTAAGTAATGACAATTATGAAGGCATAAAACAAAAACAATTATAGTGATCTGATAAATCATTTAAATGAATAATTAATAACGACATATTAACAGATATTTAAGGAGACATTTCAGAATATACTGCGGAGATAATTTCTGTAAAGTTAGAAAATAAAACCCCAGGAAAAAAAATCACAATCCATGGTTAAAAGGTAAATAATACCATAAAACTGCAAGTAAATCTATTCTATTGCACACTGGTAGGCGGTATGTCAGAAGATCAGACTGTTAATGGAAAAGTTGAAGAATAAAAGCTTAACAAGGAAGAACGTCCCAGAGTAAAACTGGAAGTTACCTCGCAAGATGAAACAGACTGTTAGAGATAATATTGATATAGTCTTAGAATATAGTGAACAATCACGACGTTAATTCTGTGGAAATTGAGTCAGTGAAACCAGTAAACGTAAGATGTGAAAAATTAATTGATCAGGTAGTGGATTGCAGCCCTCCCGGTAGAGAATGAAAGCAACACATCAAAGATGGGTGGTAATTGAGGAAAACCAAACGAGGTTAAAATGGCAATAAAATTACAACATTCAGTGAAGCGTTCCTCAGCAAATGGCTGGAGTTCCTTGTTGACAGCAAGGGATTGTGGGGAACTGCATGTTAGAATATTAACAGAAATGACAGTTAAAAATTTCATGCATTAGTTTTTAGTTTCCAAAATTCTATAGATTCAGGGAATGCTTCAGTACATTTGAAAATTGTGAATTGAAATCCTTTACTAAAACGAAGAAATACAGAAGGCAGAAAATTACTTGCCAATTAACAGCATCGGACATAAGGAATATTCGAGAGGATATTATTAGCGGGGGAATTATACTGCAGCTCTTAGAAACTATCAAGGTAATCAGTTGGAATCAACATTACTGTGCAGTGGGAAAATTATGCCTACATTTCATTGTAGATTTTTGACAAATTAACACATGCAGTTGATAAATGAGAAACAGTACAAGTATTGTACTTGGACATCGAGAAAGCATGAAAAAAAGGAAGTTAAAACCAGGTGTAGGCTATACAGATCACCGAACTGTGATTCAATTTGATCACAGTAGATCAAATTCTGGTGAACTATTCCGGCACTCCCTCATGGTATTAATACCCTTCCTGAGAGAAGGCGATCCGAACTGCACACCGTGCAGTGGTTACAGACTGAACAACCCACGATGCAATTAATGAGATAACAAGGTGTAGAACTGGATGAACACAGCAGGCCAAGCAGCATCATAGGAGTAGGAAAGCTGACAATTCGGGCCTAGACCCTTCATCAGAAATGGAGGAGGCGAAGGGGGTTCTGAAATAAATAGGGAGAGAGGGGGTGGCGGATAGAAGATGGATAGAGGAGAAGATAGATGGAGAGGAAACAGACAGGTCAAAGAGGCGGGGATGGAGCCAGTAAAGGTGAGTGTAGGTGGGGAGTTAGGGAGGAGATAGATCAGTCCAGGGAGTACGGACAGGTCAAGGGGGCGTGTTGAGGTTAGTAGGCAGGAAATGGGGGTGCGGCTTGAGGTGGGAGGAGGGGATAGGTGGGCGGAAGAACGGGTTAGGGAGGCGGGGACGAGCTGGGCTGGTTTTGGGATGCGGTAGGGGGAGGGGAGATTTTGAAGCTTGTGAAATCCACATTGATACAAGTGGGCTGCAATGTTCCAAGCAGAATATGAGTTGCTGTTCCTGCAACCTTCGGGTGGCATCATTGTGACACTGCAGGAGGCGCAGGATGGACATGTCGTCTGAGGGATGGGAGGGGGAGTTGAAATGGTTCGCGACTGGGAGGTGCAGTTGTTTATTGCGAACCAAGTGTAGATGTTCTGCAGAGCGGTCCCCAAGCCTCCGCTTGGTTTCCCCGATGTAGAGGAGGCCACAACGGGTACAGCAGATGCAGCATACCACATTAGCAGATGTGCAGGTGAACATCTGCTTGATGTGGAAAGTCTTCTTGGGGCCTGGGATGGGGGTGAGGGAGGAGGTGTGGGGGCAGGTGGAGCACTTCCTGCAGTTGCAGGGAAAAGTGCCAGGTGTGGTGGAGCTGGAGAGGAGTGTGGAGCGGTCAAGGGAGTCACGGAGAGAGTGGTCCCTCCGGAAAGCAGATAAGGGTGGGAGGGAAAAATGTCTTTGGTGGTGGGGTTGGATTGCAGATGGCGGAAGTGTTGGAGGATGATGCGTTGGATCCGGAAGTTGGTGGGGTAGTACATGAGGACGAGGGGGATTCTTTTTTGGTTCTTATTGCAGGGACGGGGTGTGAGGGATGAGTTGCGGGAAATGCGGGAGACACGGTCGAGGGCGTTCTCGACCACTGAGGGGGTGAAGTTGCGGTCCTTGAAAAATGAGGACATCTGAGAGTTGCGGCAGTGGAATGCCTCATCCTGGGAGCAGATGCGGCGGAGGTGAAGGAATTGGGAATAGGGGATGGCATTTTTGCAGGAAGGTGGGTGGGAGGAGGTGTATTCTCGGTTGCTGTGGGAGTCGGTGGGCTTGAAATGGATATCGGTTTCTAGGTGGTTGCCCGAGATGGAGACAGAGAGGTCCAGGAAGGTGAGAGAGGTGTTAGAGATGGTCCAGGTGAACTTAAGGTTGGGGTGGAAGATGTTGGTGAAGTGGATGAACTGTTCGAGCTCCTCGTGGGAGCATGAGGCGGCGGCGATACAGTCATCAATGTAGTGGAGGAAGAGGTGGGGTTTAGGGCCAGTGTAGGTACGGAAGAGGGATTGTTCCACGTAACCTACAAAGAGGCAGGCATAGCTTGGGCCCATGCGGGTACCCATGGCCACCCCTTTGTCTGTAGGAAGTGGGAGGAATTGAAAGAGAAGTTGTTGAGAGTGAGGACGAGTTCGGCTAAGCGGATGAGGGTGTCAGTGGAGGGGCACTGGTGGGGCTGTGGGACAGGAAGAAGCTGAGGGCCTTTAGGCCATCTGTATGGGGAATGCAGGTGTATAGGGACTGGACGTCCATGGTAAAGATGAGGAGTTGGGGACCGGGGAATTGGAAGTTCTGGAGGAGGTGGAGGGCTGCAGTCCCCGCAATAAGAAACAAAAAAGAATCCCCCTCATCCTCACGTACCACCCCAACAACCTCCGGATCCAACTCATCATCCTCCGACACTTCCGCCATCTGCAATCCGACCCCACCACCAATTTATTTTTCCCTTCCCACCCTTATCTGCTTTCCGGAGGGACCACTCTCTCCGTGACTCCCTTGTCCGCTCCACACTCCCCTCCAGCCCCACGACACCCAGCACTTTTCCCTGCAACTGCAGGAAGTGCTACATCTGCCCCCACACCTCCTCCCTCACCCCCATCCCAGGCCCCAAGAAGACTTTCCACATCAAGCAGATGTTCACCTGCACATCTGCTAATGTGGTATACTGCATCCGCTGTACCCATTGTGGCCTCCTGTACATCAGGGAAACCAAGCGGAGGCTTGGGGGCCGCTTTGCAGAACACCTAGACTCCGTTCGCAATAAACAACTGCACCTCCCAGTCGCGAACCATTTCAACTCCCCCTCCCATCCCTCAGATGACATGTCCATCCTTGGCCTCCTGCAGTGCCGGAACGATGCCACCCGAAGGTTGCAGGAACAGCAACTCATATTCTGCTTGGGAACCCTGCAGCCCAATGGTATCAATGTGGATTTCACAAGCTTCAAAATCTCCCCTCCCCCTACCGCATCCCAAAACCAGCCCAGCTCGTCCCCGCCTCCCTAACCCGTTCTTCCTCTCACCTATCCCCTCCTCCCACCCCAAGCCGCACCCCCATTTCCTACCTGCTACCCCCCCCCCCCCCCCCTTGACCTGTCCGTCCTCCCTGGACTGATCTATCTCCTCCCTACCTCCCCACCTACACTCACCTTTACTGGCTCCATCCCCGCCTCTTTGACCTGTCTGTTTCCTCTCCATCTATCTTCTCCCCTATCCATCTTCTATCCGCCTCCCCCTCTCTCCCTATTTATTTCAGAACCCCCTTCCCCTCCCCCATTTCTAATGAAGGATCTCGGCCGAAAAGTCAGCTTTCCTGCTCCTATGATGCTGCTTGGCCTGCTGTCTTCATCCAGCTCTACACCTTGTTATGTCAGATTTTCCAGCCTCTGCAGTTCCTACTATCTCCCCACGATGCAATTAATGCAAGGTTTTACTACTCATGTACTCAAATCACCCTGTAATAATGGTTAATATTCTATTTTTCTTTCTAAATTACTTTGAATAAAGTGTCACATGATAGTTTTTTTGTGGAACGTAAAGGTTTGTAGGGAAGTGATGATACCTCGGAACAGATAAAATATTGGCTAACTCATTTCGACCAAAGACCAAACAAAGCTTCGTACTTCATTGATTGCCAAGATTCAATGACCTGTGTGGCTAGCATTCAGTATTGCCGCCTCAACTTATTACAGTTTCTTTAAATGACTTAGCAAATGAGGCGAAAACAATTGTTGAAATTATGCTGATAACACATTGATTGATAGGAGTGTTAGTTGTGACGATTACATGAGGTAGCGCCAAACAGATAGGCATCGGTGAAGTGGATGGGTAAAGAACTAATAAATGGAGCATCATGGCTAAAATCAGAATACGTATATTATTTCAGGAAGAGAAAGGTAGAAATCAGTGATGCAGAGACATCAAAATGTCTTTGTGCATAAATCACAAAGGTCAGATTGCAGGACCGGCAATCCACTGGGAAAATAAACAGTCTGTTGTGGTTTAGTTTGAGGCGAGTCGACTACAAGATAATGGGACTTGTATACTCTGTATTGTATTACATTGCGTCAATAGACATAGAAATGGATTGGTCCTTTTGTAAGAAAGGATGGAAATCAGGCAACTCGTATCCAATGTTGGTCGAAGTTCAGAGAAGACTTAATAGACTATTACCCGTATGGATAGGTTCTTGAATGAACAACGTTTGGACAGGGCAGGCTTATGCACGTTTAAATTTGAACAAGTGGAGGGCTCTTCATTCAAACATATTCATGGAAAGTAAGAAAGATCGACGAAAAATAAAGGTATTGATTTGGTGCAAGGGTGATTTTATTCTTCTAAGACTGAATCAAGCCAAAGTAGTTTGGGAGCAGTTAGCTGCAGGAAAGCCTACATCAGAACACTGAGAGTATTCCAATGAGAAATAACGTATTTATAGGTAAACATGTTCCTTATAGATGAAGACTGGTAGCAAAAATTCCAAAGGTTACTATTTATGGAGGAATGTAAAGGATTAGACAAATGAAAAATCGAAGTTTATGGCAGATACTGAGGTATCATTATAACCGAACCCCTGGAAACATATGAAAAGTGCAGGCAATTGTTTAAAATAAGTTAGGAATGTAAAGAGGAAATAATGTTTTTAAAAGTGGGTATTTTCGAGGAAATTCAAAAGGCATTTTATGAGTATAAAAGGGACAAGAACATAGAGAGGGAAAGATTTATGACCCATTTGGAAGCAATGTAGCCAACAATGGTAGAGTTGAAAGACTTTCCTTACGTTTTGATTTTTTTGTTTAAATTTGTGTTCACGGCAAAGAATGGTATAGAGATAGATGTCAACAAAAAAGCTGTGATACTTTAAGAAGTTTCAAACGAGAAGAGAAGGTATGAACGATTTAAGTGGACTTAAAATTGCAGAAGGTGCAAATCCCAGAATCCTCGGAAAAGTGGTAGATTGTAGGTGCCCTGATATTAATTTTCAAATAATCTCTGCACAAAAGGTAAATGCCAGAGCACTGGAGGTTAGCTGGCGTGACAATTCAAAATAAAAATTCCAAGAATTGCTGCAGGGATGAAGCAGGGAACTATTGTTACTCAGTTTTGTATTGGTGTGGATGAAATTATTTGAAAAAAAGAAATTTCAGGGACAATATTCATTAGAAGTTGTAAACGTAAGATTTAAACAATAAAATTAAGCATTGCTTCGTCGTGTATGATATATCTAACATGGTTAATTCTATCTTCCAAGGACGTGATGAGACGTATGCTTAAGCGTAGGAAATGGATGTAATCTGCATCGACTTTGACAAGATTTTTGATAAGAACTTGCATCTGAAATTATTTAAGAATTCATGGGACCCAGTGAAATTTGGAAATCGTATCCAAAGTTTATTTGGTGGCAGAAGGCAGAAGTTATTGGTCAAAGGTGGTCGTTGTGAAGAAAAAACCTTGTGTCCAGTGGCAGATTGTGAAATTTTGGAGCTGGATCCATTACTGCCTGCAGTGTATATTAATGATCTGATCATGTATGTAGGAATTTTGATCAGTAAGTTCAGAGATGAAGAGAAGAAACGTGTGGCATTGCAATTAGCCAGCAGATAAAACCTTAGACAACGCTATAATACAGACGGTCTTACCTATTGGACAGAACAATGGAAAATAGAACATCATCCCGAAATCTGTGAAGTGAAAGGACTATCAAGTCAAGAGAATACACGATACGTGTTAGGAATCTATAAAACACAAAGGGTAAGAGGTCCCTTGCAGTGCAACTTTACTTCTTCGGGCAGGGGTGAGGCGGGGTTGTAGTAACGGTCTACAGATACAGGGACTGGACTATTGATTCAGGAAAATCAGCTGATGTTCTGGGGATAAGCGTTCGAATTACACTTAGGTTAATGATGGAATTTGAATTTACAAACATATTCCTGGCACTTAGCATCTACTGATGACTATTACGCCATTATTTATCAGAAGAAATTCAATCATATCCTTCAGAGAATGAAAATTGCCATGCTCACCTTGTCCAGTCTCTGTGCAACACTGGACCCAAAGCAATGCTTTTGACTCTGAAATACCCTGGCAAGCCACTCTGTTGTATAATCTCGAGAAAGTCTCAACTAAGGAATAAAAGCAAATGAACCACCTGATATTAACTAAGGCACTGGAAGAAACATCAGCACAAATAGCCATGCCGAACCATGGGGGCTAGTGTCAAAACTGGGAGAGCTCTCGCACAGATTAACCAAGAAACAGCCTAACATCATCATAGTCATGGTTTAAAGACAATAACACAAACACATCTGCCACCATACCTGAAAATGCCCTGCCCCATCAACAAGAAAGACTCAGGAGAGGGGGCAGCGCAGTGGTACACAGTTGGGAGAGAGTTTTCCAGGGAGTCTTCAACATTGGCGCTGCACGCCAAGAAGTCTCATGGATTCAGGTTAAACATAGGCAAGAAAATCTCCTGCTGATTACTACCTAACATCCTCCCTCGGCTGATCAATCTGTGCTCCATATTTAACAAAAGTTGGAGGAAGTGCTGAGGGTGACAAAGGTATAAAACGCACTCCGGATGCGGGATTACAATGTCCACCACCAGGATTAGGTAGGCAATAGTTCTGCTGTTCGAGCTGGTCGAGTCCTGAAGGACATAGCTGCCAGACTGTGTCTCCAGCAGCTGGTGATGGAACCAACATGAGGCCAAATATATTCTTGGCGTCATCCTGTCCATTCGGCTCGCTGCAGATGCAACTGTCCGTGATAGTGTTAAGAGTGATCGCTGTGCAATCCTTGAGGAGATGAAGTCCCACCTTCACATTGAGAATACCCTCAACTGTGCTGTTTGGTAATTTTGGCGTGCTAAAAAGTCAGATCTTGCAGCTTAACACCCGGCATCCATGAGTTGCCATCAACAAAATCAGTATAATTCTCCAACACTATCTGAAATCTCATTGTCCAGCACATGCCCCACTCGACCATTTATGATCAACAGATGGGATCAGCACTGGTTCAATGGAAAGTGCAGGAGTGCATCCCATGAGCAGCAGAAGGCATACCTAAAAGGGAGATTTCAATCTTCAGCCAGAAATGCCAAGCGGATGATCTATATCTGCCTCCTCCAGTGGTCAGCAACATTACAGATGCCAGTTTTCAGTCAGTTCAATTGATTCCACGTGATATTCACAAACGGTTGGAGGAAATTTGTGCTCCAAATTTTATAGGCCATGACAACATTCTGGCAATAACACAAACCAACTTGTGCTCCAGAGCTTACTGCCAGTTAAACCAAACTGTTTCAGTACACTAACAGCACTGGCATTTACCAGCAATGTGGAACACTGCCCAGGTATGTTCTGCACACAGAACCTGGGACATTCCAACCGAGTGAATTAATGCTCCATCAGTCTGCTCTCAACTGTCAGTAAAGTGTTGGAAAGTGTCATCAACAGTGCGATTATGCAGCACCTGCTCAGCAATAACCTGCTCAGTGGCGCACAGTGTGGTTATGCAAGGGCCATTCAATTACAGATTCGGTTTTAACATGGGAAGAAAAAAAAAACGAGTTCCAGAAGTGAGGACAGCCTGACAGCTCTTGACATCAAGGTCATATTAGACCAAGTGTGGCATCAAAGAGCCCTCATAAAACTGGAAGAAATGGGTATCAGTTGACAAACTCCCTGCTGCCTGGATTCATGCCGGGCACATAGGAAGATTGTTGTTGTTGTTGAAGGTCAGTCATGTGAGATCCAGGACATCACTACAGGTCTTCCCAAAGGTAGTGTCCTGTCCAGTCACCCTCATCTGCTTCAACAAATACCTTCCCTCCAACGTAAATTCAGCAGTGAAATGTGCACCAATAATAGCACAATACTCAGCAACTCCTCAGATACTGAGGCGGTCTATATTCAAATGCAACAATATCTGGACATAGTCGAGGCTTCGGCTGAAAAGTATCAAGCAGCATTCACGCCATAAAAATTCTTGACAGTGGCTATCGTCAATAACAGACAATCTAACCACGGTCCCTTGATGTACAATGGCGTTACCGTCACTGAATCCCCCATTATCAACTTCCCAGTGTTATAATTGTCTGGAAGCTGAATTGGAGATGCCATATAAATACAATACTTACACGAGCAGGCCAGTGGCTAGGAATACTGCTGTGAGTAACTCGCCTCCTGACTCGACAAAACCAACTCATCACCTGAAATGCAGAGGCCAGGAGTGTGATGGCATATCTCCCCACTTGTCTGAATTCGCGCAGCTCCAACGACACACAAGAAACTTGACATTATCCTGGAGAAAGCAGCCCACGTGATTGGAAGCATATTCGCAAGCATCCAATCTCGCTAAATCTGACACTCAGTAGCTGCAGTACTTATTGTCTACAAGGTACACTGAAGAAATTTACAAATATCCTTAGACAGCACCTTCCTAAACACTACCACTTCCATTCGTAAGGAGAAGAGAAGTATATGATGGGAACAGCACGACTTGCACGGACTCCTCCAAGCCACTCACCGTCCTGACTTAGAAATGTGTCAACAATCTTTCACTGCAATTAGGTCAAAATACTAGAATATCCTTCCGAAGGTCATTTTCCATCATCAGAAACGTCGTTCATCACCATGTCCTACAGCACAACGAGAGACAGATAATAGAGACTTCCGTGTCACGCAAGGCAACCACAAAGCAAAATCCTTGAAGCTAACGTGACAGATCGATAACATCGTTAAGCATGCATTATGATTACTTGATTAGCAATCAAAAGTCCTTCTGTAAAGTTCCAGAGCCAGGATTTCAATTTCTGACATGGTAGCTCAAATAATTAAAGGATTTGAAATGAAAATGCTGTCATAATGAACTTAGCAAAGTTTCAGAGCACTGCACATGGTTCAGTATTGCCTTCAAGAGGAAGAAGCCTGTCCTTCCTGCCAGACGTAGCCTACCTGTTCAACAGAAAGGTGCTTGTTTCTTAAATGCCGCTAACCCGACTATGAAGCCAATTAATTGTGTGAATCTTCTTCAGAAATATAAACCGTAATTCGTCGAGCCAAGTGACAGCAATTCAAAAAGGTAGATGATGGTCACAGTCTTACGGTGCATAACTAACTTGTTCATACTTCAATCAAGAGTTCAAAAAGTGAAAAGTGCATTGGAGTGTGGAAATCTGAAAGAAAAACAGATTAGAAACATTGGAAACTTTCAGCAGGTGAGTTAGGTTCTGCAGAGAGACAGTCAGGTACAGGTTTTCGATGGATAATTGGATGCAAAGTCTCCTGGGATATTCTCCTAAACACAAGTCTCCCCAGTATTCCACTCCAATATTTATTCAAAGCATAAAGAGTCAGATTTATTGCATTTCTCTTTGTGGCAGATTTCTGTGCATGCTTACAGCAATTCCATCTTCAGTGTCGCATTGATAATATCACTGGACGAATGTTCCTGAACTCTAGTTTGATGTTCAATAGACAGGAGTTGGAATCCCACTGTTTGCTGATCGGAAAATTAGAATTTAAAGAAAACCTGAAATGAAAACAGCCGAACAGTGACACTGCAAGCAGAGCCATTCGAAAAATACAAAATCACCTTGTTCACAGGTGTCCATTGGAAAGGAAATCTGTCGCCCTGACCTGTTTCGCCGACATGTTAATCCAGATCCACAGCAATGTAATTTATTGTAACTTCGGTAGTGGGGAAAATGCTTAAATCTATCATTAAGGAAGAAATAGCACGACATCTGGATATAAATTGTCCCATTGGGAACACCCAGTATGGGTTCATGAAGGGTAGGTCATGTTTACCAAATTTGGTGGAACTCTTTGAGGACATTGCAAGCATAGTGGACAATGGGGAACCTGTGGATGTGGTGTATCTGGATTTCCAGAAGGCATTTGACAAGGTGCCACACCAAAGGCTGCTACATAAGATAAATTTGCACGGTATTACAGGTAATATATTGGCATGCATAGAAGATTGGTTGATCAGTAGAAAGCAAAGAGTAGGGGTAAATGGATGTTTTTCTGCTTGGCGGTCAGTGGCTAGTGGTGTGCCTCAGGGATCAGTGTTGGGACCGCAATTGTTTACAATTTACATAGATGATTTGGAGTTGGGGACTAAGGTGGTGTGTCAAAATTTGCAGATGACACTAAGGTGCGTGATAGAGCAAAGTGTGCAGAAGACACTGAAAGTCTGCAGAGGGATATAGGTAGTCTAAGTGAGTGGGCAAAGGTCTGGCAGATGGAGTACAATGTTGGTAAGTGTGAGGTCATCCATTTTGGTAGAAATAACAGCAAAATGGACCATGTTTTAAATGGTAAAAAATTGCAGCATGCTGCTGTGCAGAGGGACTTGGGTATTTGTGCATGAATTGCTAAAAGTCGGATTGCATGTGCAGCAGGTAATTAAAAAGGCAAATGGAATTTTGTCTGCCATTGCCAGAGGGATGGAGTTTAAAAACAGGGAGGCTATGCTGCAGCTGTATAGGGTCCTGGTGAGGCCACACCTGGAGTACTGTGTGCAGTTTTGGTCTCCGTACTTGCGGAGAGAGATACTAGCACTGGAGGGGGTGCAGAGGACATTCACTCTGTTGATTCCAGATTTGAGAGGGTTGGATTATGATGAGAGACTGAGTAGACTGGGATTATACTCATTGGAATTCAGAAGAATGAGGGGAGATCTTCTGGAAACATATAAGATTATGAAGGGAATAGATAAGGTGGAGGCAGGGAGGTTGTTTCCGCTTGCAGTGAAACTTGGATGAGAGGGCATCGCCTCAAAATAAAGGGAAGCAGATGTAGGACTGCGATCAGGAGAAACTTCTTCACCCAAAGGATTTTGAATCTGTGGAATTCCCTGCCCAGTGAAGCGGTTGAAGCTACCTCGCTGAATGTTTTTAAGGCAAGGCTAGATAAAGTTTTGAATAGTAAAGGAATTAAGGGTTATGGTGAGTGGGCGGGTAAGTGGAGCTGAGTCTCGAAAAGAACAGCCATGAACTTATTAAATGGCGGGGCAGTCTCGAGGGGCCAGATGGCCTACTCCTGCTCCCAGTTCTTATGTTCTTATGTTCTTATTGCCTTCTGGACTAGCCTTAGCAAGCTAAATATTGGGTGATAGGCGATAGGGTCTTAATGCTGGCTTGGCCAGAAACATTGAAATTCATTGAGTGATTAAAAAAAATATATATATAAGCGCGACTGAATCTCACTACCACTCTATCAATTGAATGAAATTGCCGTGGCAGTTCCTGATGTTGTTTCAATTATTTTATATGAATATTCTAAAAAGTCCTTTGATCCTTTATGAGCCCTTGGGTATGTTCTGCTCTAAATGGATTGAAGTATAAATCAATAGGACGTTCAGAGTAAATCTTGTTGTACATAAATGTTTCAATGTCTGTAACTGCAGAACTTTCAGAACTGAATTCTTAACGTAATTGAACTTTAAAGTTATGTTTGTCTTTTGTAAAGAAATAACGTCTATTGCAATTGATGGTCGGGAAGTTTGTATTCTGAAAATAAACTTGTTTTCATTTGAACTGATCAGTAAATAACTTCGTTCATCTGGGGTTGTCACAATTAACTCTTCTTTGAAAACACTGAAGCGTTTATGTAAATAAACACAGAAATAGAACTCTCAGTGTAGATTATAGATCAACAAAAAACGCATTTTATATTTTCCCATCAACACAGAACACACATACCGGCAAAAATGCAAATAACTCAACGGTTTCTTACATGAATTGATATTTAGGCTCTTTTTATACATAATTTATATGATTATAGATTCACAGTGATATAATTTTTCAAATTTGGCACAAAGAAATAAATTACTAGTTGCAAGATAATTTAGCACAGCCAATGTTTCTGTCTCCCTTCTCTCTGTCGCCCCTCAACTCCCACTTTTCTACTTATTTGTTTTTCTGTCTGACAACGCGTTTTGCCTCTGCACAATTTGACAAGTTTTTCCTCCATAACATGAAGTCAACACCTAACTTAATATCCCCTCAGCTCCATCCATCATTTTCTTTCTAAATAGATTTGACTCAATGGAGCAATGTTTTCTCAAAAATGTGTCTTTGAATGTCCAGTGATCTGGAAGTTCCTGATAATAACGCATGGAAGGGTCTTTCCTCAGCACCTTACCTGTATGTATTGAGGCTGCGAGGCTTTACTGTGAGAGTGTTGAAAGGGCTTTTCATTGTATCTCACCAGTCTTGTTCTTGACTGAGGATTTCTTGATGGCTCAGTGTATTGAATATTTATTCTATAATTAAACTTTACCGTAACCTCATGGAATGTTTAATATAAAAGAGAAGAGGGTGATTTACTCTGAATCGAAACAGTGTTGCACACGCCCTTGGAATGTATTTTTACGGGATCTTGTATTTAGTTCTCTTCCGCATCTGAACCATTGTAAACTTGGCATGATTGTTTTGGAGAGAAGGAGATTTATTCTGCACACAATGTGAGCTGTACAATCGTCTAATGTAAAAGTGTAGGGGAATCTTTAGCACGAACTAACATATTGGTGACTTCAAAATGTTTGAAACCGGAATAAAAAAGGAACGACACTCTAGGTTGAACTTTAGACCTCTGTGGTGTGTGTATATTGGTAGATAATAATTGATATATGTCATATCTGTATATTTCATGCTACGCATGCCAACGTTGTGTTTTATCCAGTCGCTTAAATGTGGTTTAAATTTGTCTTTAACATTCTCTGCAGCAGCCTTTGTTGTGTTTGATAAATATTTTTCAGATTTGAAGGATATAGGTTTAGTTACCAAATTAGAGAAAGAACGAGGCCACAACAAAGGAGAGAGGAGATCATATGTCATCCAGACTTTTTCTTATGACGAGTTTGAATTGAAGCGGCCGCACTTTTCTTGTAAAATATGATCCCGGGTGGGGTCGGGGTGGGGATGGGGGTTTGGAATTTAATGAGGTCGATAATAATTCTGAAATGACTAACTTAGAGCAAAGGTCAATTATAAAACAATAAGAAATGAAACCTGAAGCATATCTTTCAGCTGATGGAGTTTGCTCTTCCATTCACTGCCATCATGGTTGAACTGATAAGCTTCAGCTCCACTTTTCTGCCTTTCCCCCACAAACACTGATTCCATTACCAATTCAACATCTGTCCATGACAGTCTTGAAAATACTTAGGGACTCAAACACGACAGTTTTCTCTGATAAGAAAAATTCTGCAGATTCACTACATTCTGGGCGAAGAAATTGTCTTCTGCCTAAAAGCTGTGCCCTCTATTTCAGAGATTATACCCTCTGCTCTTAAACTCTCCAACAAAGGGAAACAACATTTATGCATTTGGCACATCAAATTCCCTAAAAACAATCCATGTTTCAATATGTCACCACTCAATTGTCTACATTCTAATGACTACAGTGCAAAACTACAGAACCTCTGTTCACAAGACAGTCCATTCATGCTCTGGATCAGCCAACTGAGCTTCATCTGGATTGCCTCGCATTCTACTGTATCTTTCCTTCGATAAGAGGCTCAAAACTGCTCGCAGTATTCCAGCTGTTGTGTCACGAGTGCTTGTACAGTTTTCGCAAAAATCATACCATGTCGAAAAAGAAGGCCTTTGTTCAAACTTATCCGCACAGACCAGATATCCCAATCTAATCTCGTCACTTTTGCCAGCATTTGGTTCATATTCCTCTAAACTCTTCCTGTTCATTTCCCATGTAAATGCCTTTTTAAATGTTGTAGTTGTACCTACAGCCATTACGTCCTCTGACAATTCATTCCATACATGAAGCACCCTCAGTTTGAAAAAGTTGCACATCAGATCCTTTTGAAATATTTCCCCTCTCATCTTAATCACCGAGGTTATGGACTCCCACAACCTAGGAAAAAGAGCTTGACTTTTCAACCTATCAATGCACCTCATCTTTTTATAAATCGCAGTAATATCACCCCTCAACCTCTCACGGTGCAGGGAGAAAAAAAAAATCACCAGCTTATTCAGCCATTGCCTCGAGCTCAAACCCTCCATTTCTTTCGTCATCCTCATGAATCTTTTCTCCACTCTCTAAGGTTTAACAACATTCTTCCAGTAGAGGGTCGACCAGAATTGCACACAGTATCCAAAAAGTGACCTCATGAATGTCCTATATAGCCGCAATGTGACATTTGCTCAAACTTATGACCAATGAAGTCAATCGTGACAAACACCATCTTCACCACCCTGCGATTTCAATTTCTTGGATATATGATCCATGTCTTTAGGTCTCTTTGTTCTGCAACACTACCCACAGCCCTACCATTAACTTTGTAGATAATTCCCTGATCTGTCTCACCAAAATACAACACCTTCACATTTTTGTAAAGTATAGTCCATCAGCCACTCATAGTGTCATACAGCATGGAAACAGACACGACCAGTCCTTGCCAACCGTAATCCCAAACTAAACTGGTCCCACCTGCCTGGGCTTGGTCCATATCACTCCAAACCTTTCTGCTTCATGGACGTATTCAAATATTTGGTAAACGTTGTAACTGTAGTTGTATCCACCCCCTACACTGGAATGTGATTCCACATGCAAACCACTCTCTGAATATAAAAAAGAAATAACCTCATGCTCTTTTTAGATCGTTCTCCTCTCACTTTATAAAAAAGACCACAAGTCTTGAAACACTCCAGAATAGGAAAGACAGCTGCTACTCACTTTATCTATTGCCGTCATGATCTCCTCTCAACCTCCTGCTCTCCTGTGATAAAAGCCCCAGCCTATTCAGTCCATCTCTGCAGTACAAACCCTCCTGGGACATGAGACAGCTTCGGCAAAGGGATTCTACAAATACGTGATGGAAAAAAAAGAGTAAGTCAGGAGAGAATCGGGCCTGTTAAAGATCCGCAAGATTGACAATGTGTGGAACTTCAGGAACATAGAACATAGAACATGACAGCGCAGTACAGGCCCTTCGGCCCTCGATGTTGCGCCGACCTGTGAAACCAATCTGAAGCCCATCTAACCTAAACTATTCCATTATCATCCATATGTTTATCCAATGACCATTTAAATGCCCTTAAAGTGGGCGAGTCTACTATTTTTGCAGGCAGGGCATTCCACGCCCTTACTACTCTCTGAGTAAAGAACCTACCTCTGACATCTGTCCTATATCTATCACCCCTCAATTTAAAGCTATGACCCCTCATGCTAGCCATCACCATCCGAGGAAAAAGGCTCCCACTGTCCACCCGATCTAATCCTCTGATGATCTTGTATGTCTCTATCAAGTCACCTCTTAACCTTCTTCTCTCCAACGAAAACAGCCTCAAAACCCTCAGCCTTTCCTCATAAGACCTTCCCTCCATACCAGGCAACATCCTGGTAAATCTCCTCTGCACCCTTTCCAATGCTTCCACATCCTTCCTGTAATGCGGTGACCAGAACTGTAGGCAATACTCCAAGTGCGGCCGCACCAGAGTTTTTTACAGCTGCAACATGACCTCATGGCTCCGAAACTCAATCCCTCTACCAATAAAACCTAACATACTGTACGCCTTCTTAACAACGCTATCAACCTGGGTGGCAACTTTCAGTGATCTATGCACATGGACACCGAGATCTTTCTGCTCATCCACACTACCAAGAATCTTACCATTAGCCCAGTACTCTGTATTCCTGTTACTCCTTCCAAAGTGAATCACCTCACACTTTTCCGCATTAAACTCCATTTGCCACCTCTCAGCCCAGCTCTGCAGCTTATCTATGTCCCTCTGTAACCTACAACATCCTTCTGCACTATCCACAACTCCACCAACTTTGGTGTCATCCGCAAATTTCCTAACCCATCCTTCTACGCCCTCATCCAGGTCATTTATAAAAATGACAAACAGCAGTGGCCCCAAAACAGATCCTTGAGGTACACCACTAGTAACTGAACTCCAGGATGAACATTTCCCATCAACCACCACCCTCTGTCTTCTTACAGCTAGCCAATTTCTGATCCAAACCGCTAAATCACCCTCAATCCCATGCCTCCGTATTTTCTGCAATAGCCTACCATGGGGAACCTTATCAAACGCTTTACTGAAATCCAAATACACCACATCAACCGCTTTACCCTCATCCACCTGTTTGGTCACCTTCTCGAAGAACTCAATAAGGTTTGTGAGGCACGACCTACCCTTCACAAAACCGTGTTGACTATCCCTAATCAAATTATTCCTTTCTAGATGATTATAAATCCTATCTCTTATAATCCTTTCCAACACTTTACCCACAACCGAAGTAAGGCTCACTGGTCTATAATTACCAGGGTTGTCTCTACTCCCCTTCTTGAACAAGGGGACAACATTTGCTAGTCTCCAGTCTTCTGGCACTATTCCTGAAGACAATGACGACATAAAGATCAAAGCCAAAGGCTCTGCAATCTCCTCTCTAGCTTCCCAGAGAATCCTAGGATAAATCCCATCCGGCCCAGGGGACTTATCTATTTTCACACCTTCCAGAATTGCTAACACCTCCTCCTTATGAACCT
>NC_063373.1:4318776-4344166 GCF_021869965.1 Rhincodon typus | reverse complement strand
AAGAGCATTAGCAAATTTCCCCCCCAGGATATTGGTACCCCTCTGGTTCAGGTGTAGACCATCCCGTTTGTAGAGGTCCCACCTACCCCAGAATGAGCCCCAATTATCCAGGTATCTGAATCCCTCCCTCCTGCACCATCCCTGTAGCCACGTGTTCAACTGCTCTCTCTCCCTATTCCTTGCCTCGCTCGCACGTGGCACGGGTAACAAACCAGAGATAACAACTCTGTTTGTTCTCGCTCTCAGCTTCCACCCTAGCTCCTTGAATTTCTGCCTTACGTCCCCATCCCTTTTCCTACCTATGTCGTTGGTGCCTATGTGGACCACGACTTGGGGCTGCTCCCCCTCCCCCTTAAGGATCCCGAAAACACGATCCGAGACATCACGGATCCTGGCACCTGGGAGGCAACACACCAACCGCGAGTCTCTCTCGTTCCCACAGAATCTCCTATCTGTCCCCCTAACTATGGAATCCCCAATGACTAATGCTCTCCTCCTCTCCCCACTTCCCTTCTGAGCAACAGGGGCAGACTCTGTGTCAGAGACCTGTACCCCATGGCTTACCCCTGGTAAGCTGTCCCCCCCAACAGTATCCAAAACGGTATACTTGTTTTTGAGGGGAATGGCCACAGGGGATCCCTGCACTGTCTGCCTGTTCCCTTTCCGTCCCCTGACTGTAACCCATCTACTTTTTTCCTGTACCTGAGGTGTGACTACCTCCCCGTAACTCCTCTCAATTACCCCCTCAGCCTCCCGAATGATCCGAAGTTCATCCAGCTCCAGCTCCAGTTCCCTAACACGGTTTCCAAGGAGCTGGAGTTGGGTGCACTTCCCGCAGATGAAGTCAGTGGGGACACTAGTGGTGACCCTTACCTCCCACATTCTACAGGAGGAGCATACAGCTGCCCTGACATCCATTCCCACTGTTCTGAATTCCCAAACAGACAAATTTAAAAAAAAATACTAGTAGCCTTACCAAATCAGCGCTCAGAATCTTTTTTTTTGGTGAGAGGAGGAGGATGGGTGGGAGACACTACCTCGGTAGTGTTTCGGGTCAAGCAACCGCCCAAATATATTACCTCACTTCCTCCAAAAATGGAGTCACGCGAGGTAAGACTTTTATAACCGAAAAGCTCACCTTCCCAGGCTGCCCTCGCGCTTCCTCCCGGACTCCCGCCGCTGAAACAACTGAAAAGGAGGCGAGTGAGACACTAAACGAGTATTTTGCGTCATTGTTTTCTGTGAGGAATGATCTGGAAGCTAGAGAACTTATGAAAATAAATAGCAATTTCTTCAACAGCGTTCATATTACAGAGGAGGTGCTGCAGGACATCTTAAATGCACAAAGGTGGATAAATCCCCAGGACCTGATCAGGTGTGCCCAAGAATTTTGAGAAAGGCTAAGGAAATGAGTGTTGGGCCCCTTGCTGAAATATTTGAATCATCGATAGCCACAAGTGATGTGCCAGAATACTGGATGTTGGCCAGCGTATTCCCATTATTGAAGAAAGGTAGTAAGGAAAAGCCAGGAAGCTACAGAATGGTGAGCCTGACATGAGTGGTGGCAATCTGTTGGACAGGATTTACATGTACTTGGAAAGGCAGGGACTGATTAAGAATAGTCAGCATGGTGTTGTGATTGGGAAATCGTGACTGACTGACTTGATTGATTTATTTTTGAAGAATCACGTAGAGGATTGACGAATGCAGAGTGGTGGACGTGGTTTATATGGACTTTATTGAGGCTTTCGACGTGGTTCCACGTGGTGGACTGATTACATGGAACATCGAATCCTTACAGTATGGCCCAACAAATCCAGACCGACCCTCAGACCATCCCAGCCCCCTTAACCCACCAAATCTGCACATCGCTATTGGCAATTTAGCATGACCAATCCAACAAGCCTGCATTTCTTTGGACTGTGGGAGGAAATCGGATCACCTGGAGGAAACCCACGTGGGCATGGGTAGAATGTGCAAACTCCACACAGACAGTCGCCAAAGGGTGGAATTGAACGCGGATCCCTGGCACTGTGAGGCAGCAGTGCTAACCACTGAACCAACGTTCCACCCCATGGTTAACATGGTCAGATCTCGTGGAATCAAGAGTTAACTAGCTTTATGGTTCCATCACTGGCTCGTTGGTCGGAGACAAAGCGTGGTGGCGGAAGGTTGCTTTTTGGACTGGAGATTAGTGACCAGTGGTATGCTGCAAGTGTTGTTACTGGGTCTACTGCTTTTTGTCATTTATGTCAATGATTTGGATTTGAATACTGGAGTTACGATTCGTAAGTTCACAGATGACACCAAATTGGAGGTGTATTGGACAGTGAAGAAAGTTACCTCAGAGTACGTGGGACCTTGATCAGATGGATGGATGAGCCGATGCACAGCGGAGCGACTGATGGAGTTTTATTTAGATAAATGTGTGGTGTTGGATTTTGATAAGGCAAATCAGGTGAGGATTTTGACTGTTAATGGTAAGGTCCTGGAGAGAGTTGCCGAACAAAGAGACCTTGGAGCGTGGTTTCATAGTTCCTTGAAAATGAGGTCGTAGGTAGAAAGAAGAGTGAAGAAGGTGTTTGGTATGCGTGGCTTTACCAGTCGTTGCATTGAGTATCGGAGTTGGAAGGTCATGTTGCGGCTGTATCAGACATTGGATAGGCCAATTCTTGAAAACTGCGTTCAATCCTGGTCTCTGCGAAAGGAAACATGTTTTGAAACTTGAAAGAGTTCAGAAAAAAAAATGCATGTATGTTGCCACGCTTGGATGGTTTCAGCTATAGTGAAAAGATGAATAGACTGGAGCTATTTTCCCTGGATTGTCGGAGGCTGAGGCATGAGTTAATAGCAGTTCATAAAACCATGAGGGCATGGACAGAGTGAATAGCCGAGGTCTTTTCCACAGGGTAGATGAGTCCAAACCTAGAAAGGATATGCTTATGGTAAAAGAGGAAAGAATTAAAAGCGAGCTAAAGGGCAACTTTTCCACGCTGAGGGTGGTGCATATATGGAACGAGCTGCCACAGGAAGAGATGGAGGCTGGTATAATTATAACATTTAAAGGCCATCTGGATGTGTAAACGAATAGGAAAGGTTGTGAGGGATATGGGTCAATTGCAGGCAAATGGGACTAGATTAATTTAGGATATCTGGTAGGCATGAACGAGTTGAAACTTATGGTCTGTTTCCTTACTATCCATCTCTTTGACTCTATGACTCTGCAGCCCTCCTCACAACACAAATCTTCCACTGCTGCAACATTCTGATATTTTTTATTCAGAACTATCTCCAGCTTGATGACATCCTTATTATAAGAGGGCGAACAAAACGGGGCACAGTTCTCCAGAAGAGGACTTGCCAACGTCCTGTAGACCTTTAACACGTCTTCCCAACTCCCATACTCAAAGGCGTGAGCAATGATGGCAAAAGTACTAAACGTCTTCTGAACCACGCTGTCAAATCATGTGATGCAAACTTCAAAGGATTATGTAAATGACCCTTAGTTCTCTCTGTACTACAACACTACAGGAGTCCCTATCTTTAATTGTTTTCGTCCTGTCCTTGTTTGTTTTCCCACAATGCAAAACCGCACATCTCTCGAAACTAAACTCCTCCTTTCACTCGTCAATCAATTGATCTGATCAAACAAGATCTCTTTCTAATCTTAGATATCCTTCTTCACTGTCCAATACACTATCAAATTCGATGTTATTCGCAAACTTACCAATATTTTGATCTAAATTATTGATATAAATGACAAAAAAATGCAGACCCAGCACCACTCCTGTGGAACACCACTTGCAACAGACCTCCAGTCCAGAAAACAATCCTCCACGACGACCCTTTGTCTCCTGCCATCAGGGAATTTTGTATCCAATTGGCAAGCTCACCCTGAATCCCACATGAATCGACTTTGATAAACAGACTACTATGTGGAACCTTGTCAAAGGCTTTCCTAAAGTCCAAGTAAACAATGTCTACCATTCTGATAATCATCAATTCTAATTTTTCTTTTGGTTACATCCTTGCAAAAAAGCCTTGCTGTATCACTCCTTCCCTTTCAAAATGGATGTAAATTCTATCCCTCAGAAATCCCATTGAACAAGTTTTCTACCACTGATGTCAGGCTCACGGTTCGATAGATCACTGACTTTTGCTTACAATCTTGTTAAATAATAGCACCAGGTTAGCCGCTGTACAGTCTATGGGCACCTCACCTGTGGCTATCAATGATAAAAGAGGGGACCAGCAACCTCTTCCCCAATTTCCATTAGAGTTCTGTGGAGAACCTAATCAAGTCCCGGTTACTTATCTCTCTTGTTGTGCTTTAAGACCTCCAACACCTCAAATCTTCTCAAGACATTATTATTTATTTCCCAAAGTTCCCTTGCTTCCATGTCATTGTCCAGAGCAAATACGGACACAAAATATTCGTTCAGTATCTCACACATCTCTTGTGGTTCTACGTTGATATTTAAGGGCCCATAGTCCCTCTCTAGTTATTCTTTTTTTGCCCTTAATATAATTATAGAATCACTTTAGACTCACCTTAACACTTTCAGCGAAAGATATCTCATGTCCCTTTTGTGCCAGCCCGAGATCCCTCTTTAGTATACTTCTACAGTCCTTATGCTGTTCTAGGGATACACTCGATCCCAGCTGTCTATATCTGGTATATGCCTTCTTCTTTTTCTTGAGCAGAGCCTGAATTTTTCCAATCATCCAACATTCACTACACCTACCAGTTTTTCCCCTGACACAAACAGGAACATACCATATCTGAGCTCTCATTATGTCATTCTTAAAGTTCTCTCTCTTCTGAATATTTTCTTTCCTTGTGAACAGTTTCCCGGAATCAACTTTTCAAAATTCCTGTCTAATACCTTCAAAATTAGTTTCCAATTTAGAGCTTTAACTTTGTGATCCATTCTATCCTTTCCTGTAACTATTTTAAACCTAATAGAATTGTGATCACTTCTCTCAAAGTGCTCTCCCAACGAAACACAGTCACTTGCCCTGCCTTATTTCCCAACAGAAGGTCAAGTAATGCTCCTTCTCAAGGAGGTACATCCGCATATTGAAGAAGCATGTTTTTTTTGTACACAAATAAGAAATTCTTCCACGTCCAAGCCCTTTGCATTATGACATTCCCATTCTATGTTTGGACATTTAAAATTCCCTGCCATTGTCCAATTTCTCTCACAAGTGTCTGAGATCCCGTCACATGTTTGTTTATCAATTTCCCACTGATTATTGGGAGGCCTACAGTGCAGTACCAACAAGGTGTTGATCACTTTCTTATTTTGAAGTTCCACCTCCATAACTTCACCGTATGGTCGCCCAGGAGTATCTGCCCTATGTGTAGCCGTAATGTTCAAACGAACTATAAACACCTATCCCCCTCTTCTCTTGCTTCCCCTTCTATCTTTCGTATTGCATCCATACACTGGAACATTAAGCGCCCAGTCCTGTCTATTCCAGAGACACGTATTTTGTAATAGCTACGATATTTCAGTCCCATGTTCCCAACCTTGTAGTAACTTCATCTGCCTTACCTGTCATGCCTCTTGCATTGAAGGAAATGCACTTCAATTTACCAGTAATACCTCGTTCCCTGCTAAGCTCTTGTCTACTCTTGTCGATTAGACTTACTCGTCTTACCTTCTGTGCCAGCCTCAGCAGTTTCTATTTTCTCCCTATCTCTTTGGTGCCTCCCAGCACCACGTCCCTCGCAATTCTCCTTACCAGTTTAAAATCTCCCAAGGAGCAGTACCAATTTCCCCTGCAAGAATATTGGTCCCCTTCCAATTCAGTTAGATCCTCTCCCTCTTGTAAGGGTCATTTCTACCACTGAAGAGATCGCAATGATCCAAAAATGTGAATTCTGCCCTGTGCACGACCTCCTCAGCCATGTATGCATCTCCTCTGTCCTCATATTCGGACTCTCAATATTCCATTATATTTGAAATAAAGCCCAAAATTAAGTCTGACTTCCTCATTAACAGCTGAATTTAAAAACTACCTTTTTGTGCTTCAAGGATGAGGACTCCCAAATTTGTTTTGTAGAATTCTCATTTAATTTTTATTTGAATAATATTTAGCAGCTCTATTTTTCCTACCAAAGTGTATATCCTCACATTTTCCATGTTTTTACATGCACTTCATCCACTTTGCATTAATATCCCAAGTTTTTGCTCACACTCTTGTCCTATACATATCTCTCTGCAAACTCTTTGTGTCATTCTCACCACTTGCCTTCTCTCCTATTTTTGTGTAGTTCATAAACTTGACTACAGTACATTCACATTTCTCATCAAAGTCATTAATATACATTGCAAATATTTGTGCACCCAGCACGAATTCATGTGATACTCTATTTGTTCCAGGTTGACGTCCGGTGAAATAAAACTCTGAGTCTAACAATCGTTCTACTGTGATTTCGACAATCCTCTCACTGCGCCAATATGCTGCCTCCAAAGCCTTGGGCTCTTGCCTTATTAAGTAATAATATGCATGGTACCTCATTGAATGCCATCGGAAAATCTAAACGTATGACAATAACTGCTTCCCTCCGTTTTTTTTTTACATGCTCAAGGAATTCTAATATATTTATCAGGTAAGATTTCCCTTTCAAAAAGCCATTCTCAGTCCTCTTGATCATGTCATAGACTTCTAAACACTCTGCTGCTACATACGATATGATCGGCTCCACCATTCTTGCAATGATTTGTGTTAAATTAAGTGGCGTCAGTCACGTTTCCTTGCGTCTTTCTTTTTCTGAATTAAGTTATTATCTTGCCAGTTTCCCCATCTTCTGGGACTGTTTCGGAAATCTAATAATTATTAGAAAGTTACTACAAGTGCATCTCACACTTTTGACGTTATTTATTTTCCTGGCCTCGATTTCATCACATCAGTTCCAATGTAATTAATGATATTTAGTCATATTAAGTTCCCCAGCAGTTCTTTTCTTTCAGTGGAGTTGTTGTGTTGTATTCATCTCCTTTGTGTTTTGCCCTTCGTTATTTAGGAATTTTGGAATTCTGCAATAAAGGCTGATGAAGAGTATTTATTCAACTTGTCTGTTACTTAATGGTTCGCAGTCATTAATTCCCCAGCTTCACTCAAGATAAACTTGTGTTCACTGGGCCTTTCTCTTCCTTTCTAAAAAATTAAGGAACCACTTGCTGTCCATTTTGATATTACCTGTATTTTTAATTGTATCATTTTAAAAATTACATTTAATTGTGCACCTTCTCTCTCCTTATTAATTTCTGTCTTGCATTTTGATAGCTCTACAAAATTTCAAAATGCTCTGCTTTACTTTGATATTTGATACTTTTTAAGTTTTCGTTTTTTGTCTTTTCTTTCAATTTGTTGCTATCTTTAATTTCCCTGCTTAACAGTAATTGGCTTGTCCCCTTCCTTTAATCCTTCCTTCTCGATGGGATATATCTTTGCTGTGAATCATAAACTGTTATGCATAAATGACTGTCATGGTTCTGCATATGTCTTTGCTGCTAAACTCATTTTACAGTCCATTCCAGCAAGACTTGCCCTCATTCCTTTGTAATTACCCTTATAAAAACCTGGAATATTTGTTTCTGATGCAAATTTCTCCCTCTCAAATTGAATGCTAAATTTTGTTATGTGACAGCCAATGTTTTCGATGATATCTTTGAATCTTTCGTCATTTATTAACCATCCTCCAGAACACAATACCAGATCCAATATATCAAGTTGCCTGGCTGGATCGAAAACATATTCTTCGAGAAGACTGTCCCAAATGCACTCTGTGAATTCTTCTTCGTGACTACCTTTGCCAATCTGACGCTGTCAATTGATGAGAAGATTAAATTTGACGATGACTATTGAATTGACTTTTTCATTCCTTTCTGCATATTCTCTGTCGCGTTTAATGAATATTTCCAGGGCCCTATAAATTTCTTTCAACAGTGTCTTAATCCACGCCTTATTTCTTAGCTCCCCGATGTGTTTTCTACATATACAGATGATAAAAGCTATATTTCCGTAATAGTTGAGGTAATGCTTTCGTTATGTCATGTTTTTCGCCTTGTATGCTGCAGTGGCAGTGACCAGACTAAGAAAACCGGAACTCAAGTTTCAACTTTTCCAGTGGTATGTCATAACTGTTATCTGCTGTCAGCCCTCACTTCCATCTGCTGGAGAAGCAATGCCATTACATTTACTGTGAACATGTCAACAACACGTATTTGGTGTTCATCTGCGATGAAAAAAATTCCACTGGTGTCATAGCTTCTTCGCATTCTGCTGGCGTTCGCAGAGTTTATGCAGCAACTCACTGAAGGTGGACAATGCTAATTAGCACCAGATCAAAGTCAACTTTTGAGCAAAACGCGAGAATTCCTGGTCATGTATTTTTGCTCACCACTTTAAATAGGAAACTGCCCGAGAAAGGTGTAGCCACAATTCATGCTTTACTACTTACCTCAAAACGTCGCTGAGCACCCCAACCGAAAACTAATGTGGAAACATGACCTCTCATAATTAAATAACACAGAGCCTCCCAGAAGTCAAGATGCGATTGTTGAAGTGAGGTTTTGTTCATTAATAACACAATTTGCCATTTTGTTCCATGTGTATATGTATGTGTTTGCATAACTGTCTCTGTGTCTGTCGTCGTGTGAAGCATATCCTATGTTCTGCAAGCCAATTTAGCTGTCAGAGGCCCAAAACAAGCCCTAGTCGATACAAGGGACTCAAAAGCATTTACGATTGAATGTTTCCTGCAACGTAACTTTTCAGCTTGCCGAAGACACAGATTCTAAATAGGCAGTTCCAACCACAAATAACTCCTGCATAGCTACAGATTGTCGTTATGAGTTATTTATTTCAGTTTTGGAGTGTAAGCTATTGCCTGGTCATCCTGATAGTTCATGTCAAACCATTGGAGATCTTACCTTTTCGTGCAGCCACGAGGGATTCTGTCCCATATCTCGTCGATGTGCAGGGCCTTTATACCACTTCACCTCCAAATCTCAGCATTGTAACGTGGATACCCTGGCCCACATTTGAATTTAACTCAACAAACCCTATATGTTTCTATGCAACAGCATGAAATAAAATACAATGCCTTTGCACTCCTCTGTCTGCCCCTTCCCGGGTCACAAAAGTCCTTGTTCATGCTTCTGGGCCTCATGTTTTATCCAATTTTCTGGTCTGATGTGCAAACACTGACGATTGTTGTGACTTTGATGACAACACCACAACAGTTCTGCTGCTGGAATTGTATAATAAGAAGCAATAATTTAGGTGTCATCATAGCCCAGCAGTATAATTCAACGTCTCTACGGATGACCGGCTCATGTTCTGAATAATCTGAAATAAATGTCAATGTTATGTGAATCATTAAAAATTGGAGAATATTAACAGATTGCAAAACAACAACCGATTTGTATATGTTGAATTATATATATATTTTTAAAACGCCCATTAATTTGCAAGCTGGCAATTGCTGGGGATCTGTCATAATTGTGATACAATCTTAGTCGAACCATGCAGGTCGAAAATACCACTGGTAACAAACAATTTTAATGTTTACTTATGCTGGCAAAAGCTAGAAATATCGTTTCATTCCAATAAGTCCTGTGGTGCAATAATGTATGTCATAGAATCATTCAGTCAAGAACAGCCAACAAGTTCTCCAGTCATATTTTACAGCTTTGGACGATAGCATTGCGTGCCTTGGGATCGCAAGTTTACATTTAAATGCCTTCTAAATATTATGAGGGGATCTGCCTCTCACACCCTTATTGGCAATGAGTTGCAAATTACCACCAGCTTCTGGATGAAAGGAAAACTAAATCCATGCCTCTTTGTGAACCTGCCACCCCTTACCTTAAATCTGTACCATCTGAGAGGGAAAGTTTCTTTCTGTCTGCCATACCTATGCCCCTCATAACTTTGTACTTCTCACTAATGTTCCCACTCAGACTTCTCTGCTCCACAGAAAACAAAGGCTGTCTATTTCTCTCTTCATAACTAAAACCCTCCAGATAAGGCAAGATCGTGGTAAACCTCCGTTGCATTCTTTCCAGAACGAAAAAAAACTACATCCAGAGCAACTATTCATATAGTTCATGCAGAGCCTATTTGCTCTTAAGCTCTATTCCTTGGCAAATAAAGGCACATATCCCATGTCTTCTGAAGCGTTTTGTCGAACTGCTCTGCTGCCATAATGGACTATAACTTAACTACTCGTTATATGCATTTTTTTGATGTGGCATTGACTTCATTTGAAAACATTTAAAGTTATCACCTCTGGTCTTTGTTCATTTAACAGTGGAGATACTTTCGCCCGATTCATGCTATGAAGAGTGTTCATGATTTTACAATTTGTGATAAAATCTGTGCATATCCGACACTTCTCCAAGGAAAACGGACACAATCTTTCTAATCTTCTTTGATATCTTAAGTGCTTCATCTTTCAAACCATTGTCACAAACCTCTCCTGCACTCACTACAATGCATTCATACAATGCATTTCCTTTGATGTCATAGCTGAAGTTAACCATTGTCTTATATTCACCAGACCCTCTTTCTTACTCTGTGTTTCTGAGTAAGAAGCCGAGGAGACTGCATGTTTTATTAACAGCTCCCTCTACCTGACTTGCCACGTTTAACTACATATATTATTGTGCACCCACATCTATGTGTCATAGATTCATTGAATCCCTGCAGTGTGGAAACAGGCCCTTTAGCGCAACAAGTCCACACTTACCATCAGAGCACTCCACCCAGTTCCATTACCCTGTAACCATCTACATACCCCTGGGCGCTGCGGCAAATTTAGTATTGGCCAATCCACTCAGTCTGCACATCTTCGGACTGTGGGAGGAAACCAGACTACCCAGAGAAAACCGACGCCGACACGGGAAAAATGTGCAAACTCCTCACAGACAGGCACCCGAAGGTAGAATCGACCCTGGGTCCATGGAGCTGTTAGTCAACAGTGCTAATCACTGTGCCATCATGCCGACCCTAGGGTGTTCTGTGTGTGTCATTGTATCAAATGCTTTTTATAAGTCCATGTATACCATGGGCAACTTCTTTCCCTTCATCAACTGTCTCTGTTATCTTTTCAACACACTCCACCAGGTTAGTTAGACACAGCTTTCCCTTTCCAAATGTAAACTGATTTTTCCAACTCAACCCATATGTTCCCCTTATGGTGATTAATTCAGTTCCTAATCCTCATGATTGTGCTCATCAGCATTTCTGATTTTCCTAAGTGCTTGCTGACGTTATTGTCCCATACATGGAAGATGAACCCATCCAAACAACTTCGCATTTCCTCATTTCCATTCACTCTCAGCATTCAGGTATTTCACAGTGAGAAAACAACTATTACCCGAGTTGGTCAACTCCCTGGTTTCTGGCTGCTTCTCTTCCATCATGTCACGATAACTTTTGGACAATCCATATGTTTATATAGCTTCCTCTCCGAATGTCAATGATGATCAGTTGCCATATAAGAATGGAAAAATAATTTCCATCTCAAACGTTATCTGGCATCATGCTAAAATGTCACAAAGGAAAAAAAATCACGATGAAAAAGATGCAGAGCAATTTTTTCTCCCTTTCAATTTATGTCCTGCAACAACAGCTCATAATGATACCCCGCCTTTAGTCTGATGGAACAATCCAAGATGGATTTCCAAGTGCAATATATAACACATTGTCTTTTTTAGTCAGTGTGTGTAACAAGACATTATCTTATAGAGGAAACTCGACCCTAGTGAAAATATTTGAAATGAGAACAATAAGTGGTAAATGCGATGTCGGTAGTAATAGAAAAGTGTGCCAACCATTTTCGTGGTGGTTTATTCGTTTGGATTTGGCATTCTGAACACTTGATTACTCAGGATAACTCAATCACAACGGCTGTTTCAATGCAGCAAGCCAGGCCAAATGCCTGCATTCTCGGCTGTTAAATGCCCTCATTTTAAATTTTCCAACATCACAGTTGCCTCTTTCACACTCACTCTCCTATTTTAAAACCTCACTCGCAAAGTGTTTCCTGAGCTTCTCAACCACACTTTTAACGCCAGGACACTGAGAAGGTTTACAGAATTACAGAATTGTAAAATTGTAGGATGAAGCCATAAGACTATCATGTCCGTACCTGCTCTCCAATTCAATATCTCACTTAAGTGCCATTCTCCTGTTTTCTCCCCGTAATCGCGCAAATGAATCAGTTCTAACAGCAGACTCAATCCCACCAGCGAACTGAATTGCAAGCCTGATGGACAAACAATGGAAAACACGTCAAAAGTTCACACAAAGCCCATGGAGACATTTTTGATTTAGGGCAGTCAGCTTTTCAAATACGTGAAAAACTTTTGCAGGAAAAAAGACTTTGGAAGTTGACCACTTTGTTTTCTCACTTCTCCTCTCCCTCTTGCCCACCTTACGATGAGTCAGTGTTTGTACCAATAACTTCATGTGCCTTAATTAATTTCTGTCCCTAGCTGAATGAACTGTCAATCTGTCTGTAAAGTGAGAGTGAAGATATCATATATTATTTCTCCTGCTTTCTGTCTCTAGAAATTTTTTTCCTTTTATTCTGCGGAGTCAGGCTTTTTAAACTTGAGGGAAAGCAATGTCACATGACTGCAGGTCAGTGCATTGATTCAGTGTGGAACAGCAATTTCTCCCCACAATAAGACCGGCAAGGTTCGTTCATGCCCGATTTTTTCTTTAAGCACGAATACTTGTGTCGTCACCACTACATGACAGAACGTGAATTTTACAGATTCTGGTCTTTAATTATGGAAGATGATAGCATTGCTGGCGGGGCTCCAACCTGCGCCAGGAGACAACAATGGATTTCAAAATCCAACACCTTATCCACTAAACCACAAACGCAGCGCACGGAACTCTGCCAATATTGCTTAATTAAAGTTGCTGGAAGGTTAATACAGTGTAGATGACCATTAAAACGATCGTTTCTGTTTTGGCCCACAGCAGTCGCAAGTCAATCTGTGTCTTAGTGCTCCCTGCCTTTCCTCTTCTCTCTCTGACATATTTATTGGTCTTGACTTTGCTTATTCTTGGTCTCAGAATGAAACAACAGACAATTTACTCGATTCCAACCCAGCAGCTGTTACTCCTGGCATTTTCCTAATAGGATATCTTATGTATGCTCTGACTGTTGTGAAATACCCCAAGCGGATTCACACAGAGAAGAGTTCACTTATTGCCCCGGCCCTTCTTTGCACATGTAGATTTACCAAATGACCCAAAAGGGAAAAAAAAAAAAAATCAATAGACTGGAACTGGGTAATCAATGGGATTTAAAGACCCACCCGGCGAGAGACTGGAATCTGTATTCAGTACATTCAGGAAGATGCTCGAGTGCCAATGACTGATTTGCAATCTAAGAACGCAAATCAATGTCCTGACGGACAATGTCTCAATCCTCCCGCGACAGCTGGTGGAATTTGAGACATAAAAATACTGCAGTTTAAAACTAGGTCCATGCAAATTCTAAATCAAAACCTTTGGAGTTTAAAACCCCTTTGCGAAACGTGAGCATAGCAGTGCACACCAGGAGAATCCTGAGGGAGTGGTTCTCACTTTTGATCAGAGACTGAAGGGCCCTCTGCCTGCTTAGCTGGATGTAGATTTGCCCATGTCACAGTTTGGGCAAAGAACCGTGCCCCGTGTCCTCCACTATAATGGGAACCTGTGATGGCCTGCTCATTATCGCTTTGCTGTTTGTAGGAATTTGTAAAGTTTCCGACACTACAATGAAGGATCCACTTCAAAGGATGAAATGGAAAGCGCTTTCCTCTTCCAGTGGTGTTGAACAGCGTTGCATAACTGCAAGGATTTCTTCTTTCAAAATTTACATCCATGGTAATTGGTCTCAGTTTGTGCTCCATTTTCAATCGGAAATTTAGTAAATGCTTGCAAATGAATGGAAATCAGCAATCGCAGGAAAATTACAATGATTCTTATTCCACATATCTGAAAACTGACTGGAAATAATGGAATGGTTTTCCAAAGGGCCAAATTAGGTCTCTTGCTGTTTGTGGCTTTCGTTACTGATGTAGACATTAATATGCGAGCCATGATTCGGACTTTGAAGATGACCCAAAATTGTCCAGGCAGTTGACAATGAAAAGGATGGCTGCTGGTTGCAAGGAGATGGCAATGATTTCAATGAGCGATCTAAGAAGTGAGAAGTGTAATTCAATGACCAGTATTGAAAAATCATGCATTTACGGTTGTCAAACAAAGCAATGTAATTCACAATACAAGGGACGGTACTGAGAAATGAAGAAGAAATGAGTGTTGTTGGGGTGAATGGTGACAGGTACCTGAAGTTGGTGGGGCAGGTAGACAATTTGGTAAAGGCGACATATGGGACTCTTTCCTTCAGAGTCGGATTTCAGGGCAAGTGAGATTGTGATTGTTACAATAATTTTAATATAAGACCCAGCAGTTTGGGGAGGCATTCAGTTAAGACCTACTGACGGATGTGAGTGGCATCACTGGAACAATAAAAGACTATGTAATGGCAGAAGATGGCGAAAAAGTTTCGGCCAGGCTCAGGCACATGCCGTCTTGCATGTTTGCCCAAGTTGTTCGCAAATACAGACACGTCAGGACAAGAATGACCAACATAGAGTGCAGGAATAGATGCAAATTTCAGAGCTGAGAATCAGTGTTATAGTCCCACAACTCCTCTTGATGAGTTCTTTAATTCGATCATTACCATGTTTCACCTGAAAATGTCAACCATCCCTGAAGAGGATCTTCTTGAGCTCCATGTCTCATAATTACTAATGTCCGTATGTGTTTCACGTCAGATGAAGGGCAGGCCACAAGCAGAAGGGCATGTTGCTGTATGATAGTACTTCTTTCTCTGACTGGACATGAACACAGCAGCCAAATGCAGAGCCCGTGCAGCATTTCTCAGTGGATAATTCATAGATGCTTGAGGGCAAGTGTCAAATAATTTCTCACATAATAATTAAGTATAGTCCACCAAATATGTCGTGCGTGTTGGAAATATGAGTAGCTTTGTATCCAACAGAACTGCATTGGCACGCAAGAACAGCTGACCAAGACACTTTCAGCGGCAGTCACTTCGAGTCAGGAGGCCATGGGAAAAGGAAATAATTTTCAGCTTCATTTTGCTGACATTTACCTGCAGCCATCAGCACAGCTGGTGATGCGGACACGAGAGTCGTGTGAACATCAGGCTCAGTTTAGTTCGAATGGTGGGCATGATGGAGTACGAGGCTGACCAGATTTATTTTGTTGATGCGGATAATGCAGCTTTCCTCCGAACCTTATATTCCAAGAACCTTTAATTTGAACAATCTGTCTGATCCATCGGATGCTCAATGCAACTGAATAGCTTAGTTACATGCACTTGAGCCCAATGTTTACACTTGGTGTTGTTGTGAAAATTGAAACAAAAGTCGACACTAATCACAGAATCATACAGTTATACAGTGTGGAAGAGGCCCTTCAGCCGATTGAGTGCATTCAGCCAAAACAATGCAAAATCTACATCGGTGTCATTTTCCAGGACGAGACCTACAGCCTTCAATATTATGATATTTCAAGTTCTCATCCGAGTAGATTCTGATGTTTGTAAACGTTCCTGCCTGAACTACCCTTCCAGGCCTTCCAGAACACACACCCGAGCCCTAACGTTGCATTGGACAGAATCCTCAAGTCGGCTCTAAATCATCCGCTTTCCACCTCAAAACGTGTTCCATTCATATCGACCTTCAAGTGAAGGGAACAGCTGCTTTCCGTCCACACGTACATACCCCTCTTAATGTTATACACATGTATCAGATTACTCATCACCCTCAACATCAGCTCCAAGGAAAACAACAAGAGCTTATCGAGAATCTCCTTATTGCAAAAGCACTGCATCCCACTCAACATCTTGGTGAAACTCATATGCACCGATTCCAGTGACCTTACATCCTTTATATAGTGCAGAGATCAGAATCTCACAATGTATTCCAGCTGTTGTCTAACAAAAGTCCCGTACAGGGGAGTCCATGTAAAGTACAGGGAAGGGGTCACATTCTGAGACCTCTGTCATTCTCGTAGGATGAATACCTCTTTGTCTGTGGGTGAAAATAAGGACCATTTCCTCAAGGGATGAGCACACAACTTTACCATCTCAAACTCAAGTTCCATTTAGTATGTCATTTGAGATTAAAACGTTCCAGGGTAAATATCATTGGATGAGCATTTGAAACGTGAGAGCAAATAAAATCACAGGCCAAGTACTGGAAACTGGAATTAGAAGAGATGAATGTTTGATGACCAGCAAGGACGTAATGAGCCAAAGGTTCTTTTCTCATGCTGTGAAAGCTCAAATGAGAGGGAGAAATTGATATGTGGCAAAAATGATCACCAATGAAAAGTCGAAAGCAGTGTCAGTGTGTAAGGATACCAGCATAGTCACCAACTTCCCTGGTCGTCCAATGGTGAGCACACAGCACTTTTCATCAACATAGTCTGGGTTTGCTTCCCAGTCAGGGAATGCAAGTTCATGTGTTCCTCTAAATTTCACGGACCTACAGAAAATCTAACTGATTTCAAGAACTGGAAATATACCGTGAAGGCGTCACAGTAATCTTTATCTTCCCAAAATTTATTCAGATTAATATAAAACAAACAATATTTGAAACTAAAACGGAATTTGCTGGAGAGACTCAGCAGGTCGGGCAGTATCTGTGGCGAGAAAACAGAGTTAATCTTTCGGATCAAGTGACCCTTCTTCAGAACTAAGTTATTTATGTTGTTCCATGTTAAAATGCTGGGGGATTTTCTGTTGAATTAACATTGGTATCAAACTCCCTCCCATTAAATTACAACAGTCAACATCACACCTTTAGAAGCAGATCATCAGCTCCAGCGCTCATCTGTTGTCTGAGGTGGTGAAAGTGCCTGCTCATGATTTTCTTTTTTTCTTCTTCCTTTCTGTCAGTGAACACCCATGTCGAATGGAGATTTGGTCGTTACAGAGCCTCCTTCACTATGTGTCTCGATCTGTCTCTCTTGGTCACTGTATCCACCTCGCCCTCTGTCACACTCTCTGTGTCTCCTTTCACCCATCTCTCTCACTCCTTATCTATGTTCTTTGAAAAGTCTGAAATCAGGAAAAAGTTTCAGAGTGGAGCTGCTGAGAGGCTCCCCACTCTACCTTTATTGAACTGTCTCGAACTGGGCTCACAATCTCTGTATAATGTGTCTGTCACTTAGAACTGAGGTGAGGAGACATTTCTTCCCTCAAAGGATTGTGAACCATTAGAATTCAAAGTTGAATTTCTAACCCATCACAAAAATAATTCCACCACAATTTCTTGATTTATATTACGTTTTTACTGATGGTGTAAAATCAATGACTGGTCACAGCAAGAAAGTCAGTGAATAGGTTATCCTGTCTGTTATATGACCACAACACTTGCCGGTCACTCGGCAATTATCACCTCGTTATTCTTACCAAACTGGGAATGAAGGAGTGAAAATAAAGGAAGAGGAAAAGCAGAAATGAATGTGGAACAGAGAAAATAAACTCCTGGCTGAATTATGTTTTAAAGTTCACAAAACAGCAAGAAACACCATTCCTTGATGGGGCCAAACCTGGCCAACAGGAGCGGAAGCACAGAATAAGTACAGCTTTATTTCAAACACTGGAATCACGTTCAGTCAATAGTTGGCTCGTTTCACATCATTAAGTTGGATCAACGTATGGAAGTCATGAGAAATCTAAATGAGGGACAACTATTGAAAGGTACAAGCACTGCTGGGATTTGAACCCAATACCTCCTGCTTAGTAAAGCGACATTTTAGCTTAGTGTGGCAAAAAGCTTTCGCTTGCTTCACAGCCCTATGTCTACTTCGTTATCCACTCGCTCACAGTCACTCAGTTTTTCTGCTTCAAAGTTTCTCAGTGAGAATTTCAATCACCTCCCGCTTTTGCAAGAACAGATGGTTCACAGCTGAACACTCTCCACTGAAAACGCTCAAAAAGAGACAAACTCCGCTTGCGTTTTTTAAAACTGATATCTTCATCTGCTAAAATAACGGGATAAAGGGGATGCTTTCATCCTTTTGTGTCCATTCACCGCGTTAATACAGACAGGGGAAACCACACAAGTGGAATAAGGTCATTGTGATTATTTGTTCAGGTATGATGTGTGAACGAACGTAAATAGTTGGCAGTAAGATCTGCCTCATTAGGAACTGTACTAAGCCTTGTACCACAAGCTTCACACTCACATCCTGCCTCAAGCCTTCCAGTCATTATTGCCTTTCAATTTTTTTTACTCCCACGGTCCGCCTCTCAACTTGTTCCCGATCGATTTTAAGTCTCTGATTAGAAAATGAAACTTTTAAAAACTGATTCCTGACACAAGAACGTTACGCATGGTAATGTGATTCATTGTCCGTCCCTAATTACGCCAGAGATGCAGGTGTGGAGCTCATATCTCGAACCCTTGATCTCCTTGCTACGTAAGTTTCTCGATGTCTTAGGGATGGAGTTCAGGATTTAGACACAGCAAGACTCAAGAAACAATGACAAAAGTAGAAGTTGCTCAAAAAGCTCAGCAGGTCTGGTAGCATTTGTGAAGAAAAATCAAAGGAAACTTTTCAGATCTGGTGACACTTCCTCAGAACTCTGATACAGTGGCTTGGAGAGTGACTTGTGGTGGTAGTTTTCTCATTTATCTGCTGTCATTTTCTTTCCACATGGAAGAAAACTGTCAGTGGACTGATTTTGGCAGATTTAGGATGTGTGTTCTGTTTGTAACCAGGCATTTGTTTTCATTCAGGTAATACAGATAAGAGAAAGACAACTTCATTTCTTATTGGGCCATGATTTCCAGGCCTGGGGCATGCAAACTCTGAATCCGAAACACTGGAACATCAGTCATGCTGACAGTAAAACTTGCAACCTGACTTGCGCTCGCTATAGTGCCAGGTTTTCACGTCAGAATCACCTTCACAAAAATTTTTCTTTCTCTATGTTTCCAAACGGTCCATATTATTGTCCTGGGTTTCTTTATGAAGAAAACGGAGTTGTGATAAATTGATGTTGTTCAGCAAATGTACCGCAGGAAGGCACATAACAGGTTGATGCAAACCGGGGCCTGTTTGCGTGGGCTGAGATGCAGTGAAGAGCGGCACGAATAAGTGTCATTCAGCTTGCCTGATTACAGATCCCAGGCGACAAATGACCAGAAGTTTCTCGCTGAATTTTTCCAAGGTCTTGAATCGAAGAGACCATGACTCAAAGCAAGAAAGTACCATTTCATTGCAGTGGGTCACAAAGGAGCGAAGTAATCGTGAATAAAATGACGAAAGTTCCTGCAGAGAAACAGGCGAGACGAAAATGAAGCAGTGACAGTGATTAACTTTGGTGGTTGTTCACCTTGTGAATGTTGCCATTCCTACTCATGCCCCTGTTAACTTCGCAACCCAGAAGATTTTAGTTGAATAAATCAACAGGACGACATCAGAGTCAATGTCCCAGCGACATCCAAGAAGGGAAAGATGAAATATTATGTGCAATTCCCTAAACCTACCAATCCAATCATTGTGGTTGCTGAGCTTGGAAAGGAAACAAAACGAAACAAATAAAAGAGCCTCCCACTTTTTGCACCTTCAGAAAACTCTCAGCGATTGTGGCAGAACTGTGAGGAAGTCTTAAAAAACTCTTATCTCTAAAATGTTCTAAAATCATGAATTGAGAAAAGCATGGATCTTGCAACTGTTTTTGAGATCCAGTTTATTTCGAGGATTCCTTCTAGATTTCGTACAGATATGATAATTCACTCGAGTAAATTCATGCTTCCCAACTAAGCAAGTCCCACCATCTTAATGTTTCTTAATATTAAGGCTCCTAATATTTCTTATTCATGTATAAATGAACGAAAATATGAATAAATCTGTTGATATAAGGACAGAAGCATTCCTTTCCTGACCCGCAATAGAACTGAGGCGAGGATAGTAAAAACGTCGAAAGATAACCAAAAGAATTGTGTGTTCTGTAAATCAGGAATAAAAACAAAAGTTCCTGGAGAAGGTCAGCAGGTCTGGCAGCACTTTTGAGGAAAAAAAACAGAGCTAACATTTCAGCGTCCGCTGACCCTTAACAGAAGTGACTTTTTTTCTTCACAGATGCTGCCAGGCCTGCTGAGATTTTGCAGCAACTTCTGTTTTTGAAATGGTCGAAAGGTTTGGAGGGATATGGGCCGGAGGCAGGCAAGTGAGTCCGGTTCATTTTGGAATTATGCTCAGTATGGACTGCTTGGACAGACGTGTTTGTTTCCATGTTGTGTAACTGTATGAATCTATGGCACTAGACCATGAGGGAAGACAACAGGCAAGCTTGCATCTTTCCTCGATGACATAGTATTTGACTTCTTTATCTCGAATTTATAGAATTGTGGAGATGAAAAGAGATTTAAATCTTCGCAAAAACTATCACGATCTGTTTTGGAATTTTATGTGGACTGAGGATGATGATTATTCTGGTGGTACTGAGGTCAAGCTTGGAGCTGTCAGTGGACATTTAACAATTTATGTGGTGTTTCCAGATATTGTCATTGTTGGGAGTAGATTGAGAAGAAATATGAGGAGGCCGAGGCTGGATCCACTGGGGCATCGTAGTTAACTGGGTGAGGGGGAGAGTAAGACATTTCCTGTGTTACGATCGGATAGAGAAGAACGGAACCAAGAGACAGCAGCCGCACTCAGCAAGATGACACTGGAGAGGTGTTGGTCAAATTACAAGCAAAATACCGTGGATGCTGGTAATCTGAAACAACCACAGATCATGCTAGAGAAATTCAGCAGGTCTGATAGTACCTGTGGAGAGAGGAAAGGAATTAACACTGAGTCCCATGTGACATCAGAATTTGAACATAATATTGTGGCCAATTTTGGGAAAGACTATAACAGCCTGATGAGGATGAGATATACTGGTTTACTTTTTTCCGTCAAAGAAGATCTAATTGTAATTTTGATTGGCTACTGTGGCAGGAACATAAACCTGATTGGATGGATTCAAACTTACCGAGTTTGTGTGAGACAAAGAATATATTTTAACGGAAACAGTGTTTATTTTAAAGCAGTTAGCTGTATGTGGCTGTCGCTTTGCATAAAGCAAAACGAAAGAAATTAAACAGTGAAACATTTGAGAACCTTGGCTTTAATTAGCATTTAACGACTTATTGAGCAGGAAGGTGTAATTTCTGACCACCTTGATTTTCGTTTCAAATTCTACACTTTTTGAGGTGGTTGCAACATTTTCACAAGATTAACTCCGTTTGATTGTAACTAGTAATTCTTTAAAAAAAAAAACTTGATGCTTACCCATCACTGATAATAGTGTTGGTATTAATAATCAGAAGCAAAGCACGAGTGAAAATGCATGTACACGCTGGCAAAGTGTAGATGTGGCCCATTCAAAATGCTGTGGACAGTATAAGAAGGAGAAATTTGTCGAAAATGTCTGCCAGCATTGTCAATGGATAATGCTGTAATATGGTACAGCCTGCCTTCAGGGAGTTGATGTAAAACTGTGGTAATACATGAACACATTTCTTCCACTGAGAGTATTGTTCAAGACTATCTTTGGAGCAATGATCTCTAAAATAGACAGACAAATGAAAAATAAATGAAAGCAATTATTGTTAGTTTTTAAAATAGCTTTTCAAGTTGATTAAAACCAGTTAAACTAAACTTCAGCATAATTTCTATGCTTGATGTATAGAGGTGAAAAACTTTGTAATTAGTTGTAGCTAATGGTCAATTTAATATGTCTTAATATGTCCTAATCTACTGAGTAGATTGGGATTATATTCATTGGAATTCAGAAGATTGATGGGGGATTTTATAGAAACATATAAAATTATGAAGGGAATAGATAAGATAGAAGTAGAGAGGATGTTTCCACTGGCAGGTGAAGCGAGGAAAAGGGGGCATAGCCTCAAGATTAGAGGGAGCAGATTTAGGACTGAACTGACAAGGAATTTCTTCACCCAGAGGGTTGTTAATCTATGGAATTCCTTGCCCAGTGAAGCAGTTGACGCTACTTCAGTAAAAGTTTTTTAAAAAAAAGGTAGACTTTTTTGAACAATAAGGGAATTAAGGGAAATGGTGAGAACGTGGGTAAGTGGATCTGAGTCCACGAAAAGATCAGCCATGATCTTATTGAATGGTGGAGCAGGCTCGAAGGGCCAGACGGCCTACTCCTGCTCCGAGTTCTAATGTTCTTACACAACAGCCAAGCAAGATACTGGAAAAGCTCAGCAGGTCTGGCAGCATCTCTGAAGGAAAAAACAGAGTTAACGTTTCGGGGGTCCGGTGACCCTATCTCAGAACTGATGGTGGCGAGGAAAACGTCAGTTTATGTGCAGAAAATAGGGAGGTGGCTGGGGTAGGGAGTAAACGATAGGTTAGAGCACAAAGAGAAAGACAGTTGGACAGACAAAGGAGTTGCTAACGATCAGGCTCGGAAGGTGAACAGTTGTAAATGGGGACTGTTAGTGACTCGCAACAGGGGGTGTGAAATGGCAGGTGAAGTGGTAACAAGGCTTGGTGTGATGGGTGGGGGGCTGGGACATGGGAGAGTTGATGCCCTAAAATGGTTGAACTCAATATTGAGTCCGGAGGGCTGTAGGGTCCCCAAGCGGAAAATGAGGTGTTGTTCCTCCAGTTTGTGTTGGGCTTCGGTGGAACACTGTAACAAGCCGGAGGCAGAGATGTCGGCCAGGGAGCAGGGTGGTGTGTTGAAGTGGCAGGCAACAGGTCGTTCAAGGTCTTTTCTGCGAGCAGAACGTAAATGTTCTGCAAAGCGGTCGCCAAGTCTATGCTTCGTTTCCCCAATGTAGAGGAGACCACATTGTGAACAGTGAATGCAGTGGACTAGATTCTGGGAAGTGCAGGTGAAGTCTTGCTTCACCTGGAAGTTATGTTTGGGCCTTGGATACTGGGGAGGGAGGAGGTAAATGGGCAGGTGTTGAACTTTCACCGGTTACTGGGGCAGGTGCTGTAGGGCTGTGGGGAGGTGTTGGGGGTGAAGGAAGTGTGGATCAGGCTGTCCCAGAGGGAGCGGTCCCTGCGGAAGGCGGACCAGGGAGGGGAGGGGAATATGTGACTGGTGGTGGCATCTTGCTGGAGGTGGCAGAAATGGCGTCTGATGATCTTCTGGATGTGGATGCAGGTGGGATGGTAGGTGGGGAGAAGGGGAACCCTATCGTTGTTGTGGGAGGGACGACAAAGGGTGAGAGTGGAAGTGCGGGAGATGGGTTGGAACAGTCTGAAGGTCCTGTCGACCAGGGAACTGGGGAATCCTCGGTTGAAGAAGAATGTGGACAAGTCGGAGGCTCCCTGGTCAAAGTTGGCCTCATCTGAACATATGTGACGGAGACGGAGGAACTGAGAGAATGGGATGGAGTCTCCACAGGAGGTGGTGTGTCAGGATGTATGGTCCAGGTAGCTGTGGGTGTCAGTGGGCTTGTAGTGAATATTAGTGGCCAGTCTATCCTCAGAAATGGAAACAGAAATGTCGAGGAAGGTTTGGGAGGAGTCTGAGATAGACCAGGTGAAAGTGAAGGCAGGGTGGAAATTGAAGGCGAAATTGATGAAGTTTTCCAATTCCAGATGAGAGAGGGAAGCAGCAGCGACGATATCATCGATGTATCGGAGAAACAGTTGTAGGTGAAGGCCGGAATAGGACTGGAAAAAGGAATGTTCCACGTACCCCACAAAGAGACTGGCATAACTAGGGCCCATGCGGATACCCATGGCAATCCCTCTCAGCTGAAGAAAATGGGAGGAGTTGAAAGAGAAGTTGTTGGGGGTGAGGACACCCCACACACCAGGCCTTGTTACCACATAGCCGGCCATTACACACCCCCTGTTATTAGTCACTAACAGTCCCCATTAACAACTATTCACCCTCCCAGCCTGATCGTTAGCAACTCCTTTGTTTGTTCAACTGTCTTTCTCTTTGGGCTCTATCCTATCGTTTACTCCCTCCCCCAACCACCCCCCTTTTCCCTGCGTATAAACTGACGTTTTCCCAGCCACCATCATTTCTGAGGAAGGCTCACCGGACCCGAAACGTTAACTCTGTTTTTTCCTTCACAGATGCTGGCAGACCTGCTGAACTTTTCCAGCAACTTTGTTTTTGTTCGTGATTTACAGTATCCACAATTCTTTTGCTTTTTAGCCAAGGAAATTACATTTTTTGAGAGTCCTGGATACTAGGAACACTTGGCAAAGCTGGGAAACAGAAACTTGTAAAATCGATAATAAAATTGGGCCGAGAGAATGTTCGTGGTTTTCAAGAATAATGTTGCATGAAATCAAATTATTTCAGAAATATGTTGCGCTGATTTCAAACAGATTGAGCAGTTCGTGCAGTCTTTTTGAGTTGCGGTGAAATTTAGATTGAGCACAGGTCCTCATTTCTCTGTTAGTTCACCCATGAATACCTCAATGGAATAGATTCCATGTCCATTGTGGTATGAAGGTATAGAATTCGCAGCTATTCAAGTGGAGAACTTTGGACCTCATGGGCTTCTTCCTCGTGTTTGAAAAGAGTTTGCTGCAGAGATAGATTGTGTCCGACCAAATTACGCTAGCTACTGCAAATGTTGAAATGGATTGGAAAATTTTAAAGGGAACAGGTCAATTTCGAAAAGAAAGCGCCAAGGAAAACAGGAAACGATTAGCTTATTTGTCTCATATCGAACAAAATGCTAGAAACTATTATTAAAGAAATTATAACAGGATATATGGAAGGTCATAATGCAGTCAAGCCGACTCAACATGAGTTTTGTTTAATAATGGAGTCATTTGTGACAATATATTAGTGTTGAAAATGTATCGCACAACGGGAAACCTGTGTAAAAAAATCTATAGATACTGTATATATCTGATATAGGCTTCCTGTAGCAAAAAGAGAACAGTATCGCATCAAATGTTATTGCACAAATTTACACCCCATACTAAGTGGTGGGAACACCACATGTAGGGGAATTCTCAGCTAACAGGAAGCAGTGTGGAAAAATGGTTCTCTTCCTGGTTGGTTGCTTCTTCGAGTAGAGTACTCCTCCGAGAGTGCTGAGGCCTCCACTCTTTCGAATCCATATCAACGTCGACATGATAGTTATTTTTAAATTGATGATGATACAGAGGCATGTATGAAATAATTTTGTCAACAGAATGAGGATCAAAAGAGATTTAGATGAAGCTGAGTGAGTGAACGCAATTTGGGAAGTTGAATTGTAATGTGGGAACATTTGAACTTTTGACGTAAATTAACTGCAGATATTATGGTCTTGAA
>NC_063373.1:4238023-4313776 GCF_021869965.1 Rhincodon typus | reverse complement strand
TTTCCTTCTCCTCTGATGCTGCCTGGCCTGCTGTGTTCATCCAGCTCTACACCTTGTTATCTCAGATTCTCCAGCATCTGCAGTTCCTACGATCTCTCAAGGGCAGTTAATGTTCGGTCAATGGGTAATTTTGTAGAACAGAGGGATATTGGAGTTCATGCATATTGTCCTTTTAAATGTGTGTCGCAGATTTGTAGGGTTTTGAAGAAGTCATTTGGCACACTTACCTTAATTGCTCATAACATTCGGGTCAGCAGTTGGGATGTCATGTTGAAATTATGCAGGACATTGGTGAGGCCACTTTTGAAGTACTGTGCACCGTTCTGGTTGCATGCTACATGAAGGAAATTAAACATTTGAGAGGATTCAGAAAAGATTTGTTAGGATGTTGTCGGAAATGGAGGGTTTAATTTATAAAAACTGGAAGAATAGCGGATGCTGTAAATCAGGAACAAAAACAAATTTGCTGGAAAAGCTGAGCAGGTCTGGCAGCATCTGTGAAGGGAAAAAACAGAGTTAACGTTTTGGGTCTGGTGACTCTTCCTCAGAACTGATGGTGGCTGGGAAAACGTCAGTTTATGTGTAGTAAAAAAGGGAGGGGATGTGGGAGTGAGTAAACGATAGGATAGAGCCGAAACAGACAGAAGAGCAGTTGGACAGAGAAAGCGTTGATAACGATGAGGCTGGGAGGGTGAATAGTTGTTAATGGGGATTACGACTGAATAATAACAGCTAGTGTGTAATGGCAGGCTATGTGGTAACAAGGCCTGGTGTGTGGGGTGGGACATGGGAGAGTTTGGGCCCTAAAATTTTTCAACTTGATATTGAGTCCGGAGGGTTGCCAGGTCTCCAAGCGAAAACCTCAACAACTTCTCTTTTAACTCCTCTCATTTTCTTCAGGTAAGAGGGATGGCCATAGGTACCCGCATGGGCCACAGTTATGCCCGTCTCTTCGTGGGGTACGAAGAACATTCCTCGTTCCAGACCTATTCTGGCCATCACCCACAACTCTTTCTCCGATACATCGATGATATCATCGGTGCTGCTTCCCTCTCTTGTCCTGAATTGGAAAACTTCATCAATTTCGCCTTCAATTTCCACCGTGCCTATACTTTCACATGATCTATCTCTGACTCCTCCCTTCCCTTCCTCGACATTTCTGTTCCCATTTCGGGATGGACTGGCGACGAATATCCAATAAAAATCCAATGACTCCCATAGCTACCTGGACTAATATCCTCACACCCCACTTACTGTAAAGGCTCTATTTCATTCTCTCAACTCCTCCCTCTCCATTGTATCTGTTCAAATGAGGTCAACTTCGACAAGGGAGCCTCCAAAATGTCCACCTTCTTCCTCAAACGAGATTTCCCCAGATCAGTGGTCGACAGGGCCCTCAACCAGGTCCGAATCATCTCCTGCATTTCCGCCCTCAACCCTTCTCTTCCCATCCGCAACAGTGATAGGGATCCCTTAGTCCTTACCTATCATCCCACCAGCATCCATATCCACAAGATCATCATGCACCATTTCCGCCACCTCCAGCAAGATGCTACCACTAGTCCCATATTCCCGTCCCCTCCCTTGTCCACCTTCCACAGGGACCGTACCCTCCGGGAGACCCTGGTCCACATTTTCTTCACCCCCAAAACCCCCACTCCCCCCCACAGCCCTACGGCAGCTTGCCCTATTACAGGTAAAGGTACAACACCTGCCCATTTTCCTTCTCTCTCCTCAGTATCCAAGGGCCCAAACATATCTTCCAGGTGAAGCAACACTTCACCTGCATTTCCCAGAATCTAGTCTGCTGCATTCGCTGCTCACAATGTGGTCTCCTCTACATTGGGGAAATGAAGCATAGACGACGCGTTGCTTCGCAGAACATCTACGTTCTGCTCACTAAAAAGACCCTAACCGACCCTTTTGCCTGCCACTTTCACGCACCATCCTGTTCCCTGATCAACATGTCTGTCTCTGGCTTGCTGCAGTGTTCTTGCGAAGCTCAAGCAAGCTAGAAGAACACTTCATTTGCCGCTTGGGGACACTGCAAGCCTCCCGACTCAATATAGAGTTGAATAATTTTAGGGCCTAAGCTCTCCCATGAGCCAACCCCACACCCTACACACAAGGCCTTGTTACCACATAGAATACCATTACACACAACCTGTTTTTAGTCACTAATAATCTCCATGAACAACTATTCACCATCTCACCCTGATCATTATCGACTCTTTGTCTGTCCAACTGCTCTTCTCTCTCCAGGCTCTTTCCTACCGTTTACTACCTACACCCTCCCCCTCCCCTTTTTTCTGCATATAAGCCACCATCAGTTCTGAGGAAGCGTCACCGGACCCGAAACGTGACCTCTGTGTTTACCTTCACAGATGCTGCCAGACCTGCTGAGCTTTTTTAGCAAGCTTGTTTTTGTTCCTGTGTTTAATTTACAAAGATAGGCTGTATAAACTGGGACTTGTTCACTGCAGCGTAGGAGAAGGAGGAGTGAGCTTTACAGATGCTTATAAAACCATGAAGTAATTAGATAAGGTGAATAGCAAAGGTCCTTTCATGACCATGTGACACATTTTTAAGGAGAGAGGTAAAAAAAGAAATAAAGGGACCTCAGAGGAAACTTTTTAACATGAACAGTGGTTCGTTTGTGGAATGAACTGCCGGAAGAAGTGATAGATGCAGGTACAGTTGCAACATTTAAAAATACATTTTGACAGATACACCACCAGGAAACGTTGAGAACCAAATGTCGACAAGTGGCACTGACTTACCCTGGGAAACGTGGTCAGAATGGACGAGGTAGACCGAAGGTACTCTTTCATTGCTGTATCACTGTATGACTCCATGGCATTCTGGGAATGATGGACAGAAATTTTCGAGATGAATTTTTGTTTGAAAGAAAGGAAAGGAGTTGGAAATTGGGGAGTAGTTTACAAGGAGAGGCGAAAAGTTTTCTTTTGGCTGGGTGATTATAGATTCAAAGGAGAAATGGGCCGTAAATAGAAAGAGCATCATTTACACCATGGGGAAACTGACTGCTCAGACGTTCAATCCGTATAACTTTGATATTACAAGTGATGGGTTTCATGGACAAGATGAACCGAGAGGATATGAGATTGGTGAGATACTGAAGAAAGCTCCATTTCAGGGTTCAGTCAGGGTGGACGTTCTGAGACAGTTTGGGCCGGTGAGCTTGCAAAAGTGAAGAACACTGCAGAGGCATTTTATTGGATCGTCTCAATCTTCGTGTCATAGAAACTGCATGAACCCTTCAGTTGTCGTTGAAGGAGGAGAAAGGGAAAGGAGACAGTCGTTCAAAATGATTATCTTGTGTGTAAGAACAAAAGAAGCAAAGCACTTTAATTAACAAAAAGCTGTTTTATTTTACTGTAATGATAACATTGGGCAGTATAATTAAGCTGAATTTTATTAACATTAACAGAAGATCACAATGATCATAGAGCCATAGAGATGTACAGCACAGAAACGGATCTTTTAATCCAACTCGGCCGTGCCGATCAGATAACCTAAAGAAACTTAGTTTCACGATCCAGCATTTGGTCTATAGTCTATAAACTCTCCCTGTCTATATACACAACAAGATGGCGTTTAAATATTATAATTGCACCAGCCCCTATCACTTGCTCTGGCAGCTCATTCCATGCACGCACCACCCTCTGCATGAATAAAAAATGTCCCTGACACCCCTTTTAAATCTTTCGCTTCTCACCTTAAAGCTGTGCATTCCAGTTTTGGACTCTCCCACTCTGGAGAAAGGATCTTCTCTATTTACCATGATGATTTTATAAACATCTATAAGGTCACCCCTCAGCTTCCGACGCTCCAGGGAAAAAAAGCCCCCAACTGTTCAGCCTCTCCCTATCGCTCCAATCCTGCAATCCTGGCAGCAACCCTGCAAATCTTTTCTGAACTCTCTCAAATTTACAAAATTATCCCGATAGCAAGGAGACAATAATTGTACGCAGTATTCCAATAGCGGCCGAACCAATGTCCTGTACAGCTGCAACATGAATTCGCAACTCCTGTACTCAATGCACTGACCAATAAAAGCAAGCCTTCTTCACGATCCTATTTACCTGCTATCTTACTTTCAACGAACTATGAACCTGAACTCCAAGGTCACGATTCAGTCTGGGATCCAATTAGCTGTAGTCGTTTGTGAACTCGATGAGGATTCAGGAAGTGGGATAACTGAGTGAATCCTTTCCCACACTCGGAGCAGAAGAATAACGTCTCTTCAGTATGAACTCGCTGATGTATGAGTAGGGTGGATGACAGAGTGAGTCCCTTCTCAAAGACATCACAGATGAATGAACTCTTTCCAGTGTGAGGTCTCTGGTGTATCAGCAGCTTGGATGAATGAGTGAATACCTTTTCACACCCAGGGCAGTTCCTGTGTCTGTGAATGGTCTGTTCACAGAGTGAAGTCACTGGCGTTTCAGCAGCTTGGATGATGGACTGAATCTTTTCCCACGATCAAAGCAGGAGAATAGCATTTCCACATTGTGAACTTGCTGGTATGTAGTGAATCCCTCGATGAATTCCCAAGTTAAAAGTGTATTTGACACCTCTCCCGCAGTCTTCATATTTCTGTGTTTTTCTCATGGGATTAGTATCGTCGAGTATGTCTTGGTGTGATGGTATTCTCAAGTCATAAATTGCACATTTAAACGCATGCAACTTTCGGGAGGCCAGTTTGTCATGACGTGTATGCCAAGACTCTCAAAGAGCTGTCTGATTCATAACTCTCGGCGGCTCTTCCTTCGAATGCAACCTGGTTGCATTTTCAATCAAATTATCATCATAAAATGACCTTTCAAATTTTCTCTGGATTCCTTTGAGGTGGCACAATTCAGCTCATATTTTCCCTGCTTGAAAATAACCTCCCTTTCAACAAATCTTTTGGATTGGAAGAAAAAGTTGTTGGGGTGCAATTTGAGAGTGTCGTCGGGCTACTGGGAAGGGAAGACAGTAAGATGCACTGAAAGCCAGAAACAACAATTTGAAGGCACGAAAGCAAGAGCAACAAGGAAAAGAAAGAAAGAGAGGAAGAAAGAACGAGAAAGAAAGAGAGAAGAAAAAAAAAACTTAAATGCATACAAAAATGGTCCATGTGTACGAGAGCACAATTACAATATCTCAAGACATAAATACTCAGAAAGCTGGTTTCACTTGTGTTATATGAGTAACAAAAATGGATGAGAATTCTTCCCGATGTTTTCTTGAAACAAAATCAGTCGGATATATTGCATTTCATCTGAAATGATAGGCGCAGACAGTGGTTTAGTGTCTTACTCAGGAAAGTAGGAACTTCCAACGTTCAACAGTCTCACAATTTTCAATAGGGGACTGTTGGAGCTGAAGTACGGCCCTTCTACCTCTTGAGCGCAGGATGCTGAACTAATAAATTTCCGATTAAGGAGTGACAGTTGTCCATAAAGATCACTCTGATGAAGGTGAAATAAGGCAGGATATTTTCTTCTTATTTAACATTTTATGCATGCAGTGAGCGTGGTGAAGGGACTTTCTTTAACACTTCCCGCATTTTTGCTGAGTTACAATGTGGATGAAATTGCTGTTACCGGAATTGCATAACTGGGGCTTGCTGGTCATTTCTTGTGGGATGTATTGTGGGTTATTGAAATCCATGCTGTTGATGTAAACTCCACCTGTAATCTGCCTGTAGATGCAATATCCAATAAAAGTTTCCACAAAAGGACGAACCTAATAGAGATGGCGAAGAGCAGCACGATGGACTTCTTGTGATTAGCATCTGTGGGTCTTCGCCATTCTCAGCAGCTCGGAGCCTCCTGCGGGCTCTGCTTGCTGCTAAAGTGTGCCTTACTATCAGGGCATTAAACAGCAGAATGAGGATAAAGGGATGAAAAAGGGTTAAAATATGATCCAGCGAATCGTAGTCCAGGCGGGCAGATCAGATGTACAGGACAGATTTAATGTCACAGAACCAGGGCATTCCGTCCACGACGTCCAAGGGCTGGAAGGCGAAATAACAAGGGGCACTCTTGGCAAAACTTAAGCTGTAAACCATTCTTATGACCAGTGCCACAGTTCTTTTTTTTCGGTGCAGTACCTTGCCTTCATGCTCTGACAACAGATGTTGAAGCGCTTGGTCAGCCCGACTGAAGTAGATGAGCACATTGCCAAGCTGCAGGCGGACTGGTGGACAGGGCACTGAACCTAAAGTAAACGCCACTGATCCGGTTGAAGATGCATCCGGTACTGATGACAAGAAAATCATTCGTTGTAATATCTGTTAGTCAGCATGTAATGCACCGGGAGTTTCTACATTGTCCTCGGTTTAGGATTACGATCACCAGCAAGTTTGCTTCGAAACGTTAAAAAAGGGCTCCTATGACCTGGCAGATTCCAAACAACAGCTAGTGCCTTTTTAAACTGTTAGCGCAAGTCTCTCGAATATTCACTTCTGGCTTTTAATCGCTGACTGTTCAAATGTCTTTGGTAACTGTTCACAATCTAATTCGAGATTAAACTTTTGCCTGTCCAGGACTCATGTTATTAGTCCCAGCTCAACCTCCAGTCTCCTGTCACTTGGTAATATCACATGTCTCGCTGTTCAATTTAAGTTCACCCAAGCATGTTTCTCACAGTCCTTGCATGGTATTTTGTATATTACATTAATGCAGTTAGATAAAACGAGTATGACATACAAAATACCATGCAAGGACTGTGATAAACATTAAATCGACCAAACTGGAAGAAAACTAGAAATAAGGATACACGAACATCAACTCTCCACCAAGAGACACGACCAATTCTTACAGTCTCAATACACACGGACAAAAAAGGGACACGAATTTGACTGGGGCGACACATTCATAACAGTACAAGTCAAACAGAGGCATGCCAGGGAATTCCTGGAGGCCTGCCATTCCAACTGGAACTCCATCAACAAATAACTTGAACTGGACCCGATATACAAACCACTGAAGAACAGAACTAGAACTAATACCAAACACCCCAGCAAACAGAGGCATACAAATTACAAGCAGGACAGATGCTTCACCGGAGGCGCACTGCTGATGTTACCTGGCAGAGTGATGAAACTTCTGCAATCAAACACATCAACTCGGTGAGCAAGACTGTAACCCCACACTGTTGACTAGGCTCGATGCACCGAAAAGCCCACTCTTGTTCATATTTCCCTTACCTCCACGTTTCTAATCAAACTGTTCAGTAATGTTATTACACACTTGAAACTGGGCCTTCTGACCAAGACTTAGGACATTACTAATGTACAACAAGTGTCCTCCCAGGTCCACGTAATTCCCTCCCGCATTTGCCAATACTGAAGAAAGGTCATTCACTTGCCCCCATTTTCCTTTATTAACGAACAGGGGAGATTCAGACCTGAGGATGCTTATCCCCTCCCCAAAACTCTACCAGTCCCTCTCATGAGGAAGCAATAAACAAACAAGCATCGGATGTCTCTAGGTCATGGTGGAAGCCATTCAACCTCTCTAATCTAGTCACCTCACTCATGGCTGAAATGCCCCTATATCCATTTCCACGGGAGAAAGAAAGAGAGGGGCTGAGGCACTTTTCGTGCACGTGCAAAATGAGGGTGAAAGAAAACAAGAAGCCAGCGTTTGAGTCGCTTCAACAGCACAGATCTTTTTTGAATCGGCTTCCCCTTCTCCTCTGTCTTTTACAACGTTGGCAGTGAAACCTGGGAGGACCGGCATAACAGAAGGGTGCAAGACATTACTATCTGCACACCATAAAGGCATCGAATCTAATTCTTCCGAAGTGAGAGCCTGGGAGAACCTCAATGGAAAGCACAAAAGAACAGAAAGAGAGACAATAATAAAACAGCAGAGAGGCCAGAGAAAATCTCTGAGAATGGTGCCACTGAGAGAGGAGAGAAACAGCCACACTGCACAAGACAGTTGTAGATGAAATAAAATATTCAGCCACCTTCGAACATCTTCAACTTCAAAACGAATTTTCACTGGAAATATAAATGTTACAGACACATGGAAACATTATGACATTCAGACTTCCTTGGAAAAAATACGTCATCTTGAATTGCAACAAAATTACTGTCCCTTCACTGTCATTCTGCCAATCACTTTGTGACGGTATTGTGGGGGAAACAACACTATAAAGAGTGGAAATTTAAGATAGCGTCACACCAACACTTACTCAAGGACAACAAGAGATTGGCAACGAGGTCAATCCCATGAAAAATAGAATAAATAATGTTCTCACACGACAGCTCGCTTTAACCGTCAAGCCAAAATCTAAAACATCACCAAACTGCACTCGGTTCCTGCTGATTTGTCCCATTTTATAGTTCAGCACATTTTGTGTTGAAATGTTGCTTTAAATTCAATAATCTGAAACTGTAACTCTGCACAGTTGCTGTCTAACTCCATGTCTGTATGTTCCATCACCCTGCTGTCCTCGAGTGTCACGCACTGACAAAACTTTTCCAAGTACGTTCACGCAATGTGGGTGGCTCAGGTTACTATTGTTATATCTGGGGCCTGTAAACATGATGAAGCGGTAAGGTTGATGCACCTCCCAGCGCGGGCACTTTTATTACTTACTCTGTGATTGAAATTTCTGACCTGAACCAGGTCCCTGCAGAAATAGTTGTCTAAAATAAAAATTAATGCCGCCTCAACAACCAATTATTTCCTTTGGATTGTCACCACTCAGGAAATTTGAAGGCAGAAATGGAACAATAATGAGCCAAACCGGTGAAATCCTTGCTTTCTGGGTGTCGGTCACTCCTGAGCACTTTTGTCAACATTGTTGAAACCTGTTTATATATTTCCGTCTCAGGCTGAAAACGAGATTCAGCTCCTCTGGGGGAATGTGGAACACAGTTAGGGAATCTGAAACAACAGTCTCGTTCGTGTGTCATTTGACACTAAGACGTCACGGTGACAAATATCAGGGGGGCAAGATAAAAGAGGAGATTATATCACTTTCAACTCCTCTTCTACAAAAAAAACGACATTGCTGTCACAGACAAAAAAATACAACGAAACGCCCCAACACGCTGCCCAGGGACAAGTTGGAAAAATGTCTGACACTGAGACACGCATTAGGATAAGTGAGAAACACGTCGCGGAAAGGACACAGGCTTTTCGTACTGTCTTCAAGTAGGAAATGTGAATTTCATGTTCCAGTGAACACTAATGGTCCCTGTCATTGATCAAAAGAGCTGGTTGTGTTCCACTGAAATCCGCATGATACTGAAAAAAATATTTAGATGGGCATTTGCAATTTCAGACCACAGAAGGCTACGGCCCAAATGCTGGAATTTGGGTTTATTGGGATGAATGTTTGAGGCTTAGCACGGACACGATAGGCTGAAGGCCTTTTTTCCCTTTCTGTAAAACGCGATGGCTCAATCATCCTGGAGGACAAACTTACCTCCAGTGAAAAGAAATTTATTTTAAAAGGTTCAGGGCTATGACATTTAAAAAAAAAGATGTAAGCTCTGCTGCTGTCTTCCCTGGTGGTTCAGTTGTTCGGATTTTCCGCTCTCGCTGTTGCAGTCTGGGTTCGTTTCTTAGTCAGGGAAGGAGGATTTATTGTCCTTTTAAGAGCTATTAAAATGATCAGGAATTACTCACAGTGACAACAGCAAAAACAGAATTGCTCTGTCAGAATCGGTAAGGGTTATACATCAGACGTGTCAACATCGTAAGCGGCTGGGAGTAAATCGCCTATCCATTTGCTAATGAATATTTAGCCATTACGTATGGGCGGGGCCAGTGCCGAATCGGATAATGCGCCTGGCAACGGGTGAGAAGATTGTGATCTGTGCTCCTGCCTGGTTTGAGTGCAATTTCCAAATTTTCCATGAGTAAATGCCACCAAGAATATCAGAGTCAATGCCACAGCCGCTTAAAAAAAGAATAGGTTCCTTGACTGTCTCTGCTCAGTCTGATAGTTCACCAAAAATTCTCGTCTGATTCCGGTTCTTAACGAGTTTCTGAAGACACACAAAGCTGGAGATTGAGCTTTCTATTTTGTTCCCTGAACATTTTCCCACCTGCCAACTGAAAACATTTTTCCTAATTCTATCCACAATCCTCCACCTTTCACCGTGTCCACAGATGAGGAAATTCAGTTTTGTGGAGAGATTCCCGAGGCTGGCTATTTTCACTTTGGAGCGAAGACATTTTGGCGGCGATTTCCGAGAGATATTGAGAACGATAGGGCAGGGAGTGTTGGGGATTGGGAGGGTGGGCGTAGTGGTTGATGGAGCAGATTGGCAGAAACTGTTTCCACCCACCAGGGTCAGTTACCATAGAATTTGGATTTCAAACATTTCTTGAAAAACACTCGCATTTATATAGACTCGCTTTCCTCCTCTCTCTACTGTGAAACAAATACAAGGTGATTCTGTCCTAGTGTTCAATTTCTTAAAATTGTTGTATGATTCTCCTCACAAAGGAGTTTTCACTGAATCTGCTTTCACAACGTCTTCAGACTTTGAAAAGTAAAGTACAAAATTTCTTCGTTTCACCAGCAGTTCTTTTTCCAGACAAGTAAACTGGAAACAGGTCATTACACAAAATAGGAGACTGTGGAAGTGATGTTCTTGGACTGGTGTCAACGATGCTCATCACTGACAATAATGAGGATACAGAAGTGCAGTTCCTATATCGAGACCTTAACACTCATTGGGCGGCTGTGGGCTATCACTAACTCTGAGGGAGACTTTGATGAAATGCAAGAGTCTAAAAAAACACATTTTATTAACTTCTCCATAAAATTCTTTGTGGATAAGTTTACATCTGGGTAAGTAGGCCAAGAATCAGGCAAGGTCATAAAAGTAAAAACAAAGATGAGTCCAAAGTGAGGACAATTTCCCAAATCGATGCATGTAACAGATCTGCTCGATCGTGGAAATATGATATGGAGGTGCCAGTGTTGGACAGGGATGAACATGATCAGATGTCACACGACACCAGGTTAAAGTCCAACAGGTTTATTTGAAATCACAAGCTTTTGGAGAACTTCCCCTTCACCTCATGCAGGAATAGGGCTTCGAAAGCTGTTGATATCAAACATGTTGGACTGCAAGCTGGTGCCGTGTGACTTCAAACGAATCAGGGAAATGCAGCAACCTTTACAAACGATGAGTAATTGTCAGGAATTCAGATTTTACAGAACCAAATTTCACCATGAATCTGGTATTAACTGAGTGTTCCATCAATACTTGTAAAAAAATTGGGAACGCATTGCACAAACGAAATGTTACCAAAAGCTTGCTTCTGAAAGGGGAGTCATGTCAGACTGGAATCATTACCTTTGTTTCTCTTTCCACATTTGCTGAAGATCTGCAGAGTTTCTGCAGCACTTTCTGTTTTTATTACATATGTCAATTATTTTTATATTTTATTTGTCACCTTACATGTTGAACGGTAGTAAAATTTCCTGTTTTTATTATCTTTGGTGGATGCAAACAGTAATCTCAACTGTGAATTCCCTATTAGATTATTCCACCATTGCTGACTCCATCTTCAGTTTCCAGGAGCCCACGTTGTGGAATTCTCTCCGGCATTTGTTTTTTGAGCGATAACTAACTCGGCAAGAAATCATTCAAAAACAGCAAGCAATAGTCATTAGGACTACAAACGGCGAAGGGAAACTCTAATGGATTTATAATCCATTGCCTTAAACACTCGGTCACAACTACAGCAGTGAGCTGGAGAGTCGCATTGCTCCCATGAAATAATGGAACAGTCCCAGCAGGAAAACTGTGCAAAGATTAGCTATCTAAAAGCATATTATACCATGAGACGTCGGAACAGCATTAGGCCATTTAGCCCATCGAATCTGTTCTACCATTCAATCAGATCGTGGCTGATCTGATCGTCCTCAACTCCACTTTCCTGTCATTCTCCATAACCTTTAATCCCTTACTGATTAGAAATCTGTCAATCTAAGCTTTGAATATAATTAACGACACCAACTCGACAGCACTCTAAGGTAAAGAATTCCAGAGATTCGCTATCCTCTGAGAGAAGAAACACCTTCTCATCGTTGTCTCAAATGTGCACCCGCTTGTTCTGAGATTAGGCCATCTGTTCCACGACTCTGCCACAAGGGGAAACAATCTTCTAATACTAACTTATTCACACTTTCAAGCCCATTGAGAATCCTGATGAAGAGTCACCAGACTCTCAGTATTAAGCATGCTTTCTTCCCAGACCTGCTGAGTTTCTTCAACAATTACTCATGTTGGCATAGACATTCAGCATCCACAAATCTTTGTTTTATTTTAGCCAGAAGAATCTTGTATATTTAAACAAGGATCATTTTGCTGTTGTTGTTGGACTGTGGCTGAGCGGTCTCAGGTGGAGGAAGTCGATGCTTCCTCATGTTTGTTACCGACTCCAAGTGAAACTACCATCTCTGATGTGATTCGTTCACTGATTCTGATAGAGCTGCTCTGTCTTCAGTGTAATGAATCTATGATCATTTTACATGCTGAACAAGAACAATAAATCCTTATTCTCTGATCAGGAATCCAATCCAGGCGGCTGTGAAATGAATGCAGACTCCTCACCATTATATCACTGAGGATCTGGCAAAAGCGCTTCCACCTTTTCTCAATGACATCGCTTTTGACATTTTTTTTTTCTCTGTTAGTGTATGCTCACCAGAGAGGAATTTCCATGACAGAATTGTTGCATCATCGAGATTTCTTTTTCAGCAAGGAAAGAAGCCCTTCGTCCTCTAGTCAACACTTCGAGTCTAAACAGCCGTCTTCAGAACTGGGCCTGAGCACCTTCTGTCAGATACTACACCTTCACCATTCGATCATGTTTTCAGACTCCAGGAATAATGCAATGTCCTTTGTACAAAGCCAGAGGCTGTTTTCACCAAAGAAAGGAAACATTCGGACACTCCCCAGCCCGTTTAAATCCTTCATTATTTCCCTGTCATTCTACAGATTATACTGTATCGCCTCCATCTTCTTGTCCCTCTGTATCGTCTTCCTAAAGTTCCATGAAGTAGAAACAGAAATGTGGAATTCCATCTATGAACAGACGCGACCTGTGGCATAAATGAAATCATCTTAAGATTGTTTCATCCGAAGAATAAGTTGACCAAATTTTCTTTTGAAATGATCAAGAGTACGAACTTCCCTAAAGCTACAGTGAGTCTCGACTTTCCGGTTGCTGGTTGACAAGATGTTCACTCTATTCACAGAACTGGAAAAGTGCAGTTGTTTGTAATCTTGACAGAGTTGACAAAAAAAAACAAAAACAAAAAAAAAACAAAAACACGATGTCAGGAAGAAACAGATCTGTGGCGAAATTGATCGCAAATGAAATGTCAGAAGATGTATTATTAAGAAAATTTACAAAGCTTGTCACCTCCTTCCATGGTGTCTTGTGTTTGGGTTTTTACAGCCGTGGCTTGGACTTGATTTCTGTTCATAGAATGGGAGTTTATGCATTCTGCTAATTTATGTTGATGACAGCACTTCAAACTGATGTGAGAATCAGATAATAAGCAGTCGAATGCTCAGAAGAAATCTTGTCATCTCAATCTTCATTCAGGCTAACTATCGAAGAGACTAATTTAAATTCCACACCAAAGGCTCAGACTTCGAGGTAAAGAGATTTTATTCATGATGCCACGGAGGTTCAACGCTGACAAAAGGTCATGTCTGAAGACTCCGACAAGGACAAAAAAGAAGCAGAATTTATACAGTGCTACATACAAGTTAAAACAAACTCTAATTGTACTGTGTTTTGGCAAGGCAAGGTCATTAGCTGAGACAATCAGACATATATTAATTAAAGCAGAATGTGGTGAAGATAAAAGTGGGCAGACGCTGCGAGCTCCAGTTTTTTGCGATCTATCCGACGTGACTTCTCAGACTCGGGAAAGGCAGGTTACAGTTACAGCAATGTGCACTGTTTCCCAAAGTTAAATTTTCTCTACTTAGTGCTCTTAGTCATGCATTATTTCAACTCATTGCTACCAAGCCTAAATTAAACAGTTTCAACATACAATTATTCCACACAAAATGAAAGGAACGGACTATGGATGCCGGAAATTTGCAACACTAACAGAAACTGCTGGAGAAAATCATCAGTTCTGGCAATATCTATGGAGGGAAATGGAGTTGATATTTCGGGACCAGTGTCTCTTCTTTACATCTACTTTCGTTACACAGTTCCGTATTAAAATGCTGCGGAAGATTTTAACACTTATCTATCAAATGTTCACATTTATCAAACTCTGTCTCTCTCTTTGTCTCATTAGATTATAATAGTCGATTTTATGACTTCAAAATAACTTCATAAGCTCTAATGTTTCTTCTGTTGCTATGATCTCGTGAATGGTTCTGCTTGAATGGCAGTCTTTTATTTTCCTCTCTGTCAGTTAATAGCCAGGTCGAATGGAGAATTGGTCCTTTCAGTGTTTACCTTCCTATGTGTCTCTATCCGCCATTCTTTCTCTCTGTGTGTCCAAATCACCCTCTTTCACTCTCCCTGTCTCTATGTCTGTCGATCTCTTTCATTTCCCATTTCGCCATTTTGGAAAGTCTGAAATCCAGACACGAATAGCTTCACAAATGTCAAAATCTCGTATCTCCATTCCTCACACTCGAATGATAGCTGGAGTTCAAGGAGTCATTCATCTCTACCCTCTCCAAGATAGTTAGCGATTGGTAATAAATGCTGGCTCAGCCAGCGTTGCTCACATACCGTTAAAGTATTCACACAGATTTAATTATTGCTCTCTCTTTAAAATGGGGGCATCTCCCCAAATACAGTGGCTCAACTCGTGGACTTTACATTTACTTACAAACAGCTCCACTTCCCAGTCTCTGATTAAACGTAGCTTACTCCAAAGAATAAATGTAGAAGGCTTCAAGGTTGAGACATTTGGCAGACAACTTGCTTTGTTTATGTATTTGCTTTTTACTTCATGGGGTGTTCAAGTCACGGACAAGACCAAAGTTTGTTACTCATCACAATTTTTACTGAGTCTCTTGCTCGGCCATTTCAGAAGACAGATAAGAATGAACTGCGCTGCTGCGGGTCTGGAGTTATGCATAAAACAGACCTGTAGCGAAGGCATAGTTCCTTCGTGAAGGGTATTACGAGAGCAAATTCATTAAATCAGTTCTTCAACTGAGTTAACGTGGATATTGTGTGTCGGTCAGAACAACTGTAAGAAAATGAGGTATTATTCCAAGAAAAAGCCTTTTACAATGCAGGCCTTCCTTCGTGTTGTACCGTTGTCTCGAGTGGAACAGATTGCTTTTCCAACAATTGGTCAACAGAAGTATAAACATTCCACCACACATGCGAGCGTTGCCATGAGTTTTGGTGGCGAAAATACAAGCCAAAAACCACAGACTAAAAACTAGCGTTATACATATTTTTCTTTTCACAAGGTTGAAAGAAAATAAGAACCTAGATTTAGGGCGCAGCAAAAATATGGTGTTCACTGAGGACCGCACTGAGAAATCAAATCTTCCTGGGAAAATGCAGCTTAGTTTTTGTTGCTGATCATTATGAGGTGCATTAGATTACTAATCAGTGGAATTTTGCCTTTAACATGAGACGCTAGGCACTCCACCAGTGTTTCAATCTTGCTTCAAACAATCTGATCCACCATGCAGAAGAATGGAACTAAAGTTCTGTCACAGATGGCTTCAGCATTGATGAGTTTATGAGATGTTGTCGTTGGCGGTTCTTCGCCATTTGCGTTGAACAGAACTGGAGCTGACACTGGGTCTTGTGGCCATTCATTATCCGGACTACCATGTGCACTTTTCCTTTGTCCAGGGTGCGCAAGTCACCTCACATTGAATCTTTGTGAACCCATATCTCTTCCATTCTAACTTCACAAGGCAGTGACCAAACATTGCATCGCTATATGACAGCGACTGCTGCATGATCCCAAGTCAACGTTCGTTGGGGGTGACTCTCGGTAACATCTTATCTCTCTTGGAAAATCTGTCGAAAACAGTCGCATTGGTCAAAAGTAGGAACAAACTGCTAACCGAACATACTGTTTACATGTAATCTGAAAATTTCTCAATAATTCTATTCCTACCTCAATCTCCGAGGCTCTGATACTCTTTTCCGGTTGTCATTTTTCAGTTTTTTGGCACTAGTCTTCCACTTTTCAAAGCGGAAGTCAAATCATGTGAGCAGTTATAATTGACACAAAAGTAGCAACCCACTCAGCAATGGGGAAAGTTTCAAATAGAAACAACCTCATTGATGTCCCATAGTATTTTGGACACATTTCAATCAGGATTGTGGCCATCACCTTTACTTGTGTGAATATATTAAGTTTGTAGTGATCCTTGTGGATTTACATTGGTTTGAGGGCACACGACAGGTATTTCTGGAACGCTGAAAATAAAATGCAATGAGGAGGATTCAAGCTGACGTTAATGTGGGTCCTGGGAACATGTTCATCTGCATTAAAATGTATTATCATCGGAATAGTAATACTAAGAAGAATGCGCATAAACAGGCAACAACCTCTTTCAATCATTTGAGAATTCATTGATTTTGCAGAAAAAAAAGGGTTACATATCTCTTATTGCCAAAAGACGTCGCTCTGTCATTGTGTTTGCGGGTTCATTGCATCGGTCATGGATTTGATAACATTGTGGTTCAGCACCCAAACAAGTAGTCGAGGAAAAGCCTGTTATTAATCATGATGTAAAATCTGACCATTGTAATATGAGACAGTGAATTTAGTTAATCAATTATCGCCAGGAAGCGAAGCTGTCGTGGTGACCATTACACAGCTGGATTGTCAGAAAATCGCATATGTTTCATTAACGTACAAGAGGGAAAGAAATCTGCCACCGTCCATGATAGCCTTGAGATGAAGATTGACATGAAGAACTTAAGCTAAACAGAGTAGTGCTTCAATGTACATTGATTCTTCCCCCCCACCACGCACACAAAAGCACACACACACACACACACACACACACACACGCACACACACACACACGCACACACACACACGCACACACACACACACACACAAAACACTTCTGTTTTCATTAAATTATTTCCAAACCGATTCCATGATTTCAACATCTGTCCACTTGAATTGACGAACACTTTGTGTACAGTAGAAACAAATAGATCCCAAATCTTATTTAAAAAGCTAACATTCACAGATACCTGGTGCGAACCCAGGGCCAATCTTGCTCTGGTTACAGCTGAATTTCAAGTGGCTCTCTGCATTTACTTTTCTTTCATGTTGCATTTTATTTCATGACATTTCTACATTTCCTGAAATTTCTGTTCACATGTCAATCAACGTTTTTCTAAGTAGACGCCTTGGTAATTTCCCTGTCTCTCCCTCTGATTCACTTACATTGGTGTTCTCTGCAGCTGTCAGTTTCCATGGCTCCCGATCACTGCATGCATTTCTCTCATTGGTTAGTAATATAAATCCCTTCATGTCATTACGGCTAATCTTCTCGTCTTTCCCCGAATATCTTTCCTATTCCTTATTTCCCTGCACTTCCATCAGCTTTTTGTCAGCTGACTCCCCTGAATTTTTCTCTCTTAGTATCAATCCTTTTCTCGCTTGTGTCTCCTCGGACACAGAAACAATAATTTATCCTTGTGGTCCACAAGGTGACGTTCTGATCCAACCTATTTCTTCGAAACATGGAAATATTGTTATGTTCCTTTACCATTGCATCCCAAAATTTGGTGCGAGTTCTTCTTGTAAAAAGAAACTTTCATCAGTAATGTGCAGCCTGTGCAAATAAGTCGCATCTATCCAAGCTCAATTGCAACAATAGGACCCAAGAAATAGAAGCTATTGCCATATTGGCATCTGTTGTTGAATTTAAACATGGTCTTCGCTTACATTATAGACTCTGCCTAAATACGGAACAATAGCAGGAATCTGACGTGCTCAGTCCGAACAGACACAGGGCACGCGCATCCCCTTGCATTGCAACAGCTTTCAATCGAGTGAAGTATCAACGTCTGAACAAGTTCTTCTCCATGTACTCAACCTGAGCGAGAGAAGACATTCGTCCTCTCTCCATGGAACTGAAAGCGAACTCAGGCCAAGAGAAGTGAAGATGACTGTCTGGACGGCGCCTCATCAGTAATTCAACAGGTACAGCAGAGGCTTTTTGTCTTGGAAAGGATAAACGAGAAATCTGTCTCCGGGGCTGGTGTCAGTGAATGTGTGTAAACACCTTGGATTGATCCGTTCCTTCGGGAATGGTATAACTGTTTCTTCCAGTCAAAATCACTCTTTTGATTGTGCAACCGATTCAATTCCAACTAAATCAATTATTCAATGGGCTGCTGGAGATCTGAAACAAAAGCAGAAATTTCTGGCGAAACTCAGCAGGTGCGGAAACACCCCTGCAAAAAGAGTCAATGTTTTGAGTCAAGTAACACTTCGCTAGAGCAAAACACTGAATTCGAAGTTTTGACTATCTGCTTTCTTCTCTCCAGCAATATTCCTGATCCTCAGTGATTGTAACCAAGAAAATGCAATGAAAGAAATTGCGACTTCAAGGTTTTTGATTTTAGGTGAGTATTTTCCAGAGGAGCGTTCTTGCTTGAAGAACAGATTTCTTCTACTTCCTCGCAACAGTGAGTAGGAAGTGTGCACTCTCTCCAATCGCAGCAAATGCTTCCACAGGAGGCAGCGTCAGTTGAAATTAAATTAAATGCCTGTCGTGTTTAATTAGAAACGGTGTTATGAACGATTCATTCATTGTGAATAACAACATGCGATTTAGTTGTGACAGAACAGAATAGCTGTCGCAGTTTATCATTTCACATCTGCTGCTCATAACCAGCGATTCATATTAACACTCTGAGTTCAAAATGCACTGTTCGTCTGCTCCCCGCTTTGTATTACCTGTAGGGACTTCAAAGGTTATTGCACAGACATTTTAAAGGGAATATTCAGTACTGATATCAACGCGACATGAACTCCAGCGAAATCAATCCCAACCTAGTCAATCTCTCCTCATACATCAGACCCAACGTCCCTGGAATCAGTCTGGTAAGCCTTCGCCGACGCCCTCAAAAGCAAGACCATCCTTCCTCAGAAAAGGATGACGAAATTGCACAAAATATTCCAGACGTGTTCTCACCAATGTCCTGTACAACCGTAACAACACATCCCTGCTCCTGTACTCAAACCATATTGCAAAGGAGGCCAACATACTATTTCCCTTCTTTACCAAGTCGTGCACCTGCATGCTTACCTTCAGCGACTGGTGCACAAGGAGGCCCAGGTCCCACTGCCAATTTAGAGCAATTTCGGTCGCAATCTGTCTTCTTGTTTTTGCTTCCAAAGCGAATAACCTCATATTTATCTAAATTAGACAGCATCTGCCATTGATTTGCCCACTCAACCAACCTATCGAGATCGTACCGAAGGATCTCTGCATTCTCGTCACAGTTCACCCTCCCACCCAACTTACGATGATCTGCAAACTTGGAGATGTTACATTTTGTTCCCTGATCCAAATATTTAATATATATTCTGAATAGCTGGCATGCCAGCACTGATCCCTGTGGCACGTCAAGAGTTACTGCCTGCCAATTTGAAACGGACCCATTAATTGCCACTCTTGGTTTCCTCTCCGCCAAACAGTTTCCAACCATCTCACCACACTTGCCCATGAGGTATTTTTTTTTAAAAAGAAAAATACAACTTTAATATGATAAAGAATGGGGAGAAAAAAAGAGCTGAGGCCTGGTGCAGATTAGCTCCGATCGAGTTGAATGGTGGTTCAGGTTTGAGGTGCTGAATGTACTCGTCCTGCTGCTATTTTTGATGTCCTGATGCCGTCCCCAGACGGGACAGAATATGCTTTGTCGTTCTGCTGGAGATTTGCGCAAGCACAGTGGCCTCGGTGATTGGAGCATGGGTTGTAAATTGTCGGACTGAAAGGTGCGCTGTGTGAATACTTACCCTTGGGGGCTGTGACCATATCGGATCCATAAATGGTGAGAAATAAACAGATTCATTGAGAGTACAGCATGGACGGGGAGGCTTCATAAACATACAGTGAAGACACAATACCCGAAATAAGGCATTCCCTGTTCCGCATTGAAAGGAATTGGCCGGAAGCTGCAAGCCCACATCTCTTCGTGAATGATCACAGGGAATGGCCGTCATCTTTGCATGGAGAACGGGTTATCCGGGCGCATGAATATTCATCCTGGACCAGGAGAGAATCTTGTGAATGTCTCTGTTGGATTGACCGGGATAGAGCTTATAAACTAATTTTACGGGCAGTGAGGCGGGGAACATTTACACGCAGCAAAATCACACCAAGCGAAATTATAGACAGAAAGAAAGTGCGTGAAATCTCAGGCCTGGTAGTATCAAGGAGAGAAAAACTACTTCAACGTTTTGAATGACAAAGAGGAGTAACTAGACTGGAAATGCTAATTCGGATGAAACCTTTGCATATGTTGCTCGACATGCAACGTTACTGCTGCATTTTTTTGTTTTCATTTCAGTTTTCTGGCATTTGCAGTATTTGTTTTTGTTCAAGAAGAATGTTGACCTCATCTGTCTTCTATCCTGAACTCTCCCTGAAGTTTTTGTAAACTTTATTCCACAGAATATTAGAAGCAGTGTATCAACGGCTGTGCAACTCAAATAAAATGTATACTCAAGATATCAAAGAGTAACTTAATTCATCAGGAGCTGGTCAACATCAATCGTTGAATTTGGTAGGAAAAGATTTAACAATTCGAACTGTGGGCAAAAATTTCAGCTGCGAGTAAGAGTAATGAATTGGTTAAAAAGCCAATGTCAATAAGGCATGAATGGATCTGACACAGATAAATTGGAATCCAAACTGAACAATGATCTGCCTTTAAGGAATAAATGCTGCTGACATAGTCATGGTACATATTTTACAAGTGTTGCATAAGACAGTTGGCCTTCAAAGGTTAACTCAGAACCTATGGTACAGTCCTGTGCACTGAGATTTCGATGGCTCGCTCTGGACAGTGCTCGTGAGGTTCTCGTTTCTTGTTCAGTTTTTCGTTGATGTTACAAAACCATGTAACCCTGACCGACAGGATGTTTCAAGAACCAACTATACCTCTTGCCAACTGTGAATGTTTAACCTATTATCTTACTCTTATAAAACAGATTACCTTTGTTACCGAAGTCACTCCTCTTCTGCCAAAGGCTAATTGATTCATCATTGAATGTTAGCAAGTAGAATAATTTGTAAGGAGGGTTAGCATCATCATATCTACACAAACAAGATTCTAGGAGAACTAAGTGTCAGCTGCAGGCATAAATTACAAGACTCACAAAGGGGAATGATTGAGAAAACAAATCTAGAGCGCCCAAGATGGAAAAATAAAGAAATTAAGATGGTGGAGAAAAGAGTGCTTGTGACAGATATCAGGTTGCCACTGCAACTAGAACCAGGTGGAATGTGAAAGGTTCAGGGGGAACTGAATGAGCAAATAACAGAGGCAAAGATTGAGGATGAGCAGAAAGTGGAAGCCCAAATAGAAGGCTTATTGATTCAAATTTGTTAGCACAGAAATTGTAAAGATAATAAATGAGAAGTGAAGCAAATTAGAAATTGAAAATTAGATGTACAGTTCGAGGCAGACAGATAGCTGCTGTACTAAGTCTAGATTGTTCACCAAGAAAGTTGATGCTACCTTGATCATAGTGAAAGAGGATGAAATTGAGACACTCCATGTGTTTAAAACGCCACAGAGGAGGCATCAGATAGATTGCCTGTCAATGGCAAAGGACCAGATGAGTTGTAAACATTGATTACTGAGGGAAGTGAGTGCAAAGGTTCAGGAAGTAGTTCAAACCCTTAAGACCCGGGGATGGTGACAAAGGCCTGTAGAATGGCAAACGTACAGCCTTGTTCAAAAAGGAAGTAAAGATAAGCTCAACAATCACGGATCAATCAGTTTACTTTGGTGGTGGCGAAGCCTCCAGAACCAATGATTCAGACGAAAATGAACAGTCGGTTGGGTAAATTTAGGTCAATTTAGAAAAGTCTTGATGGAGTGACAAATGGACAAAATATGTTTTCCTACCTTGCGTACATTTTTGATGCAGTAACAAAGAGCGTTCTTACAGTTCATGCTGTTGATGTTCTTTACATGGACTTGCAAATGCATTTGAGCAAATTCCGTGCTGTAGGCTTGAGAGTGAAGTTCGAGGTACATGGAATAACAAGAACAATAGCAACTTGAAGATGAAACTGACTGACAGGTCAGAGGAAGAGATTACTGTACTGGTTATTGTATGTCTTTCAGACTACAGGAAGGTTAATGTTGGAGTTTGTTAGAGACTGCTGTTACGAATAAAACATTTCATGATTTACATAAATGATTGAGATCACAGCATAATTTCAAAACCTGCCGAGTCGTGCGTGGGCCCAGACTAATGACAGGTTCCCTTCCCTGAAGGACATCAGTGAACCAGTTGGGTATTTATGAAAATCCAGCAGCTTTCATAGTCACTTCTTCCACATGCAAGCCCCGAAAATGACCAGATTCATTCAGCTGCATTTCACAGCCTGCCTTTGTGATTTTGTGTGCTCTCTCTCACTCTCTTTATTCTGTTTTAAATCAATTTCACAGGGTGTCAGAAGCAGGGCACTTGCAATAAGGAAACTGAAACCAGTCATTACATCAGGATCAGGCAGATATGCCTCATTTACCGCAACCTGAATAGCAACGGATTTTAAATATGGAAGGACAAAGCATCATGCACAACAGAAAAAAAACGCAGAAATGTGGGCACTGTGGAGAAGGATACCGTTACCTGTCTGTGCTGGAAAATCATCGCCACAGTCACACTGGGGAGAGACATTTCAACTGCATGGAGTGTGGGAAAAGTTTCACTCGGTCATCCATCTTCCTGAAACACCAGCGAGTTCACGCTGGGGGAGAGACATTTTAAATGCTTAGTCTGCGGGACGTGCTGTAAAAGCTCCAGCAATTTATTGGCCCATCTACGTGTTCACAGTGATGAGAGACCTTTTCAATGCTTGGACTATGGGAAGTGCTATAAAGATTCTGGGGATCTGATGCGCATAGTCACACTGGGGAGAGGCCTTTTAAATGCCCAAACTGTGGGAAGTGCTATTAAAGTCCCAGGGCACTAATGAACTGTCAATGAGCTCACACTGAATAGAGACCTTTTGAATGCGTCGACTCTGGCAAATGCTTTAAACTTCAAACAATCTGATCCCCCAAAAACGAGGTAACACTGGCCTGAGGCCTTCCAAGTGTACAGGCTGCGGGAAATGCTTTAAAAGTTCCACAGATTTGATGAACCATCAACGTTTTCTGCTGACAAACCTTTTAAATGTTCAGACTGTGGAAAATGCTTTGAAAGTTCTGGGGAACTGATGTCCCACCAATGTGTTCACACGAAGAAGAAACCTTTCAAATGTTTGGATTGGGGGAAGTGCGACATAAATTATGGAGTACTGGCTTCTCATCTCCGTGTTCACCCGGAGGGAAGGCGGTTCACGTGCCCTCACTGTCGGACCGGATTCAGACAATCAATTGATCTCACTGAGCACCAGCGAATTCACACTGCGAGAGGCCGTTCACCGATTCCATGTCTGGGGAATAATTCCCTCGGTCGTGTCGCTTTGTCACACACCAGCGAGTTCACGCTGAGGAAAGACTGCTCAGGTGCTCCTACTGTATGTCTGGATTCGGGCAATCAACTCATCCGACTGCACAGCAGCGGGTACACATTGGTGAGAGGCCATCCGCCTGCACTGAGTGTGGGATGTGATTTGGCGGACTTGTAATCTGCTGAGACACCAACGAGTTCACAAGTGATTTCAGGAGTTGGATTTTGCTTTCCGTTACACCCAGGACTGAACCCTGTGGATTGGTTTCCTTTTGTCATGATGTTACCAAATTCAAACACAATTTTTGGTGTGACCCCCCTGAAGAAAAGTCAGCAAAATTGGCTTTGTGTTAAACGCATAATGTGTTGAGACTTTGCGGTAGCTCTGATACAATTTAATTACTTTTGTAGAACTTTCCCTTTCGCTTGTCTCAAGGGCCTATCTTCACCAGTTTGAGAACGACCTTTTTTTCAATCACTGAAGGAAACAAGGGTTATGAGGAAGTGGCAGGAGAGCAGAGTTGACGATTATCAGATCTCCTATGATCTCATTGAATGGTTGCACATATTCAATAGGCCAAATGGCCTACTCTGTTTCAACAAATCATGGATGGCAGTGTTTTTAACACATGGTGGAAGACCCTACTATCGGCAAAATGATGCTGCACGTAATCCTGAATCGACGTTCTCATTGTGGATATTATGGGTATTGAACAATCATTCTGACTAACTTGATTCCCTTTTATTATGAAAGGTATTGTCGTTATTTGTAATTCAAATCCAAAGCAATATGCCAATTTCCCACACAAGTGCATCTTGCTCTACCAAACGGAGAACTTGATCACAGACATAATTTTCAGGGACAGAAATCCAATCCGGAGATTTACGCATTGCCTTCTGGGCCAGATGGTGTGGATTTACAAGGAAACAATACATTTATTGGACTTTATGTGGGTAAGGCAGGTACAAAATGAAACAGTAACTTGCAGGGATGGTGGGGTCGGAATGTGATTGTTGTAGATTTATAACAAAGGGGATTGTACTGTAGGAGAATGGTGAACAATGCAGCAAATTGAGAGAAGTTCAGTGGTTAGACATTTCGCAGGAATAGAGTCAATGGAGCAGAAAGTGAGAGTCTTGGACAAGATGAGCTCTATCAAGGCATGCCGGAAAATTGCAGGGAAAGTGGCGAAAACTGCACATTCAGGGCTCACATCCGGAAGAACATTTAAGGCAGTTTGTCCCAGTGACCAATTGGAAGGGAGGAAACTCATGCATTCCTTGCACTTGCTGTTGGAGGTGAGGATTGAGGAGGTTTGAGAGAGGGAGAGTTCATCAAAAATAATAAAAATCTGTTCGGTATTAAAATGACTCACCACACTGTGTGATCGATACGCACCTGATTTATTTGGCAGTCATAATATTGGCACCTTTAACTAGGCTGCAGTTTATTAACATCAGCAGAAACAGACCCCAATGTACATGGATCAGTTCTAATGTGATTAACGGCAAAATCCATCACTACAGCTACTTGTGACATCGCTGGTGTCTCACCAGATGGGTTGAATGAGCAAATTTCTTCTCACACATGGAGCATGCATATGATCTGTCTCCAGTGTGAACGCACTGATGTAATGTCAGATGAAATGATCGCCTGAATCCAGTCCCACAGTGAGAACACCTGAATAGTCTCTCATCGGTGTGACTATTTTGGTGGGAAATCCGTTCCCCCAGAGCTTTTAAAGCACTTCCCACAGTCTGGGCATTTAAAAGGCCTGCCATCCGAGTGACCATATTGATGTTGTTTCAGTTGACCAGACATTTAAAGCACTTCCCACAGTCTGGGCATTTAAAATGTCTCTCATCATTATGAACACGTTGATGGCATTTCAAGTCCCCAAAATGTTTAAAGCATTTCCCACAATCGAGGCACTTAAATGGTCTTTCATCAGCGTGATCATGCCAGAAGAACTTGAAATGGGTTGGGTCTTTGAATTCCTCACCACAGTGAGAGCACCGGAATAGTCTCTCATCTGTGTCAGTATATTGATTTACAATCCGTTCCCTGGAACTTATAAAGCACTTGTTGCAGTCTGGACATTTAAAAGGTATATCTTCAGTGTGAACACGTTAATGGGACTGCAGATGGCTCGGACTATTAAAGCAGTTCCTGTAGTTAGGGTATTTAAATGGTATCTCCTCAATGTGAGCCTGCTGGTGTGACTTGAGGCCATTTGACCGCATGAATCCAATTTCATATTCAGAGCAGGTGAATGACCTGTCCACAATGAGAAGGCACCAGTGTACAATGAGTTGAGATGAACACGTGATGCCAGCCACGCAGGCAGAAGTATCTGAATCTTCTCTCCTTAGTGTGAACACAACGTTGGGACATCAGGCCACCAGAACTTTTAAAGCACTTTCCACAGTCTGAACATTTAAAAAGGTCTTTCTTCAGTGTGAATGCATTGATGGGACTGCAGGTGGATGGAAATTTTAAAGCTCTTCCTGCAATTTGTATAATGAAGAGGTATCTCCTCGGTGTGAAATCGCTGGTGTGTCAGCAGAATGGATAACTGAGTGAATCCCTTCCCACACAGGGAGCAGTTCAATGGCTTCTCCACAATGTGAGCACCTTGGTGAATTTGTAGTGCAGAGCGGTGATTGAATCCTTTCTCATAGTTCCACATTTACACGGTTTCTCCCCATTGTGACAGCATTTGTGCTTCTTGAGCCCAGTGATTGGCTGAAGCCTTTTCTGCACAAAGAATATGTGTATCTGTTTTCCCCGTCGTGCATGGTGCTTTCTCCTTTCATGGTTAAAAGGTGGTGACATTCTAGTTGTGGTGAATTGAGTGACTCCATCAGATGATGATGTGATGTTTGGTTTCAGTTTTATGACTTCAAATCCTCCTCTTCACATACCCTGTGAAATTGATTTAACACAAAAGAACGGAACAGAGAGAAGCCACAAAAAAAACAATGTACAGGCAGTTTGTGAAATTGTATTGGGTGAATCTGGCAATTCGCTGTGTTGACACTTGGGTAAGGTGACTACGAAAGCTACTGGATTGTCATAGAAGCTCAACAGGGGTTAAAATAATGTCAATCAGTGAAGCTACCTGCTCCCTGGCTCTGGCCGAAACAAGACTGTTGAACCTGTCTGTCGCAGAGTACGTGAGAAAAGAGAGAGGCTTCGTGAGGAAGTAGGAGAGACAGGGGCAAAGGAGAAGGATTTTATATCTGTACCTTTCCAGAAATTGATTGCGATCTCTCAACTCCTCAATCCCCATCAGTCTAAAGAATCAGGGTTGCTGATCTTTGCAAAATCCATCACCAACACTGTACTCTACATACATGCAGTCCTGACCTGTTTGATTTCCTGTACTGGAGGAGCAGAGACTTCCTTTGACGAAATGTTAAAGGATGAAAGTCAGTGTCTTCCGCCCGTGAACTGTCTGGCAGTGAAACAGACTTTTCAGAATCTCGGTCCCATGTTTCACCCCAAACTAAGATTCCAACCATTTGTCCATATCATCAGTAAAACCGTCTATTTCCACTACATTTTACCGCCCAACTTCGGCCCAGTCTCAGCTTATCTCCTTCTGAAACTCTCATCCATTCATGACATCAACATAGGTGTACCAAATGGATGGTGAAGACCGTTATCTCAGACTAAAACAGATGTGAAGCAGATGTGAAAATAAATTGCAGATAAAATTTCCTTCAGAGAATCGTGATGTACTGCACTTTGCTAAGGCAAACCAGAGCAGGAATTGCAGTTAATGATCGGGCCCTGGGGTAATGTTGAGAAAGAGACCTAAGGGTGCAGATTGTGGAGTTTCAGGAATATAGGGTGCGAATAAAGCATTTGGCACAATTGCCTTCATTGATCAGTGCATTCATTACAGAAGTTGGGTGTCATGTTGTGGAGAAACAAGACATTCATAAGGCAAGTTTTGGAATAATATATGCAATTCAGCTGCAGAAAAGATTTACAAGATGGGGAGAGTTTGAGGATGCTGGTGCCTCTTTCCCTGGTCCGTCAGAGTCTGAGGGATGTCCATACAGAGGTTTATAAAGTCATGGGGATTTATAAAATGTGAATAACGAAGGTCTTTTTCTCAGGGTCGGGGTTTCCAAAACTAGAGGTCATAGTTTTAAAGTGAGAGGGGAAAGATTTAAAATGGACCTGAGGGTCAACTTTTTCACAGAGAGGGTGACCATAGATAGAACTAACTGCCAGAGGAAGTGTTCGAGGTGGATAAAATTACAACATTTAAAAGGTATCTGGATAGGTCGATGAATAGGAAGGGTTTAACTGAACAGGGCTAAACACAGGCAATTGGAACTAATTCAGTTTGGGATGTGTGTTCAGCACGGATGATTTGACGGAAAGATTTGCTTCTGTGCTGTATGACTCTATGACTCATTCCATTATTATCTGTAGAATTATCAATCTTAACACGTCCCACATTCAACCTCCCTGTAATTGAGATCGCCAACACTCTGCTGTCTGTCTCTTTACTCACACCAACTCTTGCCAAGCCGTCCACGGTGACATCACAACGTTCTCCTTCAAGATGGCTGCTGTGAAGGGGTAGATGGCCCTATGAAGATTGCATCCCTGATGCCTGCACACACCCTGTTCTTTTACCACCATGTCAGCCGTAAACCTTGGCTTATTCCTTGGATGAAGAACCTGATATCCCATTGAGGGGCCTGGAAGTTCTTTTTTTGGGGTTTGAGGCGTTCTGCCTTGGGTCTGCACAAATAAGTGATCACCATAAAGGATGTGAGACTCCATGAGTTATTTAAAAGGAAATTCATGAAAATGATTCAAGAATTGAGGGATATTAGTTGTAAGGTCAGGCTGGAGAAACGGAAGATATACTGCACGGAGAAAAGGAGATTGAGGTGAGATTTGTTGAAGGTGTCTCATGTTATGATAGCTTTAGTTAATATAGGTTAAGATCAGCTGTTCCCAAGAGCAGATGGTGAAAGTTTCTTGGACACAGAATTATGGTTTCGGCAAAAGTTTTTGTTTTAATTTGTGGAATTTGGCATTGCTGACTGGCCAGCATTGTTCTCCGTCCCTTGTTACCGATGAAAGGTAACAGTGATCTGCCTCTTGAACTGTGGCTGTCCACTTTCTGCAGGTTGACCAACAACGACATTAGGGAGGGAATCCAGGACTTTGACCCAGCGACAGTGAAGAAAGACCAGTATATTTCTAAGTCAGAATGGTGAGTGACCCGACAGAAATTTGAATGTGATAGGATTCCCACGTATCTAGTGCCTTTGGCCTTCGAGATTGAGGCGGTTGTTTCGAAGGTGAATCTGAGAAACCTTGGTCAACTCTGTTTCTGACTCTCCCCTCTCAAAGACTTATTCCCAAATTCTTCTCCCACGTCTCTTTTCTCCATTCAAAGTTTTCTCCCTCTCTGCCTGTCTCCAGTTCTCCAGATCCTGTCTGAAGTCTGAGAATCAGATCAATGCGCCAATCAGTCCTGACGAATGGTTTTGTTCCGAAATGTTGACATTTCTGCTCGTCGGATGCTGTCTGACTTGCTGTGCTTTTCCAGCTCCACATTTATTGAGTCAATTATAATCTGTACTAGTCACATGGGCTGTAAAGTTGCTGTCCACAAGATCCATCACCAAGTCTGCCACACGTGTGCACAGGCATCTCTGAAACACAATGGCGGCCATGAACAAGGCCATGTGCAGTATAATAAAATAGCAACGCGGGACCTGCAGTGTTTTATTCGATGATTGTGGTCTACAGTAGGTGTTTATGGATCCTCCCCGTTATTTTGCTAGTCATACTGACTGACCGCCGACAGAATAACTCCCATCGTCATTATTGGCCTCACACATGCTCAGAACATAGTGCAGCACTGCACAGCCACATTGTTCCCTGTTATCTGAATAGAGGACATTGAACACCACAGGGTGTTCTGGGTAAATCTACAATTGCTCAATTTGTTAGATTATACTTATTCAGTGGGGCTGAGAGTGTCATCGATTCCGCTCAAGTTCCACTCCTCATGGTCTGCAGTCCCCCAGGTGGAGCTTTGCTGCTGCTGTGTTTTGCGATTCTTCAGCAGCAGAGAAGCTGTTTTCATTTGTTGAGCTATGCTGGGCCATAATTAGAAGAAAAGTACGTGTGTTAATTTCTTTGAAAACATGATAGAAAAGATTGAATATTATGAACGTCTATTCCTTATCAGTCTCTCAGAAATTGAATATCTGAGTAGTCGTAATTCATTTGATCATTTTAAAATGTTTTTTTAAAATCAGTCCTGTTTCACTCATTGTTTTGCCAAACTCAGATTCAGCACAGGCTTTCCTCCTTCTTATTTCCTGTACTTCTCCTGACAGGTCTTGTTGACGACGAGGGATTGATTGTCCTGGAAACTCACAACAAGAGGAGTGAAGGAGTATGTGGTTCTGTCACTGGTTCCAGGGCCTGAGGTCTGGAACCTGAGTTGACTGAGCAAGTGAGTCACTGTAAACCACTGTTAAACAACTTTTCCACAAAATTTCAATCAAGATTCATTTTACCAATAAAACAATACAGAGTGGATTAATAATTTCACTCATTGAAATTCTGGGGCAACAATTGTGTCCTTGGAAAACATGAACTGGCGGTAACATTGGGCAGGAAGAAAACAAGAAACCAAAACTGAACGAGAGGCTGCGTTTAACTCCACCACACAATAAGACTATGGCTGGTTGTGGCTAACTTGAACATACAGGTAGCTACAGTATGTTGCAAAACACAGGTCTCCTTATTTTACAAATAGAAAATAAAGAAAAGCTGGAGTGCAATCTGCATTATGAATTAAAGTCCAGAGGCTTATGTTGTCAGGTTCCATTTCTTAAATTCTGGCTCGTTTGCAGTTTATTTATGAACTTTATGAGGTAGGGAATTGAGCTGAATCATTATCAATTTCTTCTATATCTTATTTGTAGAGTGGAGTGTTTCCTCCTTAATTTGATCACAGATTTTTTTTCTTTATTTGTACAAACTTGTGAAAAGAATAAAAAAAAAATATTTTGTTTTCACGTGAGGCAGGAGGGAGAGTTGTGGGATGGGAATTTACAGCTTGAGGGAAAATGAGAGGAAATAAATGTTCCATGTAAACTGGAATTTCTGTTCTAAGTTGTTAATCTGGACTGTTTTCAAAAGCTACTTTGAGTGGGGATCGGGAAAGAATTCTAAATGGGCAATTCAGCCAGTCATCACTTCAAGATCTGACAGGATTTTAAAATTTATTGGAATCTGCGTTTCATCAGTCTTTAAATGTGGAGAAAGAAATGACTGAAAAATCACCAAACCTCACAAAATAAGAATGAGAGTCCGTGAATGGACTGAGGAAAGACCTTTATCCAGTTACACAGCCTGGGTGACAGTACTCCATTGAACTGATTGTTGAAAGACGTTTGACCAGTTACACAGCTTTTTTCAAAAAAAAAATACGGCATTCCCAATGGGTGAACACACATATGTGTTCTGTATGTAGACAAAATTTCAACTGATTGTCCAACATGGAGAAAAACAAGGACGCCCACACCATGGATTAATCGTGGAGGCTGTGGGAAGGGAATCAATGACCGATCCCAGAGGGAGATTCACCAACACAGTCACACTGGGAAGAAGCCGTTCATCTGCCCCATGTGTGGGAGGTAATCACATCATCATCAATGTCACAAAGCCGCAAGAGGGCTCACACCGGGGAGAAGCCATTAACCTGTTCCATGTGTGGGAAGGGGTTTAATTTTCTGTCCAGTCTTCTGCCGAGGTGCCAACGGGTCCACATTGATGAGAGGCTGTTTAACTGCTCTGATTTTAAGAAGAGATTTAAAGGGCAAGAGGATCTGGTCAGACAGCAGCTCGTTCAGACCAAGAGGTGGTTTAGTTACTCTTACTGCAGACACTCATGGAAACTGATAAAGTGAGATCAATTTCATGCTGGGGAGAGACTGTTCACTGCTCTAGTGTAGGTAGCAATTCACTCAGTTATCTCCCTTCAGTTCACACCAAAGTGTTCACACTGATGACAGACCTTTCAACAGTTCTGAATGTGGGAAGACCTTTAATACTACAGGTGATCTGCTGAGACACAACAAATTCACACAGGGGAGAGGCTGTTCATTTGCTCCATGTATGGGAAGCAATTCACTCAGTCATGCTACTTACGGACACAGCAACGTGTTCACAAGTGACTGCATGAGATGGATTCTGTTGTGGTTGCTGCTGTTCATTGCAACAAAGTTCATTCTGACAGCAGGAATTTACTTGTGTTGATGTAGTTAATCCCGTAACTGAGTTGAAATTTAATTACTCTGACAGATTACAACATAGAAATGTAATTTGAAAAAGTGTATCAGGTCAGTATTTTCTTCATGTTGCAATGACAATAAATGATGTCCTGTTGATCACTGATGTATTTTCGCCTTCTTGCCTCTCTAACTCTGGAGAATTTCTATTCTCATACTTCAGTTCCTCTTTGGGTAAGTCCCAACAGGCAGTTTTGCAGAATGCGTCTGTTAATCTTGTTTTCCAGCAAAGCTACTGGTAACTCTCCCGGGATCAGTACAACAAAACCTGGTCTTTCTATAATTTTTGGCCTTGAGACACAATGTGTGTCCCCCAGCAAACATCAAATGAACCAGCACAACCACAGAATTTGCTGGAAAAGCTCAGCAGGTTTGGAAGCAGCTGTGGCGAGAAATCAGAGTTAACGCTTCTGCCTCGGAGACCCTTCCTCAGAACCCGTGACCTGAAACATGAACTCTGATATCTGTTCACAGATCCTGCCAAACTTGCTGTGCTTTTCCCGCGACTTCTGTTTTTGTTTCAGATTTACAGCATCTACAATCGTTCCGTTTTTAACAAATAAACCAGTTTTGCGTTTCACACGCAGAGTCGAATCTTTCCAGCCCCTGCATGATGTGCGCAATGTTGAGTCAGATGGCAAGATATGCTGAAAGCCCAAAAATCAGATTCTCAATGCCAGGGGATGAAAAGTCAGATTTTCCACCCAAGCATTTCATGGAAAGATGAGAATTTTGCTGGTAAGTAGTGAGAACCTTATTTGCAAGCACTTACACCCCATTCTCACCTATTCTCACTTGATACATTTGCAATTTGACATTCTCCCATTTGGCAGAGAGAAACTTGATGTGACAATTTCTAACATCTAAGTCATAGCTGGCACTTAGTTGCCCCAAGCTTGTTCCTCTGGGTCTCCACCTCGACAGAGTTCTTTAACATTTCAGAAAATGCCCCTTGGGCAGTGAATGCCTCCATCTTTCATCTTCTGAGGTTGACGCAGGAAACATACCAGCCTCCCCACCACTCCAAGGCACTTTCCTGATTCACTGAGTGAACAGTTACCACTTCGCTTTGCAGCATACCAGAAGAGCTCTGTGGGAATGTGTGGAAACTCAGAACTGATAAGGTCAACAGAGATCTCAAGAAACAAAAAGAAATGAATTTTAAGGGGATGGCCTTGATTAAAAGCTGAGATGTGATGCAATCTGCATTTGGTAAACAGCTTCTGCCACACCTTGAGTGGACAGAGTCACGAGGTTTCCTGTCTGAGGCTCTGCTGCTGAGCAATGCGAGACTCTTTTCGGGAAAAATCGCACGAATCAGACACTGACACAGAACAGGTTAAAGAGATCTGTAATAATAGAATTCTGCATGTGAAACCAATGCACTTTTCAACTGTGTGCAGTCCTAGCCACAAACAACATTAGCCATGTCATTGATCATTCAATGTTAATCACAGTTATCTCTGTGAAGCAGAAGTATTTGCAGATTAAACATATTTTGTCTTTCCGCAGAGGTGAGGGAACACAAACCAGTCAGCCATGGTATTATTAAATGGCACAGCAGGCTCGAAGGGCTGAATGCCCTACTTTTCCTAATTTGTATGTTTGCAAGTTGACAGCGAGTACCTCACTACCTGGTTTCCAGGAGCAGCATCCCTGGATGCACCACAGTGACTGACCAAATGCCCTCGGCATCACCTTCCAAACCCATGTCTCAATCACCTCGAAAGGTGAGGGCACCAGATGTTGGGGAATACCAGTGCCCACAATTTCTCATCCAAGTCACACAGCATCCCGACTTGGAAATGCACCGTGGTTCCTTCACTGTTGCATCGCCAAATTTGTAAGGCTCACTCTTTTATCATCTGTTTCTGACTTGAGTCTAACTGATACATTTAATTAATTGGAGGACGTCATCCTCAATTCAATGTGGGGCTCAAAATTCATTGCATTATTTTACTTCAGTCAAAATGTAACTGTTCAGAAGATGGTCAAGTTTCAGTGAAACTTATTACCCAGGCCAATTTACTGATGTTTGAAGATCTTTCCTTGTCTCACGTGCATCTGCTCTCACGCTGACATTTCTGTTCTCAACTCACGGCAATCTTCCAGTGACAACAAACATAAGCTTCCAGAAATCAGCTCATCTTTCAATTCAGCACTTCACACATTCCTGGACTCACCAGTAAGACCAACAATTGCAGACTGTGAACTCTGCCCCCTATTTTGTTTTCATTTCTTGTTTCAATTTGTTTCTTTGTCAGCTGCTCAACTGCTCCAGGCACATCTTTTCTTTCTTTTACAGCCCCAACTCCATTCTCCTTGGTGCAGAGAGGCAAATTACTGTTGTGTTTCCTGGTGGGCTACTGCCTAGGATGTAGTGCTCTCATCACTGTAGCCTGGTTTTGATCCTCGATTAGGGACGGGGGATTCATTGTTTTTGTATGAACTGTTAAATGACCAGTTATGCTTCACGGTAACACTGCAAAAAGAGAGCACCTTTGCCAGAACCACTCCGGGTTTGACATCAGAGATGAAACCATCACACTGGACCGGGAACAAATCACACATCTGTCTGCTCCTGAGTATTTAGCTGCTCCTAAATATTGGCTGCGGGACGACATAAGCTGTGTTCCTTATGGAAACACGTGAAAATCTTAGACTGCTTGATAGCTTGGATGTGTAAATGTTGTTTCCCCTTTTGGGATAGTCTATTGACCAGCGGGAAGAATCTCAGAATAATAATCAGACATTTAAGACAGAGATGAATAGGAATTCAATATTGGGGTGAGGAGAAATTTCTTCTCTCTGAGTGTTGTCACTGTGTGGAATTCTTTACAACAGAAGACTGTCGATTCTGTCTCATTCAGTCCATACAAGGATGTGACAGACAGATTTTTAATCAATAATGAACTCAAGTATTGGAGTGAAATGCAGGAAATTTGTGTTGACAATTATCAGATCACCAGCTTTCTAATTGAAGAGACGATGACTCAAAGCCTGAAAGTACATTTCCGTGGAATGGGTCAGAAAGTAACTGAGTGATTGTGAATAATATGTTGGAAAGTTCCATCAGAGATAGAGGTAATCTTGAAGCAACCACCTGAGGGCAAATGTGTTTTCTTTGCCTGTGAAATTTACCACCTCTCAAAATCTGGACAAAAGAAGTGAAGCAGTGATGGTGATGTCCCTGTTAAACCACGACTCTGTGGCATGTTGGAATTGGCCATGGACGGGATTTGTACTGCAACAAATTATGCATCTTACTGCAGATCGGTATTCTGCAGTTTCGCCTCCTACCTGGCTCCAGTGCAATTCACAGCATTTCTATCAGAAAATGTAACCGAGAATATCAGAGTTCGAAAATTGGGTTTTGGAAACTGCTTGTGGGAGGATTTCATCTTCCCCTTTTCTAATGATGTTGGGACGTTGACTCTGATGTTCTTGATCTGAGACATTCGAAGGATTCTCATTCCTGCACATGAGGAATTCAGATCTCATCTCTGCTTGAGAGTATTGAGAAAATTAACATGAGGCCTGCATTGGAGTCTCTTATTGGTAATATGCAGTATTTCTTGATAATTACAGAACTTGACTGTATTTTCTGTTAACTTGATTCAATAGTCAGCTAAACCAAGGATTTTGTGTGCTGTCATTACATCATTGAACTTGATGGTGACTCAGGGAGTATTGAGGCTTGAGAATCAGTCCTCTTTCCCAAGTGCATTTTTACATTGGCTTTCATTCTCTCATAGAGTCAGAGAGTCATCTTACACAGAAACAGACCTGTTGGCTCAACGAGTCCATGCTGAACATAATCCCAAAATAAATCAGTCCCACCTGCCTGCTACTGGCCCATTTCTCTCCAAACATTTCTTGTTCATGTACTTACCTAAATGTCTTTTCAACATCATCACTGTGTCCACATTCACCCCTTCCTCAGGAAGTTCATTTCACACACGAACCACCCTCTGTATAAAACACATTACCGCTCATGTTTTTTTTCAATCTTTCTCTTCTAACTTAAAATGTATGTCCCCTCGTCTTGAAATTCCCCATGCCAGGTAAAAGACAATTACCATTAACCCTATCTGCACCTCTCAGGATTTTGTAAACATTTATAAGGTCACCTCTCAATCTCCTATGCTCGAGTAGAAACAGGCCCAGCCTACCCAGCCTTTTCCTGAAACTCAAACTTTCCATACCATGCAACATCCTGGTAAATTCTTCCGAGCCCTGTCTAGCTTAATAATACTCTACTTTCGCCCTGTTCTTTATAATCATTCCTTGGTGGTCCTTCAAATTTGTCCTACCTTCTAACCTTTATAAGTTCGTACAGTGTTCTTTTCAATTTGGTAGTGCTCTTAACTTCATTATGTTGTCACATTCTGACTGGGATATATTGGTGCTAAGAGTTAATAACTTTTTTTTAAAGGTTTGCCACCATACCATTACCGACGAACATAGTTTCTCGATTTGCTTTGTCTAGTTCTGCCTTTATACTATCATACTTACCTGTATTTTCATTTAAAATGATACTCTTAGACATGTAAGAAAATCCTGAAATCTGCTTCACGTAGAGTCACACTTTCATGTCCCTGACCATGAACAAACTAAGAAGAGCATACCCGAGGAGCGATGACTGTCACTTGGAACAAACTGTCTGGGTAACTCTCTCTCTGACGTGTTGCAGTGCTTGTATTACAGCCTTCGGTTCGGCGATTATGAGCTAAGGCTCCTCTAGCTACAGACACTTGGTGAGGGCATGTCGGTCCGGGATCACTCCAATGTCCAGGACTTCATCGTGAAGTCACAATATATCACCTTCACTGCCATCTTGATTGGCCTCGAAAATTTATGATATTACTTAGGCAATTTTATGCAAAATTTACTATCTCTTGTCTTGTATCTATTTATGTTCTCATTATCAATCATGGGTGCAACCTACACTGGGAGAGGATATTCATTAGCTAATTGTGGAAAGAGATTCACTTGGCCATCCCATTTAGCAAAACAGAAGCACTGGCAAAGAGGCAGACAGTTCTGATGTTGGGAGTGCAAAAGGATTTCCATAAGTTTCCTAACTTCAAACCTGCAAACTTTGAAACTTCAATGGATTTTTTCCATAATTGCCACGTTCAAACTGGAGAAAGGTTATTTTAAATGAGTTTAAAATGAGCAGTAATTCATTTATTCTTCTGCATTCTTCAAGGTTCCCATGACAGCAAAACAAAACTATTAGCTCATTGATTTCAGTGTCATTTTGCAGGCAAAGTATGGAGAATTGAAACCAGACGAGATAGAGTGAAGAAAGAGACTGTAATTGGAGGATTGAAACTTTATAAATGTTTCAAGCCTTTGGAGTTAAGCCGAGCAAGGAGCCAGAGGATGAACAGATTAACTGCAATGATCGATTGAAATTTCAATGTGCCACGATCGAGCATTGCTGCTGCACATATTTCGCAGCGGTCAGGTCTGAAAAAAAGAAATGAGCAGCAACGCTGTTAGGGAACAAAGAGGTTGGTGGTGAACAGAACCAGCGTCCCCTTGAATTTTCATTCTAGCTGTGCAAGTCTCCAAGTACAGTGCATGGTCATGACTTCTGAAATTGGAAATCAATGCCAGTCAGAGCAGCCAAACTTGGAGCAACTGCGCACACAGTTTCGAGGGAATGTGGAATTGCACAACAGTATTTTGGGAGATCTCACATTTCCACTGGGATGAATGTACTAAGCTGGTCAGGAATGCATTGAAATCGTCAAGTCTAAAGATAACGCGGGCACAGACGATGGTTCAAGCAACAGATAATGTGGGCTGGGGTGGAGATGGCTGACATTATGGGAATTGAAATATGTGGTTCGAGTGACGGTGTGGTTTTTGTGGTTGGAAATTTATGTTGAGGATAAACTTATGACTGAGATTATGAACAGTGTGGTTCAGCCTCACTGACAGGGAAGAGGGATAGACCAGTAGTTTGAGAGTGGAATGTGTAGCTGTAACTGAAGACAATTGATTTGTCTTCCAAATATTTACTTGGGGGACATTTATGCACATACAGCATTTAGGTGTGGGACAATTTAATAACAGTGGAGGGCTGGATAGGGATGGTGGCGTGATAGAGCTGGTAGTTGTCAGTGACCACGTCAAAACTAACACAGTGCTTCTGGATGATGTCAACCACGTGTGTGTAGATGAGAAATAGGAGGGACCAATGATAGCTCATTGGAGGGACACCAAGTTCAAGTCTAATTTTTTTTAAAGAATTGATGAATGTGAAGATTTTCGGGACAGTACGAGGAGAGTAATCTGTTAACAATATCAGTGTGCATCTTTGGTGAGAATGGGGTCAGTGGAACAAAAGTGGGCCTCGTGGAAAGACAAGCTCTGACAGAAGATAAACTGGAGAAAGCTGTAGGGTCAGGGGTCAGACAAGGAGGAAATGGACAGGCATTTTGTTCCAGGGAGTTAATGGAATGGAGGGAGCAGCAGAGGCAGCCGAATGGATTGTCTGAATCTTAGTGGCAACAAAGCTCCTTGAAGTCATTATACTTGTTGGAGGGAAGTGAGGAGAGGGAGAGCCTTCAAAAGAGACTCACTTGTGTAAGAGATATATGTAAAAAAAACTAAACACATCAAAGACAAAGCTAATTCATGTGAAATTTATTCTGAATATTCACACCTAACACTGTTCTGGAATTTATTAACATCAGGAGAAAACGACCAAATGAGAAATGGATGGGTACAACATTTGATTAACAAAAAATCCGACTGCTGCAGCCACAAATGAACACAAACGTGACTCAGAAAATGGGATGTCTGAGTGAATCTTCCCACACTCAGAGGAAGTGAACAGTCTCCTCATCGCGTGAGCTCATTGGTCTTTACAGTGAGGGCAATTGATTGCCTGAGCCCAGTCCTGCACTGAGAACACTGGAATGTTCTTTCCTCTGGGTGTGAATATATTGGTGGGAAATCAGATCACTGAGATGTCCAGAGCACTTTCCCCAGTCTGGGAGGTGGCAGCTGATCAGAGTTCCTCAATCTCAGTGACAACAAAACTCCTCAGACTTCTTGATAAAGGTGAGGATGGAGAGGAAAGGGAGAGCAATTCCAAAGCGAATCACTTGTGTTAGAGACATTAAGAAGATGATACACATTGTGATTCAAACAAAGCTGCTTTATTTGAAATTTATCTAGATTATCATATGACTAGACTGGTGGTTATTATTATCAGCAGAAACAGACTGCAACGAACATAATTTATTTGGAGATGTGGTTAACAATAAAATCCAATCATTGTGGTTAGCTGTGAACTCTCTGGTGACTCAGCAGATGTGACACCTGTGTGAATCTCTTCCAAAAAATGGGACAGGCGAATAGTTTCTCCCCAGTGTGAATGTGCTGGTGCCTCAGCAGGTGGGATGATTGACTGAATCCCTTCCCACAGTCAGAGCAGGTAAAGGGCTTCTCCCCCGTGTGAACACGCTGGTGTATCAACAGATGGGATGACGGAGAGAAGCCCTTCCCACAGTCAGAGCATGTGAACGCGATGGTGTACAGTGAGGTAAGATGATCGTTTAAATGCAGCTCCACAGTCAGAGCACCTGAACGGTCTCTCATGAGTGTGAACATGTATCAATTCCGTGGAACGTCTGTCGCACTTCTCACAGACTGCGCATTTAAAAGGTGTCTCCTCAGTGTGAACTCGCTGGTGTGTCAGAAGGTTTGATGAATTGATAAACGTCTCCCCACACTCTGTGCAGGTGAATGGCCTTTTCCCAGTGTGAACTCTCTGGTATCTCAGCAGGGTGGATGATTGAATGAATCCTTTCCCACATTCAGAGCAGGTGAATGGTTTCTACCCGCTGTGAAGGGTGCTTTCTCTTTCCATGTTCAACATTCAGTGACATTCAGCTTGTGATACATTTGGCAACTCTCTCAGATCCTGATATAATGCTGGAGTTCAGTTTCTTGACTGAAAAACCTGCTAAAACTTCTGTGAAACTGATTTAAACAGAACAAAGGGAGTGAGACAGAAACAACAAAATCAAAAATGCAGGCTGTGAAATGTGAACTGAATGAAGCTCATAATTTTCAGAGTGGAAGTTAAAAGCAGTGCATAAGAAACAATTTCTGACCATTGACAATTCCGTGAGAACGTAAAGTTGGTACATCAGCAGCATACGTTCAGGGGATAAGCAGTGGCAGAGACCCAATATAGGCACAAATGGCAGAAGTCACAGTAAATCACAAAACAGAGCTAAAATACATAAATTTTCAGGGACTGAGGAAGTTAGGCAATGGCTGAGAGGAGATCCAGGAGGGGAGACATGAACGAGAGCAATGGATGGACGTGGATTCAGATCGAACATAAAGGAGCCACACTATCTCCAGACCATGCAATCTTTCACTGATAACAGAACACAGCATGACAAGTTCGAACTTGCTCCAGAATAATGAAAAATTCCCAGCTCTGAAAAAAAATCACTGCTTTCAATATTAGAGTCTCCTTCGTAGCTTGCAACTGGCATGATGTCAGAATCTCTCGAAACAGAGGATCCGATTTGCCACGTAACCCGGAACCCATGCATTTTTACTTTTGACCAGTCTGCCTGGTGGGACGTTGTCAAATGCCTTAATAATATCCATGAAGACAACACCACTTCACTACCCACATCAATGTTCTATGCCAATTCCTCAAAAAATTCAAACAAATTTGTGAAACATGACCTTGACTTAATGAAACAATGCTATCCCTGACTCGCCCCTGCATTTCTAAGTGACCATTAGCTGACATTTCACGACTGATTCTTACAAATTTTCCATCACCAAAGTAAGACTGACTGGCCTATTGTTGTTTTGCAATTCCTTTGTACCCTTTTTAAAAAAATGAAACCATGTTTGGATTCCTCCAGTCCTCCGGAAAATAATCCTCACACCGCATGTCATTTCCTCCATGACCTCCTTCAAAATTTCAGGGAACTATTCATCTGGTTCTGGTGATTTATCCACTTTCAATGATCCCAATTCCTCTGACGCTTCCTATCTCATTATGAGTATTTTGCCTAATATTTCACACTACTGCTCTTGGGTCACTTTCTCCACATCATCCTTTTCTTTTGTGAGCCCTGCAGTAAGCGTGTTAAAAACTAACGTTGCCAATAGACTCCGTGTTGCTCTGCAACAGGGGAATGAAGCAGGAGTGAAGGAACATCATCCACTTCCTACTGTGGACAAGCCATTATAGAGATGTCAAGAAATGACATCGTCTGGAAGTTTGACTCAAAACAAGGACAGTATATGTGAAGTCTTTGGACCTCTGTTCAGCCATGCCTAAATTTTAAAATTCCCATCCTTGTTTTCAAATTCGTCCATGGTCTTCCACCCTCTATGTCCTCATGCTCCATATATTTCCCTGCAGACAAAGCTCAAACACACAAACAGTCAAAGGCTGAACATCACTCAGAGATAGTGAGAACTGCCGATGCTGGAGTCGGAGATAACACAATGTGGAGCTGGAGGAACACAGCATGTTAGGCACCATCAGAGGAGCAGGAAAGCTGACGTTTCGGGTCGGGACCCTTCTTCAGAAATAAGGGTTCCGAAACGAAACGTCAATTTTCCTGCTCCTCTGATACTGCCTGAACTGCTGTGTTCCTCCAGCTCCACACTGTGTTATGAAAGGCTGAACATATTCACCTTCTGATTCATCCAATGGTTCTTTCAGCACTTGGTCCGGTTCTTCTTTCGAAAGAAAATACACAAACGCTTTGCTGTTGCATTACCTGGTCGAAAATGAAAGGAAGAAGTTTTCTAAAATATTCTCCCCTCCCCCAATCATTAGCTGGAGGGCAGCGCGAGACAATGCTGGCCCACTGTCTGGGGCAGGCGCAGTGCAGCTGCCGCCAGCGGTCGAGCTCAATCTGTCTTTTTTGGAGCAGCAGCCCTCGGAGCGAAGGGCAGATTTGGCTCTGGCCCGCGCCCGCAGCCGGTTGCCCTGGAAAACTTGGCTCCAGGAGGGACATCAGAAACAATGGAAAGGGGCGGGACTGCCGTGTCCGAGCGCCGGGCCTGCTGCCTGTAATCTGAAGACGTCACCGACGCGCTCAGCGATTCCTATTGGCAACTTCAGGCAAGACCCACCCGTCCACTGTGAACTTCACAATGCAATATTGTCTTCAGAGTCCGACTTCCTCCTCTGTGCAACATCTGGGAGCAAAGCAACGTCTCCCGCCTGCCCCCAACTTTAAATTTAATTTCTCATTCTTGGAGGGAGGGGGCAATACTGTTCATGTGCAGCAACTGAAGGGAGAGAAAATGAATACAGGGAGGGAGCATGCTCAGGAAATTTTGGTTCAGATATGTCTGTTAAATTTACAGTCACTATTTGCTCTCAGCTTCACTTATTTATTTGCCTGGCTAAAAGAGTGGCCTTTTGCCTCATGTTCTGAAATGATAAAACTTCTCATGGAAATGGATAGGATTTAAAGGGTTTTTAATTAAATAGCAAATAAACCCAAAATTCCATTCTCCTTCTTCACAATTTCAGAGAATGACTCCAGTGTGGAAACAGGCATTCCGCCCAACAAGTCCACACTGTCTGTCCGAACAGCATCCCACCAGATCCATTCACCTACCCCTGATTTGCCCATGTCTAACTGACATAACCGAAACATCCCTTGGCGCTTTGGGCAATTTAGCATGGCCAATCCACCCATCCTGTACATCATTGGACTATGGAAGGAAAGTGGAACACCCGTTGGAAACCCATGCAGACAAGGAGAGAATGTACAAACACCACACAGGCAGTCACACAAGTCAGGAATCGAAGCGAGGTCCCTGGCGCTGTAAGGCAGCAAGGTTAACCACTGAGCTACCCTGCATTAGTGTAACACCATGCATCAGAAAATGTCTCTTGAGGTCTAACTGTGGAACGAGCAACATTAGTCGAAATTATCTTGCAAATAAAACCAGGTCAGTGTCATATAGTGTAAACAAAGAAATAGGCTTCCCTCACCAGCTGATCTACAAAACATCAACCTTTTGGTTACCAGCCAAATACAATGACCAATTCCCCTGTCCAACTGTGTCACTTCTTAGTTATTCAGATTGAATTCTATTCACAACTGATCATCCCATCTGACCAGCCTCTATATATCATCCTGTAAGTTAAGGATACCCTCCTAACTATTTACCACACATTACATTTTTATCATCTGCGATCTAACTGTTTAACCATCTTACATTCAAGTCTAAATCATTCATCTAAACCATAAAGAGCAAGGGATCAGCACTGACTGCTGTGGGTCCCCATTGGACACAGACTTCCAGTCAGTCAAAAAACACCCATCGAACATTACCCTCTGATTTCTGCTACTCAGCCGACAGTGGATTCAATTTGCTCAATTTCAATGGATTCCATGGGTTCTTACCTTTGATATCAGTCTCCCATCTGGGACCTTATCAAAAGCCTTGCTGACGGCAAGAGACTACACCAAAAGCATTGCCCTATTGACACACATGGACACCTCATCAGAAAATTGAATCAAGTTGGTCAGGCGTGAACTCTCCTTGAAAATGCATGTTGACTATTCTTGATTAATACCAGCCTCTCCAATGTATATTAATTCTGTCCCTCAGACTATTCACAACCTCCTCTGTCTCTATGCTAATTTCTTTAAATTCTATCCCTGAATTATCTCTCTCACTAGTGAACATTGACACAAAGTATTCATTGAGAATCGTCTCAGAAAATAAAAATAAAGGCCTTCATCCTATAGTTCCACACACAGTTTCCACTGCAGTCCTATATGCGCCTTACTGTGTCCCCCCGTACCCTTGAACTGTTAAAGTATCTGTAAAATAACTGAGCATTTTCCTTTATTTTACCTGGCTATTTGAATTCATGCTCCCCTTATAGCTTTCCAATTCTCCCCCTTAAAATTCCCTCTTGCACATTTAGTTTAAAGTATCTGCTCCTTGCTCCCTCTCATCAAATCATTTCTGGTCTTACTGAATCAATCAATTTGGTGCTTTGATTTGAAGCTCATTCTTGTCCCTTTCCATAAAAACACTGAATCTTTCAAAAAGAGTTCTGATTACTGTCTACAAAATACTCCCCCATTGATACTTCACTTACCTGTCCATTTTTGTTACCTCAAGTCCAGGACCGCCCATGTCCTTGTTGGGACTTCTACATTTTGGCTGAAAAAGCCATCGTGTATGTATTTTAAAAGTTCCTCTAAAATTTTCAGAGTATGATGAACACAGTTAATGTTGGGGTATTTGAGATCACAACCTTATCACGTTTACACTTCCCCGAAATTTGCCCCCTGACCAGCTCTTCTACTTCTGTCCATATAGGCTTATTGCAGGAGTTTTCTAAGATGTCATCTCTTCTTATTGGTACAATAAATTCCCTGAATGCAATTGTGACACCTCATCCTCTTTTGCCTCCTTCGCTGTCTCGCATGACGATTCTGTATCCAATCCTGCCTCTATCTCAACCATGTCTCAGTGACAGTAATGTCATCATGCCCTGATGTTTTAATTTGTATCATCAACTCATCTACCTGGTTGTCCAACTCGTAGTATTAAGGTCAATGCCATTCAACCATGTCAAACTCCCTTGTACTTGAACTGGCCTGCATTGTTGATGCCTTCCTGGCTCACTGTTGATCCTTCTCTTCTCTTCTTCCCCTTTTGGACATTCTCCATGGATCGTGTCCCCTTGCCAAGTTAAGGTGTACGTGCACCAACAGCACTTGTCACTAAATATCCAGTATTATAGTCTGTATGTCACTCTGAATGTGCCTTCCCTCAAATGTTCATGCAAAAGCTACTCATTATCTTATATCTTAGGCGCTCAGAATGAGACAAAGACTTGATGCAACAGAAGTCATTGAAACTGAGGCATTTACAAACATCATCAGAAACAGGAACAGAAAACATGGTTTGAACATCGATAACAGCAGCATCAAAATCTGACACTGATAGTTACCAGGGACATCACTGTTGTTTAACTCGTCCCGATGAAACATAAGACATGCAAGTGGACAGCCTTTACCCGGTATAAATTTGTTGATATACAGCAACATTACAAACATTTCCAAAATCTATCCAACAGATACACAATTGTATCAACATTTTATCCACAACATTAGTACCTTTTAGTAGAGCAGACTATAATTAACATCAGTAAAAATGGCCCAATGCCCAAGATTTGTTACTTGGTGCAAGAAAAAGCAAAATCCTTCACCTATGGTTCATTGTGAATTTGCTGGTGTTTCAGCAAATGGAAAAACCGTTTATACAAACACAGCAGGTGAACAAAATCCACCGAGTGCCGTTTCACTGGTGTCCATTCCCACATACTGAACATGTGAAGGGCTCTCCATCGAGGGAACAGGCTGCTGTATCAACATATAAGTTGAATGAGTGACTGTTTCTCCCCACTGTGAACCTGCTGTTATCTCAACAGCTTGTATGATATGGCAAATCCATTCCCGCAATTGCAGCAGTTGAATGCTCCCCGGTATGAACTTGCTGACGGTCCAGCAGGTTGGACGACGAAGTGAATCCTTTTCCACATTCAGATCACGTGAATGTTCTTGCCCCAGTGTGAATTCACCAGTAGTTCAGCAGGCTGGATGAGGAAGTGAATCCCTTCCCACACTGGGAGCATTTGAATGGCCGTCCTCCAGTGCGAATTCCATAATATTCCAGGAGCTTAGATGACTGAGTGAATTCTTCCCCACACGGAGAAGGTGAATGGTCTCTCCCCAGTGTGAACCTGCTGGTGCATCTGCAGGCTGGATGACCGTGCAAATGCTTCCCCACAATTGGAGCAGATGAATGGCCCTCTCTAATGTGAACTTGCTGATGTTTCAGCAGTTTGGACAACTGCGTGAATCCCTTTCCACACTCAAGAAAAGTGAATGGTCTCCCCGCAGTGTGAATTTGCTGGTGTCTCAGCAAGTTGGATGACCGAGTGAATCTCATCCCACAATCAAAGCTGATGAATGGCTCCTACCCAGTGTGACTGCGTGGGGAGTTTTCAGCTTGGATGTGTCAACAAAACACTTCACACAATGCCCACACATCCACATTCTCTCCCCAGTATGACTGCACTCGTGTTTGTTCATTCAGATGAACCTTCACAGACTTTTCCATGGACAGATGATAGTTTTCCTACCCAGCGTGAATGGTGTTCTTTCCTTCAATGTTCAAATTCCTGAGATAATTAGGTTATGATAAACAGAGTAACTGTCAGATCTGGATGTGGTTTCATTTCAAGTTTCCAATTGCAAAATAGCCTTTCAAATAGGAAGCAAATATACTGGAAGAAACGAATCCAGTCAGTAGTGCACAAAACTAAAGAAAATACAGAGGTAGGAGAGACAGACATGAATAGAGGCGTTTTCTGGAACCACAAGTCAATTCAATTCCTGTTTTCTTCAATCCTCCTGAAGGGCGAACAACAAATATATAGATCCTTGAAAGTGGAATTGCAGGGAGACAGGATGCTGAAGAAGACATTTGGCATGCTTGCCTTTATCGGTCAGTGCACTGAACAGAGGAGATGGAAAGTCCTGTTGCGGCTTTATAGGACTTTTGTTCAAACAATTTAGGAATACTGTGTTCAGTTCTGGTCTCCCTGCAATAGCAGAGCTGTCGTTAAATTTGAAAGAGTTTAGAAAAGATTTACACGGTTGGTGATGTATTTGTTGAGTCTGAGCTCTAAGGAGAGGCTGAGTAGGCTGGGGCTTTATTGCCCGTGGCACCAGAGGCTGAGGGGTGACCATTAAGAGGTTTAAAAATTCATGACGGACATGGATAAGTTGAATAGCCAAGGTTTTTATTCTCAGGGTCGGGGAGTTCAAAACTAGAGGGTATAAGTTTAAGGTAAGGGGACAAAGATTTTAAAGGGCCCTCAGGTGAATTTTTTTTGCACAGAAGATGGTACACGTCTGAAACATGCTGCCAGATTTGTTGGTGGAGCCTGATATTGCGACAACATTTAAAAGGCATTTGGATGGGTACATGAAAAGGAGGGTTTTAGAGAAATACCCTGGCAAATAGGATGAGATCAGTTTAGAATGTCTGGTCAGCATGAACAAGTTGGACCGAAGGATCTGTTTCCATGTTGTATATGTGTCCATGACTCAGTGATTAAACAAACTGCTTTAAATCCGTTGTGAAAACAGAAAATGCTGGAGGTACTCAGCAGCGTCTGGCAGCATCTGAAATGCTGTCAGATGCAGGAGCCAATGCAGCCTTGAAGTGTTTTCAGTGATCATTCAAGGCTATAGCATTGGTACCATTGTGTTCTACAACCACTGGCTGTACACCCTCCAGCTCCAGAATGTCCTGAAGCTGCTCCATGCTATGCTTGATCCTGGCTCGAGGCAGGTCACATACCATCTTGGATTCATGTCTCCGGCCACAGAAGTGCCTGTCGGTACACTTTATAATTGAATCCTCTGTCACTAAAGCCTGCCATTCTTTTTCATCCAGTTCTGTGCAGCAGAGTTACCTATTTTTTCATGAACTTGACTGTTGCTGATTTTCCACGAGGCCGGCCCTGACCATCCCAAGTTTCCAAAGCGGTATATATTTCTTTCTTCCTGAGCCTTTTATTTGTCTGATGGTTACCCATTCCCTTTCTACATGTGTAATTATCACCTGTGGTTTGACCACTTGACTATATATGCGGTCATCCACATCCTCAGTATCACAGATGCTCCACAGTGAGTCCACCCACAGCTTCATCTCTGAAATGCAGCTAACCAGTCGCTACGGATGGACACAATTCCTGAACACGTAGACATCAGGAACACTGGAAGCATCCCTTATTTCCCACAGTGTGCAAGAGGAGCACACCAGGGGTCTGGGGTCTCCTGTCATGACTTCTCACTGAATTAAGCTTGTTTTCCCCTTGAAATAATTTAATTGAGCCAGGGATCTTCCTTCGTTTCGAACACTTCTATTGTGATCAAAAGCTCCGACGTGTACTTTAGTTGATATATTACACTTCAAAAACTGTAAGAAAATACACTGCAAGTGTCACTTACGAATTTTTCGATTGGGTCCGTGTCACTTTCTGAACTTCCCAGATTGAGACAGAGCACTGTATTCAGTCTTTCAACTTGACCTTCTCCATGTCTCTCCTCACTATGCTTTCACTCAACTCCAAAGCAGTCTGAGCCAAGCAGCACCCTCACTATAGCCTAGTCATTTTAATTGACTGTTCACACTCACTCTGAACTCAGTATCCGGTACTGTTCCAATGCAGCTCAATGGGTACTCAGGGCACAGCATCTCATCTTTAAATTCAGCACTTTATAGTGTCCTGGACAGAAGGATCTGGATTGTTCCACCTGAAAGGGTGCTAGAACATTGAGTCTGGAAGGAATTTTAAAAAAAGCTGTTTGCAGGTATGTCAGAATGAAGAATTAATAGGATAAAATTATGAAGTAGATGATTGGGACAAAATTTGACAGTTCTTACAAAGAAATGAGGTACTCTTTTGATAAATCTGTGCCCCTCTCAGGCCAATATCCCTTTCCTCAGTTGCAGGGCCCAGAACTGAAAACATACTTCAGGAGTGATCTAACAACGAATTTGAAAATCTTGCTGCATTCAAAATTACAAAGATATCAGAAATATTTTCCCACAGATAGAACAGACAAACCTTTCTCCTTCCAAAGATAACGACGAGTGATATTCAGATACTGATGACTCCACTGACAATCAGAACTTGTTTTGATATCCCGATCTGCAAATTGTTTCCGGTTAATAAACTGCACAACGAATTCACAAAAATCACTGTCAGTCCAGAATAGTAATCTAGAAAAGACAAATATTTCTCTTGGTTTCAGTTTTACAACGTGGAAGAGGCATGTGCATGAGCGCTGCTGCATCTTGTTCCCAAATCAAGATCAAAAAAGTTCTGAGGAAGGGTCACCGGTCCCGAAACGTTAACCCTGTTTTCTCCTCCACACATGCTGCCAGACCTGCGGAGCTTTTCCAGCAACTTTGTTTTTGTTCCTGATTTACAGCATCCGCAGTTCTTTTGGGTTTTATCCCAAATCAAGACGGCGGCTTTCAATCGGGGCCGATCACCGCCTGAGGCCCGCAGCCGTTTCCAGTTTGCTGTAAACGCGGGACCGGGAGTTTCTAAAACGGATCAAGCGGCCTACAGCGGGCATTCATAAAACCTTGCAGCCCAGACTAACTCCATTCTTCTCCCGGTGTCTCCTGAGTCTCCCCGTCTCCGGTCTCAACCAGCCGCAATCTCTGAGCCACCAATCACAGCAGCACTGAGCCAGCAGCGTTAATGATCGCGTACTGTCCTTCTCGCCACGCGCCGCTTCATTCCCATTGGTTGGAGAATATCAGAAGCCGCCAGACCCCACGTTTTCGTCCAATCGGTTTATTTGAAATTGTAAGCTTCAGAAGCGCTTCTCCTTTGGCAGGTGACGTCTGAGACCACATAATGTGGAGCTGGAGGAACACGGCAGCGTCAGAGGAGCTGGGAAAGTTGACGTTTCGGGTCGGGACACTTTTTCATTAGTCGGGAGGTGGAAGGGAGCTGGGAAATAAATAGAGCGAGGAGGGGTGGGGCTGGGGAAAGCAGGTGTGATGGTGATAGATGAGTGCAGGATAGGGATGATCACCGCCTCCTTGCCTTGACACAACCTGTTCACATTCTCCCCCAACTATGCGTCCCACACATCCCACTGACCAATTCCTATTCCTGTCCAGCTGACCTCACCTATCGCCATCACACCTGCCTTCCCAGCCTCACACGTCCTGTCTCTATTTATTTCCCAGATCCCTTCTCCTCCCCATTTGTCAAGAAGGGTCCCGACCAGAAACGTCAACTTTCCTGCTCCTCTATGCTGCCTGGCCTGCTGTATTCCTCCAGCTCCAAACTGCGTTGTCTCTGACTCCAGCATCTGCAGTTCTTGCGATCACAAAATTCTGAGACCAGCCTTCTACACTTGGTCCGACAGTCCCGCCCACTCTCCATCTCCTAGTCCGTGAGCTGCCGTCAATCAGCTGGGCCCCTTTGTGACATGAGTGGCGGGATCCTCCTTCTCTCTGCCCTGGGAAGAGCTTCATCATTCCCAGTGAATGGTGCACACAGCACATTGCTGCTGGCTATTCAGTCCAGTGAACCTGTGACCACTCCCTTTGGAAATGCGACTAATCTGTCCCAACTCGCTTTCCATTTGCTCAAAGCCCTCCAAATCTTTCCTCAAAAAGTAACATTTCTAATGTTTTTATCTTTTAAAAAATTGTGTTTTTGTAAGCAATGTGGCACTGGAAAATGGCGGCTTTGTACAATTTTCACTGTACTCGTGTACTCCTACATTTGAGTACACATGGCAATTATATCCCTTTCTAATTCTCAATATTTTTGGAGAATAACTGGTGAATCTGCATCCACCCGCCGTTCAGACAATTCCAGATGCTTAGAACGCACTAAATAAACCAATCTTCACATTTTCACTCTGCATTATTTGTCAATTATTTGAAAGCTGTATTCTGTGATTAAAATTATGACAATTGATACCTCTCCACGAAATAGAAATCCGTCTTAATTATCATGTATTCATGGCGTATGATCTTTGCTGCCACGACCAGTATTCAGTGCCCATCTTTGTTTGACTTGTAGAAAGAGTTTGTGAAATGCCTTCTTGAACTGGTGCAATGCATGTACTGTAAGTACACCACAGTGCTGCTGAGTCAATAATCACCTGCAGCCTCCTAATGCTCTTTATCTCTGTAACCTTCTCGATATTTGACAAAACTGCCTATCTCTGTAAGCTCCTTCAGCCTCGCAATCATGTCACTATCATGTTCTCCAACTGCACAAACCTCCCGATCTCTGCAACCTGCTCCAAACAATACAACTCTCCCAGTCTCTGTATTCCCGCAGCCTCACGATCGTCCTGATCTCAGGATTCCTGTAGCCTCACAACCCTCCTTATCTCTTTCATTGCCCAGAAATAACTCGACGGAGGCCAGTATCATATCATCGAATTTTAGTCTGTGATATGGGCCAAACAGGTGACAATTGCGAATAGTCCAGTTTGCGAAAGTTGGTTGGCATGGAAACGTTGCAACAAAGGGTCTATCGCAGTGTTGTTTGACTCTCTGACGTATATGATAATGTTTAAAAACTGGATGTGAACCAAACTTGCTGTTCTCTACGTGAGAACTTATTCCTCAGTATTAGGTCAACACGCTGTCGCTGATCGTGTGAATTTGTTCTCCCACATATATAAAAACAAACAAACAAACAAAAATCCAAAACTTAGAAGGGCTGAGTTTTACTGACACACAAAACAGGAGACGTTTTTAAACAGTTTCAGGCTGCTAAAGAATATAAAAGTCCATGGTGTTAGGGGCAAGGTCTTGCCGTGGATAAAGGATTGAATGACTGGCAGAAGGGAGTGGTCATTTTCAGGCTAGCAGTCAATAACTTGTGGATTTCTGCAGGGGTCAGTGTTGGTACCATAACAGTTCACAATATGCATTAACGATCTTGACAAAGGAACTGAGGGCGTTGCAGGTAGATTTTCAAATGACACAAGGTAGGTGGAAAGTTAAGTAGTGTTGAGGAAGCAAAGAGTTGCAGAAGGACTTGGACAGGCGAGGAGAATGGGCAGAGAAGTGGCAGACGGAATGCAATATGTACAACAGTGAGGTTGTGCACTTTGGTCGGAAGAAATGAAGCAAGACATATTTACCAAACGGGAAAGACTTCGGAAATCTGAACCACCATCACCACCACAATCACCACCACCACAAGGAAAGCTGCTCAAAGCTTTCGGAACATGTCCTATTCCCACAGCTGTGAACTTTTCAGCTTTGCTTTCCAAATATTTTCTTGAAAACAAATCTCCACCGTACGATATAGGCAGCGGAGCAGAAAGAAACGTCTCAATCTGTGCCAACAACCATTACTATTTCACTGGGACGGGACATCCACACCTTTCGCTTTCAAGACAGTTCCCGAGGTCCGGACCCTTTGGCCGAGATGTTTCTCACCTTCCAGAATGCGTTTTGTTGCTATTCAACTTTTGGGAAACTGTCTTCAGACGTTCCATGAGGTGAAAACCTTGAGATAGTTTCACGTCTTTCTGTAGAACATAAATTGAAATAACCAAAACCATCCCTCCTGTTGTATCTTTTCCTCCTCAAACATACTTCTGTGTGACATTTTGACAGGAAGCCACATAACAGATGTCACAAACTTTTGATTGAAACATTCTGGAGGGCAATGATAATTAATTCGATAGAAACACCTTTCAACAGAAATGAAGGCTGGAGATTGGCAATCTGGAAAAGAGTTTAGAGAGTCAGTGCAGTCACGTTTTGGCGAATGGCCTTCATCTGTAAAGATGATGGTGTAAAGTAATTTTTTTTAATAGGATGGATGATGATCTTGGATTGAGCGGTGACAAGGGCACGCCCAGAAAAAAATTTGAAAGATAGCTATTTGAAAGGTCTCTACTGAATGTGAACACGTTGATGACAAAACAGTCCCCAGGCACGTGTATTGTGATTTTCACATTTAAAGGTTGTCTTCTCAGCGTGAACGCATTGATGATAAGTCAGCCCGTAAGAAAGTGTATAGCACTTCCTGAAGTCTGGGCGTTTAAAACATCTCTCCTTGCTGGAAAAACAAAAGACCCTCCGGCTCATCCTGTCAGTGCAGGCAATCAAACATCGATCTATTTTAACCCCGGTTTCCAGAACTTGGCCGGTACCCTTGTGTGTTTTGACGTTTCAAATGCTAATGTCAGTTAGATTTTCTCTGTCATCTCAAATGGCACAACGAATGAGTTTGAGATGGTAATACTGTGTTCACACCTTTTGGGGAACTGATGCTTATTTTCACCCACAGAGAGAGACACATGGGCACATTCCCCGAAATTAACATTGGTCTCAGGATTATAGCCACTCCATGTGCTTCATGTCAGCTCCCTGTCCCCAAACATAAGTTTCTCTCGCAAAAGGCAGCTTTATCTGGGACACAAGCGACTTCGCCAGGCAACAAGAACCGTCGCTATGAGCTGGGATATGAAATAGACAATCAGCTGAAATATTCCCAAAAGCTGTTCATGCGCAATTTAAATTTCCAAAACCCTCCATCCCAATCACTGTGGGTCCTGGGAATAGAACATAGAACATAGAACATAAAACATAGAACACAGAACATGGAACACAGAACATAAAACATAGAATGAACATAGACCAGAGAATGTGACAGGACAGCCAACGGCAGACATTCTTCATTAAAAACAACTGACTCAGGGAAAACTGTAAACACTTTTCATGTCTCATCTCTTTCGACTTCTGTCCCTGTCTCGCCTCCAACTCCCTCTGACCGTCCAGTTCCCAGCTCAATGCGCGACGTGATACAAACATATGCAGGTCCTGAAGCCAATTGTTAGCAGGAAAATCGAGCAAACAATGTAAGAGACCAGGTACTGAGAAGTGATGGGTTTGCGCAAGGTTTGGTAAGGAGACGCCAGGATCTCATCTTCCTGGTTCCTCCAGATACAGATTACATTAATGACCACAGTGCCAGTTATCCCCAGTCACAGCTGCAGTGGAAAACGTGTCAGACAGACAAATCACAGGAGTGTCAATTCCACCGCTTCCTGGCTCAGGTGGCTTTCACAAACATTTTCCTCTCACTTCACAAATTGAACTGACCACAGCTGGTCATAGAGATCTTGCAGCACTGGAAAAGTCTATTCTGCTCATAAAGTCTACGTTGGTCAGCAAAAATCCCCGACTGTTCTCGTCTCAATCCCCGTCACTTGGCTCATTACCTTATACACGTTGGCATCGCAGATGTACATCTAAATGTTTCTTAGCTGTCATACAGGTTTCTGCGTGTTCCATCCTGACAGGCAGTGAGTTTTCCCACCATTCACGTTCTGGGGAAAATTATTCCCCACCTCTGAGCAAATTATGCTCCTGTCTGCCCTCAGCTCTCTAGTGTGCTGAACAGTGTTCTAAACCGCATTGCTTGCCTGGTTTTCCAAATTTATCGCTGCTTGGTTGTTCGATTCGAATCATTTCATAGATTGCTAAAGTGTTAAATGTCAGTAATAGTGGGTCTGGTTGTTTTATCACGGTAGTTGAAATGAACATGCATTTAAAAAAAACAAAAAAACCCAGAAATTTCAGAAGAAACTTACCAGAACTGGGGAGACAAAACAGTGTTTTGAAAAAGTTGACTGCTTATGTCCCCACATGCTACAAGATCTGCTTAATTTGTCCAGCAAATTTTCTGTTTTTGTTTCAGATTTCTGCATCCAGGGTTTTAACAATTTGAAACACTTTTGCAGTTTATCATTGAATTTGAAGTCTTTTTGAAGAATATCTTCTTGATTCCATTAGCAACCATGAACTGTGCGGCAAAGAGAGCTGATGGAGTGAAAATGCCGGCCCTGGATGGTCCCGAGCCATCATCCTTTCCGTTTAACAGCTCAACGCGCTGACTAATTACCCCACAGAGACTGGTGGTGCAATAGCTTGCACGTCGCCCGAGACAGACTGTCTGTGAGTTCATGCTTCAGATTGCTGCTTCTGGAATGACAACAAGAATTCTTTCGAAGTCTCAGACCAGTTAATCTCGCCGAGAACATCAGAGGCAATGCCTCTGCTTCATAAAGACGGGGAAGGTGCCTGACTACCTCTTCTCAGTCGGGTAGTTCACCCTTCATTCTACTCTGACCTCGATCCCCAACGAGTTTTGAAAGTTTCACAAAGCTGGATAGTGGACTCTCCATTTTGTTTCCTTAACATTTTCTCACCTGTCAATGGCAATGTTTTCCTAAAATCTCTCCAGAATCCTCTACCTTTCAGCATGACCAGAAATGAGGAAATTCGTCTTTGTGGACAGATTCCTGAGGCAGGAAATGTTCTCTTTGGACCAAAGATGGTTAACCAGAGATTTTCTGGTGTGTTTTGTAATGATAGGGGAGGCAGGGAGGGGACGTGCGGGTTGATAGAGCAGATCTGGAGGAATTGCTTGTCCTGACCAGGGGCAGTGATCAAGCGATTGAGATTTTAGGCATTTATCAAAAGGCAGGCTTGCGTTGAAATAGCTTTGCTTCCCTGGTCGGTTTCCCCTGAGATGGAAATGAACAGACATCAGAAACCGGGAGTGGGTGGGGTTTTGGAAACAAATTTTATTGGCTTTCAGCGATAATTAGCTCGCCAGGAACTCATTCAAAACTAGAAAAACACAAAACTGGCATCAACAGAATTCAAACGTTTGTGGAGAAACCCCCATGGATTTCCAATCCATCATCTGAACCACTCGGCCACGACGAGAGAACTGAGCCTTAGTTTCACATTTCTCGTATAAAATCCTCAAGTGTTCCCAGCAGTAAAGGACATGGCTCACCCTGATCAATCACCCTCAATTACTCTCTCACTCTGTTGTGGGTTTCCGTCTGCATGTTTCATCACAATTCAGTTTCCCCACGGGATCAGCATATTTTTAATTTTGCAAACTTTTCTCATTAGATATGCAGTATCATACGAAGACTATTATTCACAGGAGCAGAAGTAGGCCATTCAACTCATCAAATCCGCTCTACCATCCAATCAGATCCCAGCTGATCTGATCATACTCAAATTCCCCTGCTTGTCTTTCCCCATAACACTAAATTCCATTACTGATTAAAAGTCTGAGTACCTCAGTCTTGACCTTCATAAATGATCCGACATAGACAACACTCTGCGGAAAATAATTCCAAAGATTAATTTATGCCTGAGACAAGAAATTCCTCCTGATCTCTGTCTTAAACGTGTGAACATTTGTTCTGACATTATTCTCTCGATTTTCCCACAGGGACAGCAATCTTTCCACATCTCAAGTCCCCGAAGAATCCTGATGAAGAGTCACTGGGCTCTAAGCGTTAACTCTATTTTCTTCCGTCAGACTCTTCCAGACATCCCGAGTTTCTGTAGCAATTTTTGTTTTCGTTTCAGATCTCCAGCACCCACTCTTTATCATGGTTGTGTGATGGACCCTATTCAGGATTTCTTGCAATGTTGGCAATGTGGCGGCAGCACAGCCAGTGACGCCTGGGACATTGGCTGGACATGGAAGGGGGACTCATTGCGAACCAGTGATCAAACATCAGTAAAGTAACTCTTAAGAAAACGCTGATCTTTGCTTGAGAAGAAGGTTTGTAAAGTTGAACGTTGTTTCTTATTTTTCTGCCTTAATAGTTCACTGTCAATTGAACAGAAGATGGAACTCTACTTAAGTAATCTCTTTCTATTCACCTATCATCTATTCACTCTGTTTACCTAAATACATGTGACAATAGTAATCAGTTATCCTTTGTTTTAGTTTATCCCAAACAACCTGGTACATTTCAGGAAGGGGCTATTTTATTTTTTTGTAGTCCTATGGCTGAGCAATTCCTGCTTCTGTTCCAGGACTGCGTTTCAACTTAAGTCGAAAAATCTGTATGTTTCGCTCAAGAGCCACGTTTTTGCAGTAGTGGGTCCAAGCAGTCTCAGGCAGAAGACGTGGATCTTCCTTGTTGTTTTTCCCCAGCCCTACTTGATATTTTCATTTGATGTGTGAAGCTGTTCGGACTTTGCTGTTTGTTAATGCCAGGAATTCCCGGTCAGTTCAGATTGCCTATAATGTGGAAGCAGGCCTTTCAGCCCAACGAGTCCACACTGACCATCCGAAGAGCACCCCACCTAAAGTCACACCCCTCCCCAATCCCATTCCTGTAAACCTGCACGCTCCCCTGGTTAAGCCACATAACCAACACGTTTCTTTTTGGATGGTAGGAGTAAACGCCCACAGACACGGGCAGAATGTGCAAACTCCACGCAGCCCGAGGCTGGAATTGAACCTGGGTCTCTGGTAATGTGAGGCAGCAGTGCTAACTGATGAGGCACGGTGTATTTGAGCAAGCTCACCACATTCTGATTTCTTGACTGGAAATTGCAGCAGTAAGAACACGAAATCCTAACCACTAGGCCACCAGCGAAGATAAAGGAAACACTTGTCACTGCGAGTTCACACTGGGGAGACACTGTTCCTCTGGCAGCATCTGTGAAAATAGAAAGAGTGTTTACACTGAGTATGACAACACTCTTCTTTAGAATTGGAGCACCAGGTTGTGACCAATTCATAGTGTTCATTAATTCATCTGACCTTCTGATACTCCAGCGAAGTCACACTGGTGTGAGATTGTTCAATTGCTCTGAACGTAGGAAGGGATTTACTCAGTCATCTATCCTGCTGACACATCGGTGAGTTCACCCCGAGGAGAGGTATTCAAAAGCTCTGAGCATGGGAACGGATTCACATTGTTATTCCATTTTCTGAGTCACCAGCGAGTTCACAAACGACTCCAGTAATTGTTATTTTCTGCTCATCGCATCTAAGACTGAGCCATGTTGATTAAGATCTCCTGCTGGTATAAATAACCTTCAACCCAATTAAGCTGCTCAATATACTGATTACATTCGCATAAACCAGCTTTGCTTTAAATAAAGTGCTTTACTCTGTTCTATCTAACATGCAAGTTAATCCTTTTGAAGGGCTCTCCCTCTTCCCTTTCTCCTCCATCCGCATTTCCACAAGTGCAAGGAGCACATGCTTGTCACTAAAATTGTGACAATCCAATTAGCTGCCTCTGCTAATTCCTTTCCGTGTCATTCACTCACCGTGCGATACTGTCCTCAAAGTTCCTCCTTTCCTGAACCTCAAACTTATATCTTTCATCAGTGTCTCTCCGATCTCTCCTCAAAGACTCTGAACTCATCTTGTCCATTAGCAGCAACTTCTGTGAGTTTAAAATTATTCTGTATGGATTTCGAGGTTTCCCCATCCTATAACGGGCGCTTTCTTCAGGTCCTGTCCCTCTTTTCTTTAAATCTGCCATTACCGTAGGCTTAAGGTAAGAAGCCTTTAACCCCTTCTTGCAAACGACTAACCACATCTCCAAGGTTTCTTTCTTTCCTTAAAAGCAATGTATTTCTAAAATCTGTGTCCACCTTTTTCAGAACTCCATGTGTGTATCTCTCCAATCAGTTTCTGATCATGTCACGTTGTACAAGCAGTTCCTATCAACATTATAAATGACATCTTTTGCGACTGTGTCAAAGATAAACCAGCATATCCCATCTTCCTCAGCCTATTGTAACCTTTAACAAAATTGGCCACAACCTGGCGCTCCAATTCTGAAGAACAGTGTTGTCGGACTCAATGGAAACCCTCTTTCTCTTTTCACAGATTTTCTCCAACATTCTCTGTGTTTGCTTCAAATATCCAGAATTGACAGTATTGTTTTTTTTTCATTATTCCAACATCTCTCTACCGTCATCGAGCTGAGTGGGTCTACTTTCCCCTGGTCTTGTTCGTCTCCACCTGATCACAGCACTGGAAATACTTTGCATTCCCACTCACACAGTTCTCTCTGATGCTCCCAGACGATCCAGCTTTGGTCTCCACTATTTCTCACCAATCTTCTGTCAATACTGACAGCATCTACAAATACCGAGTCAGTTGTTAGATGTTCACTGACAATTCCTATCACGACCTTAGCACCATTTGAAAGGTCATCAGTATCAGCATACCATAAAAAGTTCGAACAGATTACTCTGTGGACTACTCTTTCTCCTTTCATCTCCCTAAATCTATAAATCCTTCTCCCAAATGCATCTCCTCCTCCCTGCTCTTTGTTCCAAATTCTGGGCCTGAGCTCATATTAATTCTTTTCTGCTCTCCTGATTCTCTTTCTTGTTTTCCTTAAAATTGTGACTTGGGATGCTGTTCAATGCTTCATTCAAATTCACCAAATGACACAGCTCACAATCGCACATCATCGTTAATGACTTCATTATTGATTTTGAATGTTTGCAAAGAATCTTTTATTCATGATTGTGGAGAGGAGCAAGTCCAGTGGTAAGCTCAGAGTTTTCTTCTTGCCACTGCTGTTCGAACAAGCGTTGCCAATGAATTATATTGGTCCAGCCCCATTCAATCCCGCTGGATCCCCGACTGAACTACAGCAATAACTGTAACAACAACTCAACGACTAAAGTTCTAACGTAACAAAATGTCTCAAGCAGTTTCACAGGATTATAAGCCCATCTTAAATCATATCGAATCATAGCTTCTTATAACATGGAAACAGATGGACGAAGTTTCCCAAAATAAACTAGTCCCACTTGGCTGTGTATGGCACATAGCTTTCTAAACTTTTCACAATCATGTACCGATCCAAATGTCTTTTAGCTATTGTAACTGCACCTGCATCTACCACTATTTCTGGCAGTTCATTTCACACACGGCCACAACTGTGTATGGAAAAGTTTCCCCTCAGGTCCCTTTTAAATTTTTCTCCTCTCTTGCAAAAGCGATGCTCCCAGTTTTGAACAGATCCGCTTTATGGAAAAGACTTTTGTTAAACACCTTATCCATGACCATCTTAATTTTACAAACCTCTATAAGGCCACCCCTGAATCTCCTATGCTCAAATGAAGAAAGGTCCCAGCCTGTGCAGCCTGTCATTCTCACACAAACCCTCCAGTCCTACCAATACCACTAATTTTGGTATATCAGCAAACTTACTCACCTTGAGTCATATGTTCTCATCAAAACCGTTAAATAACTGATAAACAAAAGTGGATCAACACTAATTCCTGCGGATCACTACTGGTCATGGGCCTCCAGACTGAAAAACAACTCTCGACCACCAACCTGTCTCCGACTGTCAAACTAATTTTGTATCGAATTGGCAAGTTCTCCTCGAATCCCATGTAACACACATTTACCAATTAGTCTACCATGCAAAAGCTTGTCAAAGGCTTTGCTAATATGCACATCAACAACGTCTACATCTCTGCGATCATTGGTCTTTTTGGTTATGGCTTCATAAACAGCCTTTAAGCCTTTTTTTTAAAAAAGACTTTCAACACTTTCTCTTTTGCAATATGGATTATATTCAAGACATCAATGTTTATTTCCCTGAGTTCCCTCGCCTCCATTTCTTTTTCCACAGCATAAACCTGCATGAAATATTCTTTTAGCATTTCTTCCATCTCCCGTGTTCCACACATAGATGACCTCGCTGATCCTTGACAAGCCTTATTTTCTGTCAAATTACTGTTTTGCTCTGAATGTGCTCGTAGAATCTCTTTGGAGCGTCTTTAACATTATTTACCAAAGCAATCTCATATCCTCTGCTTGCCCACATAGTTTCCCTTTGAAGAATGTGCCTACACGTCTTAAACTCTTCAAGAGATTCACTTCTCTTGTTGCTTCTACCTAACGTATGACACCTCTTTATTCTTAACCAGAGTCTCAATGTCTTCATTTCTCCATTGTTCCCTCGATTTAACAGCCTTACCTTCACTCTAACAGGAACATAATGCCACAGAACTCTCATTATCTCACTTTTGAAAGCTTTCTAGTTGCCAGTTGTAAGTTTACCTGCGAACAATCTATTCCAATCAACTTTTTAAAGTTCTTGTCTCAGACAATCAAAATTTACCGTATTCAATTTAAGAACTTTAACTTTCATACAAAGCCTATCCCTTCCATAAGTGTTTTAAAACTAATCGAGTTATGATCACTGGCCGCCAATGCTCAACTACTACCACTTCAGCCACTTGCCCAGACTTGTATCATAAAAGAAGGTCAAGTTTTGCTCCTTTTCCAGGAATTACATCTACATATTAATTGAGATGAATTTCTCGAACGCTCCTCACTAATTCCTCACCGACTGTACCCTCAGCACGATGTCTGTCTCACTCTATGTTAGGAAAGTTAAAATTCCCGACTAGTACAACCTTAATATTCTTGCATATAAATGAGACCTTTCTACATATTTGTCCCTCAATTTCTATCTGACTACTGGGGCCACTATTAAAATCACATCAAGGTGATCATCCCTTTCTTATTTCTGAGTTCCAACCACATAGCTTCACTGGACCATTCTTCAGAAATTTCCACTCTAAATATAGCAGTAATATTTCACGACATGAAAAGACTGACTGCAAGGCCCCTCCAGCTCTGCCTACTTCTCCCTCACTTTTGACGGTGTGAATTGCCCTTAAAGGCCTTTGTACTTAAATTATTCAGTTGCAGACATGGATAATTTACTGATGATTGGAAATGGCTGAAAACAAAAATACCGTGGATGACTTGGTGATGAGAAATAAAAAAAAGTTACGCCGTGTGTAAGGACACATCTGGATATAAAAGACAATAAAAGAAAAACTAAGTCCATTCTCTCTGATCAGGTTTTGCCTGGGCTGTTGTACCTTCATCCTATTTTCTGTTTGTTTTTTGATTAATTCAAATTCATCTCACCTGCTGTTTCATACTTATCAACCATTTGTCAACGATTGTTTGCCTTTTCAGAATGTAAGTTGCCTTATCGTGTACATTCTCATATTTCAGTGTTTGCAGTCCTTCTTGTGCCACGACCTATAAAGTACAATTGCAGAAAATTTTTGATAACCATTTCAGGCAAAATGTTGGGATATTGAGAAAACAGCATGGAACTTCAAAAATTTTACAGAGAGTTTGTGGGAATTGGCGTCAAGTGGAAATCAACAGTATTTCCAGTTATTCTGATCTCTGCCTTCTGTTGTCGACATCGGCGTCTGATGCATAATTTTTGAGGGTTGTTATGTGTTGATATTCTTATGTCAGGTAGATCTCAGTCTCATGGAGGTTTCACGTGCTTCTTTCTTTTTGTAATGAACACGTAATTGTAAATGACCAAAACCAAAGGTGAGCAGGAGCAAAGGATCCTCAGTGTATATGTGCACAAATCAGGGAATGTAACATGACATGTCGATAGAAGTGTAAAAAAAAATCTTTCGTCATAAATACCACTGTCGAGAAGAAAGACTAGGGAATTATGTTAAACTGAAATAAAACAGTCTCTTGTGTCACCTGGAAATTTGTGTCCTCTTTCAGATGTCACATCTTTGAAAGAATGCAAAATCTGCAGAGAGGGTGCATGACTGATTCACAACACTGTTCCCGGGATGATGCACCTCACCGTCCTTGAGAAGTTGGGGCTATTCTCTGCTACTGAACAGTAACTTTCAATTTGGTTGAGCTCCTTAAACTCCTGTTGGATTTTACCAGAGTCGGATAGGGAGAAACTGCTTCCACTGAAGAAGGATTGAGAACATTCAGGTGCTGGTCAAATATAATTGACAAACGAGCCAACACAAAAAAAAATAAAGCGAAACGTATTTTAATGCAGCGAGTATTTCAGATAATTAATGTTTCTGTGAAGTGTGCAGTGGACTCGGGATTATTTGTTGCATTCAAAATTGTATTAACATTTAGCCTGGTTTGATGCTTTGAAAGAGCAGTTGTGATTGATCAGCAATTACGTCAGTTGTCTGTGAAACAGTAACCATAAAAGTCTGTCCTAACATCTCCCACATCTCCACATTTTCTATAGTTAGTTTATATTTAATGCTTTGCACGCTATCAGTGCCGTCGTCATTAACACTTCCAATCTTTCAATCTGCCTGAGTATTTGTTTGAGATATTTTGCACTTTTGACAATTCCAGTTGCAATGAAAATGTACAACAATAGCTCCAATAGTTTGGGAGAGTCTCCATGTGTACCCAATTTTATTCAGTGGGCAATTCATTTTAATTTTGAAAATTCGCATGTGTGTAATTTTTATATGTATTTAACTTGATCATTGATCTCTTGTTGAGGTATAACATTCACGTTCAAGGATTAAATGGTAAGTTAAGATAAATGGGAAAGCTTGTTTTTAACAAGTTCTTATCATGCCTCAAATAATTACCAACCATTGAGTGCTCCAGGGTGACAAAGATATCAGATGTGGTCCAGGCAAATCTTAATTGATGCATAATGTAAAATGTGTGCAGCAGTTGTCATCAGGGTTTCGTGTTACATACGTTGCTCCCAGAATAAGAAAAAAACTCTAACAAGCAGAGAAGGCTGCAGAGTCTCTAGAACAGACAGGTTCTAGACTCTGCGAACAGTTCCTATAAAAGTCGTTGAATTTGTCTTTTGCCACGCCGGTTCCAAAGGCTGAATATTTCCAGCATGTCTAATTTCTGCTCTGCCTGATCGACATTACCTCTGTTGGTAATTTTGAGATAGACAATAGTTTCATTCCCTGGGATTTGGGCAGTTGTGGTATATCAAATAGATCCAGGATTTGTGCTCCATGAGACTTAAGCGTGAGAAAAACTGCCCTTCCACGAATCAGCCCTTCGGGTCCACGTGTTGTTTTTGTTCATACAAAAGATGAGGGCGTCGCTGGCTAAGTGGCATTTGTTGCCCGTCCCTAATTGTCCAGAGGGCATTTAAGAGTTAACCACATTGCTGTTGTTCTGGGGTCACATGTAGGCCAGGCCAGGTGTCTCCGTTCAAAACTGAACATTGACATTTATGGCTGCTGAATGTTTCATTGGTCATTTTAAATGGAAATTTGCCCATTAGGAACCCAAATTCGCCCGATGTTGGCAGTAGTTTTGCTTTAGACAGAGTATAATAAGCTTTCTAACTCCATTGCTTGCCTTTAATAAGCTTCTGGGGAAGCAACGCTGTTGATTTTCACAATTACCTGACCGGGGACGTGACCCTTTGTGCATAAGAGGAAACATCGAGGGCCTCCTTGCGCTCTAATGATTCTGCCTCTGGACTATTCCATAAGACATACCAAGTGAAAGATGGATTTACATTAGTAGGCCATAAGGTAGTGATGCATTAACCTGAATAACTGTATGAATCAGACATAAGTGAAAAGCATCTGGCTGGGAATGGAGCAGGGCGTGTAAACTTGGGAAAATGTATCATTACCGATGGCCCTTGAAAAAAGAAATAAACAAGCTCAAGGTTCGTACTTATTCATTAAAGGTTTATTTACCACTTCAGACAACACTTTTATCGAAAGGTTTATATTAAAATTAACAAAAGTAAACATAATGACTGAATGTCACAATGAGAGAAGAACACACGCTCTCTGAGCTGTGAATGTTAGGGACATCTGTAACAGTCACCATAAAGAGAAAATACGTGCTCGAAATAAAGGATAGTAAACAGTCCTGAATAAAGGACAACAACAAAAATAATCTATAAATGGACTTGAAGCAATTAGGAAGCCAAAAATTATTGCAATCGTAATTACCTCAATGATATCAAGCAAAGTAAAATGGAAAAGCCAGCAATTATTGTCTCAGTTACACATTCATAAATTGAATTTATCTCCTGTCGAAACCAGGACTGATTGTACATTTGGAATCCACTGGCCTCGAAAAACAGATCAGGAAAGTCTATGGGCTCCAAAATTCATTCATTTAGCCTGAAAAATAGTGATAAGGCAACAGTTTAGATGTTTATGATCAGGGAATTCAGGTTTTAATTTTTATTCAATGACACACTTCGAGATTTCACAAACCACAATGGTCTGTTTGAAGTCTGAATGATTTGATTGTTCTCACCTTCACCAGCGTGACGGCAGCGCTGTAGAAAATGCTCAGGAAAAACAGGGTGATGAACGTGGAAGCAGTGGTCCAGATGTTGCCGTTATCATCTTCATAGTCTTCAATCCAAGTGTGATCGATCGAATCTATGAATATAAAACAGAGAGTACATATTTAGATTGTTTATTGATCCAGTCTGATATTTCTTTATCTAAATAATGTAATTCCGAACTGTTACATCTTCTTCAAGCCATGAAGTTTTCCTCAAATTTAACTCTTGATATCTAGTATTGTGTGAGTCACTCTCAGTAATACCTTGCTAATACTAACTGCACTTGCTGTTCCTTTATTATCCATGTCTGAACATTTTGACGTATTTCATCATTTAATCTGTTATTGGAGAATATAATCATTGTTATCATTCCAGGCATACACCTAGGGAACTATTATATTCATTATATCATTATATTTTCAATACAGTTCCGTTGAAAGTTGTGGTCATCACTGGATAAGAGATCAAATGTGATTACTCATCTTCTGCATTTATTTGCGACCAATGTCTTGGCAAATCATGAGCAGAAATTAGACCCACAGTAAGAACATTGTTTCATATTTTTGTTTATAGAATCTGGGTGCGTCAAAAATAACTTTCTGTGCATGTGTCCCTTAGTTTATTTCTGTCTATAGCTTAGTGTGTATGTTTTTCCTTCAGGGTTTGGGTACTTGGTTATGACCGTCTCTTTCTTTGAACGTGTCCTTGTTGGAGTTGTACATGAATAAACACATTGATGTTGCTTTTTTGCCGGTATGTTCATTCACATGGTTCTGCTTTTGTCTGTAAATTTTGTGCATTTCAGAATATATAAGCGTCTTTATGTTAATATGCCACTTAATTCATTGATGCCTATTTTGATGTCTTAATGAGTTTGTGATTTTTTTTTCCGTTCATGCTGTCTAAAATATGTGTTTATGTGTCGAATTCAGATTCCCCCCAACCTTATTATATTTTCATGTCTGTGTTCCATTGTTGGCTTATGTTAGTATGCAACTTCGTGGTTTGATGGATGTTTATATTTATGGAATAATATCTGCTTGCATGCCAATGGATCCTATCTTATCTACTGATATGATTTCTTGTATTATTGCACGTGGATTTTTACTGATACTTGTGTCATTACCTTGTTTTTTTGTAAATTCCCCTCTGTGTGTTGATCTATGCAATTGCATGTCTACGTGTGAGACTCATAAATTGCGTACATGCCTGACAGTGCTTCTATGTTAATCAACGTATCTTAAATATAAATAATTCAGCTGTGCCTTTCTTCATATACCTACGATTGTGCAAATGGGTTAATGGTGATCAAAGAATTCTTACAGTGTGGAAGCAGGCCATTCAGCTCTTTGAGTCCACACTAGCCCTCCAAAGAGCATCCCACCCAGACCAACCCCTTATCCTATCCCTGCATTTCCCTCTCTCGACACTATGGGCAATTTAGCACAGCTAAACACCTCACCTGCACATCTTTGGTCTGTGGGAGAATACCAGAGTAGCCGGAGGAAACACACGCAGACACGGGGAGAACATACAAATTCCACACTTACAGTCGCCTAAGGCTGGAATTGAACCTCGGTCCCTGCTACTGTGAGTTAGCAGTGCTAACCAGTTTGCCAACGTGATCCCCCTAACTGAGATTAATCTTTATCTCTGTGCTCATATGTATCTGTGTGATTGTACATGTGGGAGGACATTTCTTGGGTATTGTATGTGTGTGTTTAATAATGTGTATCTGCACGAATATTTGTGCGTCCCCCTGTTTATTTCTGTGTGTATTTTTCTGTGTACTTGTGTTTTTGTGTGAGTTTAAACGAATGCTCATGTATCATATGCATGTGTGTCTCTGTGCGTATACTGTGTATGATGGCTTATCTGTATGTGTATTTATGTGTGCGCATATGTATGACCCTTTAAGTGCGAGCCTGAATAAATGCGTTTTTAGTGCGTTTGTAAGCATGTGTGTGTATCTGTGTTTGTTTCTGCTCTTATCCCACACTGTTTTCATTTTTACTTTTGTTGCAATTTTAATCGATTGCCAGTAATTCGGTTCGACCTTGATGGTGTAAGGAACATTTCTCGCCTTCGTGGAGAGATAAGCGTTTAGTGAACGACTCTTGTTGCATTCAGAGAATTTCTGTCGCTGGGACAAGGGATCTGAGTTCACTCCCCACAAGTCCAGAGATGTATAATAGTATTTCTAAATATGTTGGATAGAAAATATCTGCAAGTGTTCTGTAAGTGATACAAAATGACGTCAGTGTTCAAATACCTGAACTGACCCCACGTGCGTCAGGAAATTGAGTCAAAACTATGGAATATAAACTGGATTGATGAATCACCAGTTTAGTTTTGAATTATGTGGAATCAATGTTAACAGATTATTAACAGGACAAGCGCGTCCAACATGCTTCCAAGGAATTATTTTGAATGTAAATTTTAAATCTTTGACCAGTAGGCAGTTAGCCGCCTGCTTCTGTCAGCTACCAGGATCACAGAGGGCGTCTAACGTGAAAACTTTCCACGTGAGTAAGCAAACAGTCTGTTAATTGCTCCCCTCTCTTCTCCATCTGCTCGACAATAACAAATTTTCTTTCGGTTTCTCTTTGGTGTGGAAGTGAAGATACATTCTGTGGACTGATGAATTGGTGCAAAATCACTGGCAGACCCCAGAAAGAAAGGTTAAATGCAAGTTACTTTGCACTCTATGCGATTGGTGCCCATAGTAATTCTTTCTCGTTGGTATGTCCCAATCCAAAATAATTTTAGAAATCTCTTAAATTTAAGTTCCCAGTTGGTGCAATACCACAGTTTAAAGCTGGCATGAATTTTATAGGAATGAGGAATCAGGAACACCAATCAAAATTCGTGGTATTCATTTTTCATAAAATGGACATTATAAAATTTCATTACAGTGGGATTTAAAGTAGAGGAGAAGGTACTTTGCAGAGCACTGCAATGTGTAGGCTTTATTCTGTCTCTGAACCAGGACTGATATGAACAGGGAGCATTGACTACACCAGACACGAGTCCTGGACCTGCAAACTATCGACTTTAACTGGAAGAACGGAATATTATTAAAAGTGGGAAACACAATAAATTAAACGGTTGTCTACTTAAATAACAACTGGAGGAAAGAAAACACTTTATTTCTTTTATTGAATTCTTAAGTGTAACCTTGTGATTTTCATTGGCATGAATTAATGGTGTCCATCAGTGCAAGCGAAATATTCACAAAATTCGGTTTACCGCTGGATTTATCAACCGTTCTGTTGATGATCTTCAACGGAATCGCTTCATGTCCCACCACACAGGAGTAAGAAGCACCGCTGGCCCACTCCTCCGCTGCAATCGATAGCAGGCTGTACAAGAAGAAGGAGGTGTTGTCGCTCTCTGCTGTCACTTCGGTGTTCTTGTAGTTACTGGGATTAACCGGCTTGTCGTTGGTTGTCCACTTGACAAAGATCTCTTGGGGCCTGAAACCTCTGACTAAACAGGTGAGGGAAACAAACCTCTGCATGGAGAGTTCTTCTGTCGTTGGTAGGAGGACAGTCACCGATGGCTCCAGTGGATTTTTAACTGCAGAATATTTGAAACAAATATAAATAAATTTTAAAAAAATCAAGAATCAATATTGGGATTTTACCGAATTTGAAAATATTCCATTTTTAATTTGGGATTTATTCACCTTCATTTTAAAGGAACAGAGTGGTGTCCATTCTATTCATTTAAAAAAAAGTTTTAGTTAGAACGTGGTACCCATGTTTCCAGACCAGAACTCGGAAATTTTGTCCATTTGTCATTACTGGTGTTTCCATCACAAAACTCCTGGTGTCCTCACAAATTGTTTGACTTAATCATAATAGAATTTACTTGTCTGCATTTTTTTCTTAATCAGCTACTTAGCGATCCTGCCAGGGTGTGCATCATCAATGCTCCCAGCGGTGTCAGTTCCTTACTAATCAAAGCATGCTATCGCTGTGACTGGATCTAAATTACACATACGATACTTTGTGCTTTCATTTATTCACTCACTTTTCTCCTTGTGGATGGAGTCTCTCAGAGGAGTCGGTAGATACTGATGATTCGCCACGCATTCGAAAACAACCTCACTCAGCCAGGCTTCAGTCGAAATATCTAATTTGCTGATTGCACCATCGGAATGCTCTCCGGACTGGTGAGCAATCTCTGATTTCACAGTCTTCTCGTCTTGTAACCAGGTGAAGTTGACTCCAGAATGAAGATTGGACACAACACATGTTAACGTCACCGTCGCCTCCAGTAGGACCTGTTCGACTGGTGGTGGTAGTATTTTGGCTGTGTAACCATGGCACTCAGAAACTACAATGAAGTAGAAATTAGAATCAATGAAAAATGCCTCTGGAGGAACAAAACACCAGTGTTCAGTCTATTTCCTCACAAGGTAAAGAAACTTCCTTCGAGATGGCAGCTTCCAACTATTCCTGAAACAATCTTAACTTTTGTTCATGTATTTTGATACGTAAAAACGTTCGTGCCCTCTGTACTTATTCCTAAAGAACACTGACTTGGAACAAGTGTATGCTGTGAAGTAAAAAACATCAATGGTACCATAATTTAACCCATTCAGTAACCTTCCTTTCAGAATTCTTCACTCAATTAAGGCCAACGATTGATACTTGTGACAAAACTTATCTCCACTCAATATAATGAATTCATTTTTACATTTATGAGGCATACATGCAAATGTTGGCGGTCACACTGAATGCCAAATCAAATCCCAATTTCATTAAAACTGTCATCAAACGTAGTTATTCTCTTATTCCTCGTGTATTTACGGAGATTTTAATATGTTACAGGGGTGGTGAACTTCCACGGAATTTCTGTTCAATGTGATTTAAGGTGATGGAAAATAATTTGCATTATTGGTGTGAGATCATTCTCTAAAATATCTTATGAGATATTATTTCTTGTATGCCGAATGTCGTGTAGACCTGAAAACAAGAAAATGAGTACAGCATCGGAAATAGTGCAGGACAGTCTTCACCTCAAGCCTTTTCCCCCATTCAGTAGTTAATGAATGCTGTATAGTTTCACTTCATTTACTAATCTGCATTTTTTAATGTCTTCACAGATCAAAAAACAATCAAGCAGGAGGGATTTGTATTGACGTGCAAACTTACCTGACATTTGCACTGGTAAATTTCAGACTTCCACTACTCAATGTGTAAACATATCCAACCTGAATCCAAGCTTTAACATCCTGGCTCTCATTCCTCGTCCATTCATCCCTATTGCGACATTTCCACCAGAATTTATGCTCCTGCCATATCCACTAATTACAGAAAACAGCTAAAACAGGTTCGATTAGATCACGTTTATCCCTGTTAATCAAGTATGATACTCATTTGGTCTGTATTTTGGTGTCATGATTGAAGTTAAAGTGTTCCATAACATGTAAAATTTTGTCCGACAGTGCTCAAGGCCGACAGATAATTCTGACATTGGAACGAATTATTGAACGCATTTTGTTTTATTTTCAAATAAGTGTCGCTTCATATTGTACTATGTCATCTTCAGACCACAAATCAAAAGATATAGGAGCAGAATCAGGCTGTTCGGCCAATCAAGTCTGCTTTGCCTTTCGATTATGGCTGATATGTTTCAACACCCCATTCTCCCGCCTTCTCCCCGTACTAAGCACGAGCCAATCTGTCATTTTCTGAAGAAGTGTCTCGGCCCGAAACGTCAGCTTTCCTGCTCCTCTGATGCTGCTTGGCCTATTGTGTTCATTCAGCTCTACAGCTTGTTATCTCAGATTCTCCAGCATCTGCAGTTCCTACGATCTCAGGAGCCAATCTATCTCTGTTTTATATATTCTCAATGTTTTGACCGCCACAGCCCTCTGCAGCAGTGAGATACACAGATTCACCACTCCCTGGCTGAGGAAATTTCTCTTCGTTCCCGTTCTAAATAGCTGTCCCTCGACACTGAGGCTGTGCTGTCGGCTGTTAGTCTCGCCTACTAGTGAAAACATGTTCTCCGCATCCACTCTATCTCAGTCCTTCAGTGTTTTCCAAGTTTCAACGAGCTCTCTCCACGACGCCCACCCCCCAACCCCCTTATCATTGAGGCCGTTACCATCAATGGATTCAGCATTCCCACTCTCTCTCCAAGGATTGTCAAACAACAAACGAATCCAGCTAACTGCCGTATGTCTTCAACATGGAGGGAAACATGTTTCTCTGCTTTGTATTATGAGCAATGCTTGCATAACACTCACAATGATTTGAGATACACACTGCATGATCTCAAATTAGAAGTTGTTCCGTCCTATTCACTAAGCCTGATAAATTCGTGTATTTGATTTACATCAGAGATCAGAATATGTTTTCTTTCTCTTGGTATGTGCCTCTTACCCTGAGGTCCGGTGACGTTCCAACTTTGAATGGTCCCATCATAATTGACCTGGCATGTATAGACTGCTTTGTCGAACCATTCAGCATAAGGGACTCTCAGGCGACTGGTCGCTGAGAAGTTTCCATTCGCTTCACACACGGGAGAAGTGAAGATGTCAGAATCCATACGTCGTCCGTTCTTCAACCAAGTCACGGAGATTGACTTTGAATGGAAGTCAATGATTGAACAGACGATGGTTGCAAATTTTCTGCTCTCGATTTCTTCACTGGAACTCACAGTTAGGAGAACAGTCGGAGGGTCAGGTTTTGGTGCACCTTAAGAAAACATATCATGAAAATTATCTGATGGATTTGAGAACAAATACAGTCAGTTCTTATCTACCAAAGTTCATTGCCGTTAGTAGATATAACCTAAACATTCCAAGGATCCTAGTTATGCAGAATACTACAAAAGCTCACATTCAGGCAGAATAATCAGCAGGTTGATATCAAGTGCCAAAGTTGGAAGAAACAGGAAGTAGTAAATATGGCAAAAAAATTATACATCAGTCAAAAGAAAGTCCAAATAACAATGTTGGACAGTCTGCATTTTAATGAAAGGATTCCGACGAGTTGAGGAGAGATGTGATAAAATTAAGTGATTGACATCACGGAGATATGTTGAGAAAGGGGCAGGGCACATTATTGCAGGATATATAGCCTTCAAGTGAGACACGGGAAGTTATAAAACGGAGGGAGTGTGTGTCTGTTTCAATATTGAGCAGGATGTTTTCAGCAGAAAAGAGGAATGAAATCATAGATAGCTCCTCAAATGAAAACGAATGAAAAGGACTTAAAAAAACAAAATAACGCAAAAAGACTGCTCGGCAAGCACTGTTGGCCCTTTTACAGGTCCGAGAGACATAAGAGTGCAGATGCGTCAGCAAATTTTCAGACAATTGTACGTAAATAGGGGAATGATTGTAAGGATTTCAACTTCCTCAATGTAGGCTGGGCATTCATCGTTTCAAATGTCCCGAGGGAGCAGAATTGTGAAATTGAGCTTTTAATACAGTACGGAGAAGGTCTTGCAAGAGAAGGCTGAACCTGGAATTAACTTTAGGTAATGAGGCCGACAAAGTGCATAATGTATCAAAGGAGAAACATTTTGTAGAGAGTGGTCACAAATCAATTGGATTCAAGATTGTTCTGAAAAGGAATAGTAATAGTCCCGAAGCAAAATTGTGAAACATGGGAAGGTCAGATTGAATAAGGTTGGGTACGATTTGATCAGAGTGAACTGAGAGCGGACACTTATTGGTAAATCTGAGTCATAGCAGTCGGACGCATTCAAAGAGGAAATAGAAAGACTAAAAGGTCAACATGTTCCAACAAAGAAACATCATATGATGAAAAATGCTGTGAAACCTGGACATCAAAAGTAATACCGGATTATATAAAGAGAAAAAAAGAAGGCTTATGGCATATGTCGAATGTTCAAAGTAATGGAAGCTCTCAAGAAGTACAGAACGTGCAAGGGAAAGTTTTAAAAGTGAAATTAAGAGAGAAAAACGAAGCATAAACTAATAATGGTTGACATAGGAAAATACTTTTTTTTTTAAAAAAAGAGCTGTGTTACAAGTTGATTAATGATAGAGGGATAACAAGGGAAACAATAGGGCCCATTAATTGCTACAGTGATATTATTTGTGGGGAGTAGCAGCACGTAGGTTATATTCTAAACGAATACATTGTGTCAGAGTTCACTACTAAAGTGGACGATCCGGGTACAGAAAGCATGGAGAAGAGTTGTGATTTGCTTTAAGAAATCTGCATTAGATGAGTGGATGCTCTGTGTTGTTTTACGGGGCTGATGAAATGTACCCAGGGCTGTTGAGTGAGGAAAAGGAGGAAGTGGTTGAGGTGATGACAATAATTTTGAATTCCTCTTTGATCACAGAGGATATCTCAAATGACTGTAAGTCATCAAAGTGTTACCATGAAGCAAGAGGGAGCAAAGGATAAACCATGGAACCAGAGGACAGTCAACCTCGGCTCAGTGGTAGGGAAAATATTGGAAGCAATTCCGAGGAACACATTTAATCTTCATTTGGAATAGGTTAATCAAAAATTCTCGGCAAGTTTTATTGAGGGGAAGGCATGTCTAACGAACTTGAGAGGATTTTTCAAAGAGCAACCAGGTATGTAGATGATAACAAAGCTATGAGACAATGGGATCTGAGAAAATGTGACTAATTGTATCCAGAACTGGCTAAGTGGCAGGAATTGGAGGGTAATGGTCGTGGTGTGTTTGTGTGACTGGAGGTCTGTGTCTGGTGGTGCTCTGCGGGGATCAGTATAAATATCCTTACTGTTTGTGATGTATACAAACAATTTAGAGCTGAATCTGGAGGGGTTGGCCAGAAGTTCCGCAGATGGAATGAAAATTGTTGAGCTGTAAGTAGTGAGCTTAAAATTGTACAGCATAGGAGGATAAATAAGAGGTGGCTCGATGGGCTGATCATGGCAAATGGAAATCATTCTGGGTAAGTGTGAGGTGATGCATGTATGCTGAAAAAAATGCAAGGTTTAACACTATAAATAGTAGAACCCTGGGATGCACAAGATTCTTTAGTGCGCATGCCCACCTATCGCTTGTAGCACAGGACTTGTCAAAAGGTCAGAGTCATAGAGATGTACAGCATGGGAACAGACCTTTCGGTTTAACACGTCCACTGGGGCCAGATATCCCAAATTAATATGGTCACATTTGCCAGCTTTCGGCACATATCCCTCTAAACCATTCCTGTCCATGTACCTGTCCAAATAACTTTTAAGTGTTGTAATCGTATTCCACCAGTTCGTCTGGCATATCATTCCATACACATATCACCCATTGCGTGGTCCCTGTTAAATCTTTGCCTTCTCAACTTAAACTTATGCCCTCTAGTTTTGGACTCCCCTATCCCAGTGAAAAGACTTTGGCTATTCACTCTGTCCATATTGCTTATGATTTTATAAGCTTCTGACAGGTCTCCAGTCTTTGAATCTCTAGGGAAATTAACCCCATCTTATTCAGCCTTTCCCTGTAACTTAAATCATCCAAACCTCGCAATAAGATACATAGTTTTCAGATAAGGGCAGGACGTTTAGAGTGGAATAAATCGTTCAGACGATGATAGATGTGGAGCTGAGTGCCTGTGAGTCATGTTGAAGCTGAAACCCTCATAACATGTTGGAAGTATTGAGGCAAATACTTACTTCTTTGATTGGTATGTGCTGGATGGGCCGAAGGGCCATCTTCTCTGCTGTGTACATCTATGATTCTGTGAAAAGTGTTATGAATAATGCCCTATTCACATAAAGCACACATATCTGTTTACCCCGTTCCCATAACACTTACATGGCATTCCAGTGCTCTTGTCGGACCCACTGTGTCGAACCTCACAGGAGATTTGGCTGCATTCCGCGTCTGACTCGTTGAGGTCTAACTGGCTGCTTAGGGTGTAAGTTCCCTTCTTGTTTCTCACCGATGGGTAGGTCTTAAATCCAGTTGTGATCGGCTCCCCACGTTTCTTCCAGGTCACACTGGTGGCGTCAGGGGAATAGTCCATCGCCAAACAACCAAAAATCACAGAACCATCAGTGTTGCGTTGCTGACAGGAGGAGACTAGACCATAAAGTGTCGGGGAAGACGGTGTCACTGGGAAAGAATGCCGGATTAAGCAAGTTAGACTCTGTTAATTCATAGAATCCTTACAGTGTGCAAACAGACCATTCAGTCCAACGCGTCCACACTGCCACTCCGAAGAGCATCCCATCCAGAACCATTCCCCTCCCCTATAACCCTGAATTTCTCATGGCTAATCCACCGAACGTACATACTCCTGGGCACTGTGGGCAATTTTGAATGGCCATTCCAGCTAACCTGGACATCTCTGGACAGTGGGAGGAAACGGGAACACCCGGCAGAAACACATGCAGCCACGGGGAGAATGTGCAAACTCCGCAAAGACAGTCGCCCGAGGGTGAAAGCGAACCTGGGCCCCCAGAGCAAAATACATTCAGATTATTTTTGCTTTATGTAATTTGTTGATCATAATCTGTTATTTGGCCCTCCACGAACACGCCTTATATCATGACTATTATGTTATAACTAAGGAATAAGAACAGTACGATCCCATCACCATTCAGAGTATGAAAGATTTTGTCAACAAAATTGGCATTTCAATTGCATTACAAGTGAATAGAGGAGGACTTCAATTAAATAAAACCTCAAAAAAAAAACTACGGGTGCTGCAAATGAGAAACAAAAAGATAAATTTCTGGAAAAGCTCAGCAGGTCTGGCAACATCCAGGGAGAGAAATCTTAATTTTTCTGGTCCAGTGATCCTTCCTCACAACTCTGATTCCTCTCCACAGATGGGGTGTGTGTGTGTGTGTCTGTGTGTGTGTGAGAGAGAGAGAGACCAAGAGAGAGAGTTTCATTGTTTATTCAGCATGTCTACATTTCTCAATCAAGAAAATTATGTGAAAGGTGAATCGTCTTGTCCTTTCTATGACTGCTCTTGTGTAAGCAGGTTCACTGAAATTGACCACTGTCATCTCATACTACCTCAGCTTCCCCATGCGCCCAAAGATTTTTAAAGTGACTGAACTTCAAAAGTGACAGTAATCTGTAATTGAGATAACAAGGTGGAGAGCTGGATGAACACAGCAGGTCAAGCAGCATCAGAGGAGCAGGAAGGCTGACGTTTTGGGCCTAGACCCTTCTTCAGAACCTTTTT
>NC_063373.1:4154863-4237623 GCF_021869965.1 Rhincodon typus | reverse complement strand
TCTTCAGAACCTTTCTAAAGAAGGGTCTAGGCCCGAAACGTCAGCCTTCCTCTCCTCTGATGCTGCTTGGCCTGCTGTGTTCATCCAGCTCTACACCTTGTTATCTCAGATTCTCCAGCATCTGCAGTTCCTACTGTCTCTGTAATCTGTAATTACAGGGTTACAATGAAACAATCATAAAAACCTGATGATGTAAAAATATGAAGCGGCGTTATTGATGTTCTGGGTTGTGAGACTCAGGGTGAATGCTTTCTGACTAATTCCAGTCTAACATGACAGAAAAGTGATTTTTCTGAAAGGAAATTAGGTGTCTGCAAGCCAACAAATTTCATTTGTTTTACCATTAAAAATAGCCCTATCCCAGCTGCCGCACAGATTCACTTGAGGTAGCAGGACATTGCTAAATAGTTGGGGTAGAGTTGCTCGGGCAGTGATCAACATTGACTCCTGACTGCATGAAGTATCTTGATTTGAGGAAGTAAATGGGTGATGCAGAGCCCTTCTTATTGTCTGATGCGGCCATGCCAAATTATGTGGACTGATAATTCAATCTTTTTTTCCAATTTGAGCATCAGGTGGAATAGGCAGAGAATATAGTGTTGGCAGTGTCTGCACTCATGGTAGAGACTTCAATGCACATCACAATACAAGCAATGAAGGACGAATAACTACCGAGTTTGAAAAAAAAAAGCCCATACATTCTTTGATTGTATTCGTACATGTGATGTCGGCATTGCTGTCCACAGTAGCATTCTTTGCCCGTTGCTAATTATCCATGGGGATGTGGTGAAGAGTAGTTTTCTTCCACCATTATTGACCTTACAAAGCAGATACACACAGTATTGCTAGGACGGGAGCTGTGAAGAGGTGGCAATATCGTTAAGCAGACAGAACAAGTTGCAGTTGGTTGTGCTGTCACTCATTTGCTGCCACGTCCTTCTCGGTGGTATAGGTCGTGGGCTCAGAATCTGCTGGGTAAGTAGTCTGGCTGAGTTTCTACATAGAACTCGTCGACAGCCAGCAACGGTTCCACTGCATTACTAGTAAAGGAGTGAATATTGCATGTAACAAATGGGATGCCAAACAAGTGCATTCTTGCGTGCTGAATGATGCCAAGTTTATCAAGCGCGATTGAAGCTTCACTCATCCAGACAAGTGGTAGTATCCCATCACACTTCCGTCTTGTGCCTTGTAGATGGTCAGCAGGCGTTTGGAGACAGCAGGTAAATTACTTGACGCAAAATTCCTGGTCTCTGACCAGGTATGGTAACTCTAGTTCAGTTTTTTTCTTTCAAAGACAGCCCGTAGTATGTTGATGATGTGGGATTCATCAATGACAATAACATTGAGTGTCAAGATAAATATTTAAAGTCACTCTTCTTGGAGATAGAATATATTTGGCGCAATTGCATTGTGAAACATACTTTCCATTGTCAATGGAAGTCAGAATATTTTCTCTGGGAAGAAGGTCGCTGCAGAAGCGCCAAGAGGAGAGGAGCACCAGCATTGTGAGGATCTCTGTCGCAGCTGACCTAATGCCAATTGTCTGGTAGTTTAAACTGATAATGGGCAATTATCTGAATTCTGGAAGCCTCTGAAAGTATGCATTCCTCTATTTAGAATCAGTGACTTTGGTTAACTATGGTTAACTGCGATACATTTACCCAGGAATGATTCAAGAAATTAACAAGTGCGCTTTAACTATCAAATTGACACCCAGTTACCGCAAAAAGTATAATTTCTCAGTCTGACTGCCACTCCTTCCCACTCTGTCCTGAACATCCACTGACATTGATAACCCCCACCCTGTCACACATCCACTCACTCCAGAATGCACGAACTCCTTCACACGACAATACCACACATTCCAAGACAATCGATTTTCCAGCTAGACATATACTCTCGATTCCTTACAATCAATTCCCCTCCTGCCACTCTGTACATGGTCCATTTATATCTGGCCCTAACAGGATCTGCCACCACAGTTTTCATCATGGTGAGGACCCAACTCCCCAGATATGATCTCAAGGCCTCGATCATTTAACTCTCATCTTAGCCAATCAACCTGTCAACATTGCATTCCATCTCCCTTTTCATCCGTTGTTTACCGCCTGCGACTTTGTCAAACTGCGAGCTTTGCATTGTGACATCATGTCCACCTGCTACTTCACTACTGTGACCATATACCGCCGAAACAGCCCGCATTCTGCTGATCTGTCAACTAACCAGACTGGTACTTGACACACCTACTAGATTTCCACTCAAACTACACATCACCTACCAAGCACATTCAGCCAAATTAGTTCCTAGTAACCATAATCATTTGCCTAGATTCTAAACTGCCAAGCTATGTGCATGCCAGCTCATCCAGCAGCCACACAACACGTCAAAGCCTACCAGCTCACACTCTATCCCCTTACTGGCTCACCACCTTCGAACTTCGAGACTGTTCCATCATAGGGTCACAGAGTTATAGAGTCATACAGTATAGAAACCGATGCTTCAGTCCAAATCACCCAGGCCGAGCAGGATTCACAAATTAAAGCAATTCCATTTGCCTGCATTTGGCGCATGTGCCTCTAAAGCTGTTCATCCACTTGTTGAAATGTCTTTTCAATGCTGTAACTGTACCTGCACTTACCACTTCCTCTGCCAGGTTATGCCATATACCACCACCCTCTGTGTGAAAAAGTTTCCCACAGGTCCCTTTTAAATCTTTCTCTCTCAACTTAAAACTATGGCCTCTAGTTTTGATCTCCTCTGCAATAGGAGAAAAGGAAAACCTTTACTATTCCCTTTATCTATTCCCCTCATCATTATATTAATCCCTATAAACTCACGAATTAATCTTCTCAGATCAAGGGATTAAAAGAAACATCCAGAGTAAACAACAGCTTCTCATCACTCAAGACCACCAGTCTCAGTAACATCGTGCAAATCTTTTCTGCATTCTTTCTTACTTGCCAAGATTATTCGTGCAGCAGAGCGACAAGAACTAAACGCAGTCCTCCAAAAATGGCCTCACTCATGTCGGATACTGTCGCAATTTGACCTGCCAACACTTGTATTCAACGCTCTGACGAACGAACCCAAGCGTGTCAAACGCCTTCATCACCACTCTATCGGTGACACCACTTTCAAGGAACTATTTATCTGAACCCCTAGGTCCCTCTGTTCGACAACTCTCCCCAGTGCCCGACCATTAACAGTGTAATTCATGCCCTGGTTTGTCTCATCAAAGTACAACACCACGAATTCATATAAGTTAAGATGTATCTGTCGCTCCTCAGCCTATTGATGTTGTTTCAAGATCCCGTTGAATTTTTAGAAAATATCATTCACTGTCCACTTTACGACTAATTTTGCTGTCATCACAAACTTGTTAAGTATTCAATGTTTTCAAGGTTCATCATCGAATATCGTGCCCTGTTCGTGCGTGGGTGTCCCACAAAGCGGTCCACAAAGGCAAACTCCCAAGGCAGATGTGTAATTGCTAACAACCGATTTCAAAACTCCTGCAGTCTGTCTTTCATTTCTGAAGTGTTCATTCTGATTTTAGCGATCTGTTCAGGGCATTCATTTCTGAGGCGCTAGTCAAATATTATATTACCGGCAGATAAAAGTATTTTTGAAGCACCAGATGAAATTGAACTGCTTGAAATACAGGAGACCGAACCAGACGATTTACAACGGCCAAGATCACTTGACAAGACAGTGAGTAACAACACAGACACATACTGTACAGCTGTCTTGAACCACGTCGGTAAGTCTGCTCAATCCGTCACGTCAAATGTTGCAGATTCACTCTAATTCAACTTTCATAAAAGAAACTAATCAGAAGTAAACATTAATGCGAATGAGAATGCTTTCAAAATTATCAGAGATTACTTAATGCTTTAATAAACTTCATAAGTCGTTATAATAAACCAATTATTGAGGTGGGACATTTCGCCAATTTAAGCAACGCTCAAGAAGAAGTGGATAATTCTCGAAATTAATTTTACATATTCTTAAAACAGTTCTGTATATTTGGAGATTTTGCACGCGCTGTACAAAACCGATATTTCATTCAATTGTGGAAAAGCATTCCTGTTGAATAAATTAAGATAAATATTTACTGTCAGGTTCGCTTCGCAATGGCAAGTTAATTTTCTTATGAGATGCTTTGCAGTGAAGGATAAGTTTGTGAATGCCTGAATTGAAAACATGTTTCTGCCGGGAGTTGTCCACTTTACCTGATGTCTAAAGAAATGATCATCACACTTAACTAATTTGAACGATATCCTTCAGGTGGCTACGTTGCAACAAAATGATCATCACATTTAACTAATGTGAATAATACCGTTCAAGTGGCGAAGTTGCATCAATCGGTCAAGTATATTATTTAAAGTAAATTTTACTCAATTTCATTGTTTGAAATAAACAATGTGTTCTACTACTCTCTAGCTTTTGTTTCTGAAAAAATCTAAACCCTGCATACGTCTGAACGCATTGATATATAATGCATTCTCTGCATTCGCAGCCAGTATTCACAGGATGAGCTCATGCTTGGATAATTTTAATTAATTCAAACTCTAGCCTCGGTCACATAATCGCCGACTTCAGTTGTTTCCTAACGAGTCACTCTTGAGTTGATATGTTGTTGTAAAATGTAACTCTCTATATTTAAACCACCTGGATTGGGAAAACATAAAGCTAAGTGTAGATTAATTCACTCAGTTAAAGTTTGATTTTTATTCCCGCAAATCAAGTTTAATCACGAATGTATCAATTAATTCATTAAAGTTATTTGTGAAACTGATCAAATCAGTGTAATAGATCTGATCTTCATCGAAATATTTCGGGCAGAATTGCTAAATAGTCTTTGTCAATTACGTTCCCCAGCCAGAAAACTGGTTTGTAATATATGGCGGAATGGAATAATATCACCATAATGGCATTTTTGCTCAATATGAAGAGCGATTAGAGCATTACATTATTGAAATTCTAATTATATTTCTCAGTGACTTGTAAACTGTAGAAAAACAGATCTTATGATCGAAATAGTTGATTGTAAGGCATGGATTAGGTTAATATGCAACTATTACTTATAAGTTAAAATCGCACCCCAAGTCTCTGTTTTCCCTTAATGTCCAAAACCTTTGTTATCTGCCTTTCGCCTAATATTTGGCTTTAGGAAATTTCAACTCGCATGTTGTTTGCATTCAATGAGGAAACTGGAGCGGTGCACTGTCACCAACCATGTAAACAATGCAAAAACGATATAAAAACCAGAAAACGCTTCACAAATATTACGACTTTAATCCTCCCCAAGCATATTCTCTTCTCAATAGAACAATAGTCACCAAATCACAACATTGAGGGACAGCGATGTGTTTGCTGTTGAACTGGCACTGCAAACATTTTCGATGGAATCAAAATGTAACATCACAAAAAAAATCTCAAATTTGAATCCAACAAAACTGCTTACCATCAAACAAGCTAACGATTAAGTTATACAGAAATAAGAAGTCATAGCAGCAGCCTTGATTGTAAGCTGACTTATTTAACAAACACATAAAGCTTAGCACGTTTTTAGCAGCAACTCAATTTACTTCCAACCTGTGCATCTTTCCTGTTCATGTCAATTATGTGCACTGTGCAGTAAGCAGTTAGAGGCATATATTGATTCATCACTTTAAGGTCAAAACAAAAATAGTTCAATCAACACATATTACCGCATTATTATTGTACGTTATAATAAGTTTAGTCTCAGTTATCAAATCTGATCAATTAGGCATTTTGTGATTTTAGTCCGAAATTGTATTTTGAATGAATCTATTAAGAAGAGACTTTACTTATTTTAAAAGTAGAATTAAATTCTCTTTTTTTAAAATAATGCGCTAAAATGTCGTATTTTTTATTCCTCAAACCTTCAGTGTTTCTGCATTAAGTCGGTTGTCAGGTAGTTGCAACTGGACATAATGTTTTCAATCAATCAGAAAACTGAATGTCGCCGAATGAGTTCGACAAATGCAGAAAGGAGACGGAAAAAGCAAAGAACTTCACAAATATTAGTAAGTCAAAGTAATTCAGATGGACAATCTCCTCAACAAGGAAAAAAAAGAAAACACCAATTACAGAAAGCATGAAAACTGTTGAAACCCCAGCTCGAATTCATAAATTAAATGAAAATCCAAACAACTCAGTTCAATAGTCGAGTAAAACAAAATCAGAATCCAATCAACTCAAAACAATAGATTCAAATGAAAGACAAATCGAATCCAATCAACTCAATTCAGCGAAATCCAATAAAACAAATTCAGAATCCAAACAACTCAATTCAACAGAATCAAGTAAAACAAACTGAGAATCCAATCAGTTTGAATCAATCGATTGAAATGATTGAGAATCATTTCACTTGATTAAACCAATCAACTCAAATCAACAGAATGAACTGCAACACCACAAGAAAATTTCAAGACAGAATCTAATATGCCTGTCGTCAACAAAATTAACAAACTAAACCACAAAATACAAACACGATACGAACATAATGTGTAGGTAGAATATATTCAAGAAATTAATAACGATATTTTAGCATATTTTGTCAATGTTTGGTAATATTTTGACTCTTCAAATTCTTATCATTTGTTGTCCATACTAAAACTCGCAGATACTGGGTGTCACTCCTATTAATCATTGCTTGAACATCATAGTGTTTAAGAGACTTTATTTGTTTCAAGTAGCCCAGCCACTCAGTTTGCCCGTCTGATAAAAATGAAAGAAACATAGAGTAACTGAGTCCCTCACCAGCACGTTAATTATTTGCTGAGACTGAAATGAAGTTTATAATAATTTTCCAGAAAAGTCAATTGGAACCAAACTAAACTCAGTACAGAATCCGAGTTTCATTTAACTCATGAATTACTCAAATCAATAGACTGTTAAAACAAATATAACGGTTGCTAAGAACGCTCAAGGTTCTTACCGGAAGTCACGGTCACCATGGTCCCTTGTCCCCAGTAATCGAAATAGTCACAATGTTACATTCCCTGGACGGTGTCACACAATAACTAGCTCTGCACGAAACAAGCAAAAACTGTCATTATTTTAAATATTCATAAGCACAGGAAAAAATAAAATCACGATAAATCTTCATCACATTATAATTGTGCAAGTGGATTCTGTTCATTCTTGACAAATGATTCTATATTTTACACTTCACAGAATAACACATGAATTGATTGTCAATATCACCTGCTGGTAATCAATAATTAATCGCGCTTTTACAAATTAAACCATGACATTCGGATAATACCCCACAGAACTAATAATCCACTGCACGTTTAGATGGTTAGTAAAAGTAAACACTGACACTGTTTCTAATAATTAGAGTTGACAAATTTTTTGCATTGGTCATATTTGCAGTGCTATCCCAGTATGTCACTATGAGACACGTGACATCAAATACTACAGCAGATGGTAAACTGTAAAATTCAGACAGCGAATTTCATTGCTTCCTTAAAAAAAAAACAATGATTTTGAATTCTCTAATAACGATTCAGTGCTAGAATTTTGCTCTTACTCCCGGTTGTATTTTTAAAGGTGCTTGGAATATATTTTAAAGTTTGATGTACATTTAACTTGGACATCAACACGAAGAAAGTAGAAGAATTTTATGCATTTGTCCAAACGAACACTAATGGACTGGCCTTTTAATCAAGTCTCACATCAATTGTCGCTCCTGCTATGGTCCGAATCGTCAATTTGAATTAAATACTTACCAGTAGTTTTTGAATGAGGATGTCGGTATGCACATCACTGTGACCAACTGTAGTATCACAGTGATGTAAACCCGCACAGAAGCTGCGCTCATTCTCTGTTCTATGTTCTGTCTCAATTTTGATGTGAAATAGAGATTTAGTCCTGATCATTGCGGAATTAATGCCATAGTTTACATAACACAATTGGCAGAGATTTACTGAGGTGTCAGATATATTAAAATTAACATTATGTCCAAGTCTTTAATTGATGGAACGATAAGCAGTACATACGACATGCCCAAAACATTACCCTATTTTATTGGCTGATTTATTTGTTTTAACGGTTCAGTTATTCTGTGATAGTTTTGTAAGAAGAAGTTTGAGGTCTACTTAACATTATATTTGTGAATATCACGTTGAAAACAAATACTAACTGTCAGTTTTCGGTGCAAAGTACAAAGTGTCTCCTTGAGCCGTTTTTGTAGGTGCCCAGCCGTTGTTTCTCGGTCTGTGGTCTCCTGCACAGTAATAGATGGCGGTGTCTTCGATCTTCAGACTCTTCATTTCCAACGCGAAGATGTTGTTTGAAGTGTCTTTGGATGCAGTAAATCGATCTTTAATTTCTGGCGCATAGTCATTACTCGATGAATCATAGTAGCTAACCAACCACTCCAGACCCTGTCCGGGAACCTGTCGGACCCAACCCATGTAGTCGCTGTCAAGATCGAACCCGCTGGTTTTACAGGTCAGTCTCAGGGAGCCTCCGGGATGGCCGTTCGCTGCCTCTGGTTGAATCAAAGTAACCTCCGACTGGACACCTTCAGAAATAAAGCAAAAAAATGACCATTTTTACTGATTATCTGATTCCTAAATATTTTGCATTCCAGAGGTAGACTAACACTGGGACAATAACAAATAGAAACTTGAAGAATAAAGACTCACAGGATAAGAAAGTCAGTAACAAACTGAGAAAAATTGTCATCGTAGTCATTCTGGTAACTTGGGAAAGAAGGTTCTGCCAAGACCTTTCTAAACAAACCCCAGATCGAGGAGTGTTGAATTACGGTCCAATGACCAGAATTTATGTGTCCATCAGAGGGGGCAGGTTTACAGGTTCCGCCTATTGGATTCGGGCTGGAGGCTGTGACTGGATCCTCGTACCACCTCCCACAGCCCTCACAGATGGGCTAATATATTTACGCGAGGTTACGGTTTAACATGGAAATTTTTCCGTCCTGGGATATTTGTTCTGCTGTCTATATTGATTGGACGTATTCCCATAATATTAGTGGTGCAAGTGCAATTAAACAGCGTGAGATCTGGTTCAGATGACATTTTTCATTATTTTACTGAAGACAGTAAAATTTTCAATTGGAAATTAACTCCCTTTATTTCTTCAAATTCATTGTCAAGCAGATAAAACTATAAAAAGTTCAATAATATTATCAGCCAATAAAATTGCTGTATCTTTTTCTAGACACTCCAAGTGTTTGTCACGTAAAAAAATAACACATAATTCATCATAGGCGTTTCTACATTCAATTTCGGCAACTTAATACGGAGCATGTCCAAAATGATTATGTTCAGAATATAGGTTTATGTGACGAAACAGTTTGAACTCAGATATGAGTAAAAGACGAGTAAACGTCTCTTTTTTTTTTTGGCCGAACATAATCATTTGAAAATGCACAGTAAAGGAAAACTGCATGACTATTAAATAAACAGCCAGTTGACAGTGAAACATAACATTCTGATAAACTTTTGAAAGAGAATTTAATTAATCAAAACAGGCCGGTCGATAAGTTAAAAAAAAACGCCCCAGCATCCAAATAATTGTAGGTAACTGTGTAGGTACATCAGAAGTGTATGGTCTGTTAGAGCGTATTGCAATGATTGCCACTGCTGCAGGTCATAAACAGGTCATTTCTTTGCTCATTGGTAGCTATGACAGGTACTGTTAAATCACAGGCATCAGCAGAAATTAAGCATTACACGACACCAGCGCTAGCCGTTTATAACGTGCTCACTCAGTTTAAATGATCAGAGAATGGTGCAACAAGCTATGCGAGTTCGAACAAATTAAATTTTGTAAATTTACTTTGAGAAGACAACGAATGTCACTACAATCTGAGTTTGGATTCGTAGACTTCACATTCTAGAGCTTTAAAATAGTTAATAAGCTGTTAAATAGTTAATAAACAGCGAACTAGAATGACTTTTATTTCGAAGTAATAGCAACTACTGATACACAGTAAATTTCCAGCTTTCTCAAAGTCACTCAATGAAAGCTGTAATCAGTGACCTTTTTCAAAGAAGACATGCCAAGTGACATATATCCTTTGTGTGCAATTTGGAAAAAAGAAAACATATATAGTGAGTTTGGTGAAGTTTCATTTTAATCGATTCATATGCCTTTAATCTGTCAGGCGCAATGTCTGGCACCAATCAAGCCGACTGTAGAAAAGATCCTGGAGTTCAAAGTGTCATTTATTGGAAGCATCCACAGTTTCAGCAGTAAATCAAATATATTTTTCCTCACTGTTGACCGCTTGGCGGAAAACCAGCTCCAAAACACATCCATCACCTCTGCATAAACAGATATACTTAGCAACAATGCTGGAGAAAAGTTTATTTTTCTGTTGTGTAACTTTCTCGTGAAAGGAAGCATTTGTAGAGTTTCAGACACTATGGAAATATGAATTCACTGGAGAATCGCTACAGCACATTAGGATTTTGAGATAGATAGGTATTAGGTAGTTAGTTAGATAGATAGATAGATAGATAGATAATATTCAGATAGTCAAAGAGCACAGGAACAGACCCTTCAGTCTAACGAATCCATGCCGAACATAATCCCAAACTGAACTAGATCCACCTGCGTGCGCTTGGCCCATACCCTTCAAAATATTTCTGATTTATGTGTTTATGCAAATAATTTTTCAAAGTTGCATTTCTAAATTTCTGCAACATTTCCTCTGGAAGTTCATTGCACACACGAAGCACTTTCTGCATGGAAAATAAATTGCCTCGTGTTTTTTTTTAATCTTTCTCCTCTCACCTTAAAAATAAACCCCAAGTCTTGAAATCACCCGTCCTAGGGGAAAGACAACTGCCATTGAAGATATCTATATGCCTCATGATTTTATGAGCATCTTTACAGTCAACCCTTAACCTCCAATGCTCTAGTGGAAAAAAATCCCAGTTTATCCAGCCTCTCCTTATAACTCATGCCCTCCATTCCGAGCCAAATCCTGGGAAATATTTTATCAACCCTCTCCAACTAAATAATATTATTCCTGTAACAAGGAGACCAGAACTGGACACATTAGCCCAGAAGAGGCCTCGACCACGTCCTGTACAACCTCCACATGACTTCCTATACTCAAACAACTGATCAATGAAGGCAAGCCTGCGAAACGCCTTCTCAACCATCCTATGATGCCAACGTCAAAGTATTATGACCATGCTGTCTGTCTGTTCTATTGAACTCCATATGCACTCCTCAGCCCATTGATCTAATTGACCAAGACCACTTTGTAATCTTAAATAACGTTCTTCATTGCCCATTATACTGGCAATTTTGATATCAAAGATCAACATATTAACCACGTCTTCTAGTTTCTCATCGAAATCTTTCACATAAATGTAAAACAAAAGTCCACTCAGCACTGATGCCTGTGGAATATCAATGGTAACAAGCCACCAGTTCAAAAAAAGAATCGTCCACCACTGCTCTCTTGTTTCTTGCCGTTCAACCAGTTGTGCATCCAATTGGCAAGTTCACCCTGTTTGACATGTGATCTAGATAGAAAAACAGAATTAGAAAGGGACAAACAAATTGAGTGGATGCATGAACGGATAGATCGAATGATTTATGGATGCCAGAAAAGGAAATGGTCTTCAAAATTCTAAATTTTGTTTGCCGGCTTCACTACTTGAGGCAGGTCAATTATTAAAAATGTGTCAGTCTGTTACCTTCTGTTCTTCCCCAGTCCCATTAAAATTAAAATACCGCACATATCCGGACGTGACAAATTGGAGTTCATCCATAGTAACTTAAATATACCCCAGTAGTACTCATGATTTTTCACTGCTGATTGTAAATCTCCATCTCAAAGATTAAAAAAAAGGGGATTTGCCTTGATTCAGAAGGAATCATATCAATATTTCGAACATGTGGTTCCATTTTATAGAAAAGAACACTCAACATACCTTCAGCCACTTCACTTCTCACAGCAAAAATAGTGCACGTCATGAGAACAATGCCTATTATACTTGTACTATGTTACTGTGACATGAGAGTAATCAAATTGCCCCTTTTCATACATTTTCTCCTCTGTTTTGAGATTTGTTGAGCATAGCGCGACTGGTAATTTAATGGGGAATGCTTCAACAATGCATCAACACGAAAATATTGAGGAATAACCTGTTAGGCAGATTTCTGTTTTATTTTAATTGAAAACAGAACATCCTTTTTGAATGTTTCAAGGTAATGAAAAATAAACAATTTTTATTGATCAGTAATTTCTGAAGTTATTTTTTTAGGTAACAGCTGCAAAACTACTCGATACCAATTGCTACTCGTCGGCTTTCTCCTATATCCCGAGATTGTAAAATCAATTTGTTAGCAGTTTAAATTTGTCTTCAACAAGCAACTGTTAGCTGTAACTTTTTCGGCATCAATGAACAGAACGAGGGAAATACGAGCAAAGACAAAATTCCAGTCCATCATTATTTCACAGTCCACCATATGATAAAGTAGTTGACGCTTCTCCAATTTTTCACCATTCCTACGTATCAATAAGAAATTAGCATTTCCTTAATCATGCGCTATTTCAGTCCATTCAGAGTTCTATAGCCCTCCATTTTCTAAAACAATTGGTTTCTTGTAACTGATTGGTGTCTCCCGCTCGATTAATGATTGCTAACATTGTCCTCACTTCAAATTGGTTGGTGCATCACAATCATTTTTTGACCTCCAGTCAGTAGTCTGATAAAAATGCATTCTTTAGTTAAACAAGATAAACCAGTTTGTCGATAATTCTTTTGAATTACTGCACAGTTCTAGTTGGGACCTATTATATGTTTTGATTTTTATCACGGAATTCCCAGAATAAAAGAACTAATGTGGAGTTGACTTCAAGGCCATGTTCAGAGTCGGTGCCTGTAGAAACATAGAAGATTGGAGCAGGCGAAGGCGATTCTGTCCTTTAAGCTTGCTCCAATCTTCATAATGATCATGATTGATCAACCAACTCAACAGCCTAATCGTGCTTTCTCCCCATATCCTTTGATCCCAGTCGCTACAAGGGCGAAATATAGCCACCTCTTGAATACATTCAATGTTTTGGAATCAACTACTTCCTGTTATAATGAATTCCAAAGGATCACCACCCTCGGGTGCAGAAATGTCTTCTCATCTCCTTCCTATATTCTCTACCCGAATCATAAGACTGTGTCCCCTGATTCTGGACACAACCACCATTGGGAACATCCTCCCTGTTCTATCAGGAAAGTTGCACAAGGGTGGTCCCAAGGAAACGCACAGTAAGCCTGAGTTACTAATGCATCCGCAAGTTACAGTTCATCCATTGAACGCCTCGGGTTCAATTTACTTATGTCATCTTGATGTGTATATGCAATGACAGTAATTATCTGGATTTCCAACGGTGGTTCCGTTTCCTGATGTTCCCTGGCGGCGGTAAACTGAAGATCCTCTGCCATCCCAGTTTCACATAAAGGATCACGTAGTACTATTTCAAAGAACTGAAAGGGAATTGTCCCTGCGTTATTGGCCAGTTTTATTTTGTTCAGCTACATTCACAAAAATAAATGACCGTGTCATGACCACATCGCATTTTTTTTTTGGAGTTCCTTGTGTACACTGTGCCTGTTGAAATACCTGCAGTGCTATCTTGAATGTAATTAGCAGTACATTTCTTGCTCACAAGAACAAAGCGACTCCAGGGAACGGGGAACCACCCCTCCACCACCCAATTTGTTTTGGGCTTTGTGAAAACCACGTTGTCAATATTAAATCAATGAAAGTCATGTGTATTTATCTTTCTTAATTTATGTTGCTGATCTTGGTTGAATAAAGAAATGTTGCTGGTAGTATGTCTGGGGAATATGTGAACATGAATTTCCATGTCAGCTTACTTTGACAAGTAAGTCTGGAATAGTTAGAATGACTGGAGAAACAAAGGGTAGAAACGGGCCATTCAGTTTCTCAGGGCTGCACCAACTGTTTGGAATAACTGTTTAGTTTATCACAAGCAATGACAGCCCCCACATCTTCCCCATCAGCTTGCATTTACAGCAATGGAGATCATATCTGTGTTGAAAAATAGATTATACCCTGCGCACTTTTTTTTCCCGACTGCATTGTTTGTTCATTACCTCTTCCCTGTTTTTAATCGTATTTCGATTTAAATACTCAAGAGCAACAAATCTTGCCACAGTTCCTGACGAAGGATTAGTCAATGAGCTATCAACTAATGTTCACGAGAACAGGAAAGAACAATAACAATTGAAATAAATTAACACACCAACACAGACATAGTGTGAACACACACACACACACACACACACACACATACACACACACACACACAGACATACACACACATGCACACACATAATTATGGACAGAGCGTTAGTATTATATGGTGAGATTAGAAGGATCATGCGAAGACTGGAAGAAAGCAATAATAAAGAAATTTTAGTTTGGCTGGATTTGCTCGTGTTTGAACAAAGGAGTTTGAGGGGATTTTTTCTTGAGAAGTACACAAGTTTCATACTTGATAAAATAGGTGAGAAAAACCTCTATATCGTAGTGGAAAGCTCGGTAAATAATATGTTTAGATATAAGTGATTGGCAGCGAAGTGACAGGGCTCAGTTCCTAAAAGGATGATGAAGGCAGGAACAGTCAAATGTGTTTGGAGATTTACTTCAAGTGATATAATCTTCAGTGTTACGGACAATACGCTACACAGTAGGTGTAAGCTGGAAGATGCTGTTTTTTGGGTTGCACAGGCCCAATGGGTGAAGTGATTTCCCTCTGTAGTGAGACCTTCTATAACTGTAAACCCATGCTTGCCAAATTCAGAGGCTCTAATTCACCTGATTTATATCTGAAATGTTCCAAACTTTCGTTTAAATCATATCAAATTTCGATAAACTTACACTCTGACTGTTTAGGAAATTAACGATCTAAGTTCCCCAGATGATGCCCAGGGCAACATTCCTTTATTCAGCAAAGGTCAACAAAAAGAATTATCAAAGTTAAAATCATTCAAATTACTTTGACACAAATCAACTTGGTTCATCATCAATTAGACACAACTTAAGTTTCAAAACATTGCACTGAGGATGGATGAACCCTCATGTCATTGGAAATGATTTTGTTCAAATTATCGCTGACGGATTGTTCAGAACAACTCATGTGAACAAATTTGTTTGCTTCTCCTTGTGGATTAACACACCAGGTTTTGCTTTAATCTGATTAGTGTGGTCCATATGCACTTCAAGACTTATTTGAACACGTCCGAGCAAGTTCAAGAAATCATGGATCAAAAGGGACAGTTGTGTGTGTTTTGAATTCAAGGAAGGTTCATAGTGGTATTCTGTAGGCGTCAATGCTTCGACCTGTGGATGTTTTCATTTATGTTTTTGACCAAGACATTGGCGTACAGTGCATTACTTCACAATTTGCTACAACCAGTATTTAGCAACTATTCTGAACCGAAGGAAGATGATTCAGAATTTCATAAAGATCTATTGAGGTTTGTGGAATGGGCCAACGAACGACACATGAAATTTAGCACAAAGGCTTTTCACATTATGAATTAAGGAGGAAGAGTGTTGAGATGCAATACAGAAGAATGTTACAAATATCACTTATAATATCACGTAAAAGCAAGGAAAATATTTGAAACCTATGTGGCACACAGGTTAGCCCTCACTTGGAGCGTGTGTTCAGTTTTGGGCAGCAATTCAAGACATGATATAGAGCATACCTTCAAGATTCAAGAGTGCGCATCCACTCAAGGAGCTTCCATGAAATGGCATGCTGTAGAAGTTGGGGCAGTTTTCTTTGGTAGAGAAATGCATGAGAAGTGATTGATTGATATGTTCAAAATATGAAGGGTTTGTACTGAAAAATAAGCGGGAAATGTTCCTCTTACTGCAAAGATCGGGAAGTCCAAGACACCAAAATAAAGTAATTCTCGAAAGAACCAAAGGTGATATGAAGAAGTCGAACTTCATAACACAGTACGTAGCTAGGTTCTGGAAAATACTGATCGAGAATGCAACATAGGCAGCAGGAACTGTATATTTCAAAAAGGAATCCGATCATTATCTGAAAAAAAAACAATCAAAGTGATTGACTTTTCAGAGGATTAAATCAGACAAGAAGGGCCGAATGGCTCATAATGCGTTGCAAACACTCTGTAATCCTATTTATCCAGCGCAAATGCCACAAGACATAACTGACATGGATGGCTTTAACAGCATTGGCAGCAAGAATGCACTCCACCAAATCTTGACTTTGATCATGTTAAAGCAGTCATTTCCCAGTTGCTTCTGTTATATGCTCAGTCTCAGTTTATACAGCATTGAACCAAAATCCTCTTTATATTTGATCTGGTATCCTTATGCAAGACTATGCTGAATCATGTAATGGCTAATATTACACTATGAGGTTCCGAGATGTAAATCAAAATCACCCCCTACATTTTGTATGCAATATCCATCACGTTCTGTTACAAAACGCTCTACTTCAGTTATTGCTCTTATTGGTTGTTATCGGCAGTTTTTGTATTCCGGTGTACCATTTATGTTATAATGATCCAAGAATTCGGAATGTCAACTAAACGTATTTCACGTTTCGTTTTAATGATTGACTCAAATGTCATTGTGTGTGCTGTGCAATCGTTGGTTAAACAGGTCTGGCTCTAGTGTAATACGAGCAGAAAAGTTTGCCAACACGCTCATAACAACAATAGAATCTGGTGTAATATAAAGGAAGATCAAGACGAATTCTGAATTCAAAGTGAATGGATCTCGGGTGATATAAAAGGAGATGCTGACGACTACAATCAGAGCAAAGGCAGGATCTAGTGTTGATTAGCCACAGATATTTACTAGTTCAGCAATGTCATGAAATTACAGCTGCAGAAAAGAAAAAAAAAAAGCACACAGGCCCCACCAGAAATAAAAGAGTAAGGGCCAGATATATATTTGGAATGAACAAGTCGTTGTGCAATTATAATTGAGTACATACTGTGTAAAATTATAACTGAAACATGTCTTAGGGGAATAGTAAAAGAGGCAGATTCAAATTTTATCTTTGCCTCAAACTTCTTTCCTGTTAACATCTGACAAGGGCAAAGTTTCTAGTAATCCTAATAGTCATTTATTGTCGCATTTGAATGGAAGTTTTGATTTTACCGTCGCCAATACAGTGATAGATTCTGACACAATAAGAGTGGACACACGTAACAGGGAAGTTGATTGGAACAAACATAATGTTTGCTGCAGAAATATCAGAGAGAGAATCCTCAATGCATTACTTAACATATCACAGAATACAGTGTGAGTATGACAAAGTCAGTATTTAGAGCAATCAAGTCAAGATTCTGCCTGATATAATTATGTGTGAGAGTCAGCTTCCATTGATGTCATCTTTCCGAGCGCCAAATAATAGAATCAACTGCTGTTTCAACATTAATGAAATGGAGTTGTTTTAATAACACATATAAGGTCCCTTGTACTGGAAAATAAAAATAGGAGAAAATATTGTAATTAAATCTGCAGGTCAGGTGACATCTCCGAAGGAAACAAAGCACTGACCCTTCAACAAAATTGGCGTCACTTAATTTAAACATACGTTTCTGACATTTCATTTTGCTGGCTGGTGTGCTAGGTAGCCTTTTCACAAGGGCATTAAAAACTGGAAACAGGTCAGACCATATTCAAGAAGTTGGATGCATTGTCGTGCATGAGGTTTATTATTCAGTTGATAGTACATTGTGGGTAAACGTCCACAGTGGTAGGGGTATATTATAATTAATTCTGATTTGAATTGTCTTGCATCTTCTTTCACACTCAGAAAAAGGTGAAGGGAATGAAAGACAGTTCGAATCTTTGCAGCATGTCCATACAACAAAGGGATGGTTTCCTGTGGAGAATATAAGCAAGAAAATAAGCAGCCTATTACTTGAGAAAACATTCTTTCTCTCTTCGGAGTTGTGGAAGGACTCGGTACTTCCTGAGAAAGTGTGCAAATAATTATCACTGATATTACATCTAGTAAGCAGTGAGCCTCATTACATCCGAATTTAAAAGGAAAACAAAGGGCAAGAAGGGTATGACAGTTTAAGGTCGAGGACAGTGTTATAGTAAGTATCAGAGGTCTAAAAGAATGGTCCAAGTTGAGTGAGAGCCTCATTACCGAAGTGATGAGAACTGACACAATCTGCGTCAGAATTGCTTATTCTTCCCCAACTGGAGGATAGACATGGAGGCTTCTTGGAGTTTACGAAATCTAAAGTGGCATTCCGCCTCTGCAGATGGTAGAAATTGAATTTAATTTGAAACAATCTGGAACTAGGAGTTTACTGATAACTATGAAATCATTGCTGATTGTGGGAAAAACCCATCTGGTTCACTAATGTCCTTCAGGGAAGGAAATCTGCCATCCTCAAAAGGTCCAGCTTCCATATGATAACATTTCGGCAATAGAACAGAAGATTTGTGCTCCAAAACTTGCTGCTCTCCGAGCCAAGATGTTCCAGTGCAGCTACAACACCGGTATCTACTCAACAATGAGGAAATTTGCCAAAGTATATCGTGCTCATAAAAAGCAGGCCAAATCCAATCTGTCCTATTACTGCCCCATCAGTCAGTAGTCGATCATCAGTAAAATGGTGTAATTTGACATCAACAATGCTATCAAGCAGCACCTGCTCAGCAATATGCTGCTTAGTGATGCCCAGTTTGGGCTCCACCAGGGCCACTCAACTCCTGATCTCATTGCAACCTTAGCCCAAACATGGGAAAAAGAACTGAATTTCGGACGTGAGGTGACAGTGACCACCCTTAACTTCAAGGCTGCAGTCGACTGAATGTGGCATCAAAGACCCTTAGCAAAACTGGAATCAATGCATATGAGTGGGCTAAATTTCTGGTGGTTGGATTCCAAAATGACATATAGGAAGATAGTCATGGTTGTTGGAGGTCAGTCATCTCAGCTCCATGACATCTCTGCAGGAGTTCCTCAGGATGGTATCCTAAGCACAATAATCTTCAGCTGCTTCTTCAATTACCTTCCCTCCATCATAAGGTCAGAAGTGGGGATTTTCAACGAGTATTGTACAATGTTCAGCACCATTCGCGACTCTTGAGGCACTGAAGCATACCATGTTCAAATGCAACAAGATTTGGACAATATCCAGGTGCGTGCTGACAAGTGGCAAGTAACATTTGCACCACACAAATATCAAGTTATGAATATCACAAATAAGACACGATCTAACCACCACCCCCTGGCATTCAACGGTGTTACTATCATTGGATCCCTCTCTATCGATATTCTGGAGCTTATAATTGATCAGAAATTCAAACTGAACTTGCCATAGAAACACAATGGTTACAAAAGCAAATGAGAAGATGGGAATACTGCGGCGAGGAACTCACTTCCGTACTCCTCAAAGCCTGTCCAACATGTACAAGGCACAAGGGAGGAGTGTGATGGGATACTCCCCATTTGCCTGAATGAGTGCAGCCTCAACAACACTCAAGAAGCTTGACACTATCCAGGACAAAGCAACACACTTGATTGGCATTGCATTCATAAACATCCATTCTCTCCATCACTGCTGCTCAGTAGCAGCAGTCTGTACGATCTACAAGGTGAACTGCAGAAATTCACCAAAGATCCTCAGACACCACCTTCCAAACCCTCGGCCATTTCCCTCAAAAAAGACGAGGGAAGGAACACCACCAACGTCAATTTCCCCACCAAGCCTCTGACCATCCTGACTTGGAAATATATCACCCTTCTTTTGCTGTCACTGGGTCAAAATCCTGGAATACACGAGGTAATGGCACTGTGGACTGCAGTGGTTCAAAAAGGCAGCTCACCATTACCTTCTCAAGGTCAACTAAAGTCGGGCAGTAATGCTGCCAGACAGAGCCGCCCGTTTCCAAAAAAATGAATTAAAAGAAAACCATGACACAGGAAACAAAAACGATCTGTTTATTCTTGTTCTTTGCAACAGCTTGCAATTTTTATCGACGCGCAAGGGCTACATCAGGTAACTCGGAGAAATCAGTGTTTAAATCTTCTGCCCGAAGCAAATTATAAATAAAAAGATTAAACACCAGAAGCTCATCAAAGGAAATGTCAGTATCACAAATTTTAATAAGATTTGAAACTGTGTCAAAGTAGGGATTTTTAAATAGCCATGGTTTCTGAAAGAATTCAGACAATAATCAACCTTTGGAAAAAAGCTCTTTCAAAGAGAGAGGATTTCCAAATTATGAAATTACAATACAGCAGTATCCTTACAGCATGGAATCAGGCTATTTGGCCCACCAAGCCCACAGCGGCTGTCCACAGGGCGCCCCACCCTGACTATTCCCATGGCTAACACAGCTAATCTACGCATCCCTGGACACCATGGGTAATTTAGAATGGCTGATCCACACAACTTGCATATCTTTGGACTGTGGGATGAAACTGGAGCAAATGGCAGAAATGACGAAAACGTGCAGACTCCACACTGTCAGTCGCCTGAAGATGGAATCGAATTCGGGACCCTGGCGCTACTGGCAGTGCTAATCACTGAGCCACATTCCCTCCTCTGTGGCCTTTGTTTGAATCCAATGATGGTCACAGTCGGTACAGAAAAGGGGTTCTCTCTATATTATTAATTCTGTTATCTGACGCACCGACACAACTGTCTGTACAAAAGAATGTATTCTTTGCCTTTTTCTAGTTCATTAGCATCTCAGAATTATATCAAATAGAATGTATCTGGATGGGGACATGATGGATACAGAATCTAAATCTGATCAAAGGAACACTAAATCATGAAAAAAGAGAGTAACAAAAACACAAAGATCAAAACCTTAAAGGTGCAATCGATGTGTCCAGAATTTAGAGAACAGAATGAGTTTAGTACGTAGTCCAAAGACTCATCCAACGACATCCTGGAATCGACCTTTAAACAGACCACAACAAATCGACTTGTATTTGTCACTTCACTGCGATCGACGTCTGCTCAAGTACTCTCTGTCCAGATATAGGCCAGCTTGGCAGATGTTTCCTTCAGATTTTTCTCCAGATTTATTTTCTGATCAGAGGTGACATGTATGGCTTGGCAACGGCACAGAGAAACAGGAAGTTGTGTATCAGATGAGAATGATACAACAGGAGTCACTTTCACGTTATCAGCGCAAACAAACTTCCTGCCTGTGAGGGTGAACGCACACTGTCAGCCTCCGGAACAAACGTGCAGATTGCTGTTGGCCTCAACATTGTATTCAATTCCATTCCTTTTTTTTTTCAGAGTACAACATAAAACACATAAGAGTTCTTAACCTACACTATGTTAACTGTGAGAGAAAAAAAACCGAGTTATCACTGGGAAAAAGGGCGAAACGATAATAAGTAGTTTCGCTTACAAACTTACTTTAAGGAAGCTCGGCTCTATCTCGGGTAAACAGCAAGGAGATGTGGCATCAGTGTGCAGATCTTTCTGCCGTTGAAATCTCCTCTGGTAATATTTTGGTGTTTGTTTTCCATTCATGTAAGATTTCAAGAAGAAGTAAGATATTGTTGATTTTGAGTTGTCAGACAAAAACTTTGCCGATTTAAATAAGAGAATTAGATAAATTTCTGAGAGAAAAAGTAAAGGATTCCTGGATCTGGTGCCATGCCACAAAACTGTATTAAGTAGTGACCTCAGGCAGCTGCGAACAGCTCATGAATTTTGTATTTGTTCTGAGGTCAGAAAGAATGGGCTTAAGACGAGTATTATCAAATTAAATAAGGATAACTGTGATTGCACGAAAACAGAACTAATTGCATTGATTTGGTCAATTATTTAAAGGAATTTTCAACAAAGGTGCAGTAACAGACATTTAAGAACATATTTCAGAGTAAGGCACGAAGATAATTTCTGTAAAGTGAGAAAACAAAACCCAAGAGAAAGAGTCACAATCGACGGTTAAAAATAAAACAACAACACCAAACTAAAAGGAAATCTATATTATTGCATAGGTGGTAGGTCAGACGTTTGGGCAGAATATGGAAATGTTGAAGATTAAAACTTAAACAAAGAGGAACATATCAGATTAAAAATGAAACTTAACTAAGAAGATTAAACAGGCAGAAATAATATTCATTTACTTTAAAAAATCTAGTTAACAATAAGGACGTTGCTCCTGCGGAAATTGAGTCAGTGAAACTGGGAACCATGAGGAGATGGACAATTATTTGAACAGGGACTTTACTACAATCCTTTCGATAGAGGATATCAGTAACACACCAGAAATAACGGGTAAATCAGGAAAACGAAAGTAAGATTAAGATAGCAGTAAAATTACAATCGTTAGTGAAGTGTTCCTAAGCAAATAGCTGGAGCTCTTTGTTGTGTGAGGTCTATGCTGAGATATTAATGGAAGTGACTCGAGAAATATTCCATGCATTAGTTTTTATTTTCCAAAATTCCTGAGATTCAGGCAATGTTCCAGTAGATTGTAAAATTGTGAATTTGAGTTATTTATTAAAAGGGGTAAGATTACAGAAAGCAGAAAACTGCTTGCCAGTTAACTGAACATCTGACATAAGAAATATGCTAAGACCTATTATTAAGGAAATACTACCAGAGAACTTAGAAACTATCAGGTGGAATCCATATTACTTTGGAATGGGAAATTCATGCCTGCAGTTCATTGTAGAATTTTTACTAATAAACGTATGCAGTTGAGAAAGGAGCAGCAGCACTTAGATATCCAGAAATCATAAAAAAAACCGAGGAAAATAGAGACCAGGAGAAGATTATTCAGATCACCAAGCTTGCTGCGTGATTCAATACGATCATCGCTGATCAAAGTTTGGTAAACTTTTGTAGCAATCCCTCTCTGGTAGGAATGTCTTAACTGAGATAAGGTGACTGCAACTGCAAACGGTGCATCAGTTGCAGTATAAGCAAACCGTTATATAATTTTAAACAAGGTTTCACTACTCCTGTATTTACATCGCCATGTAAAAATGGCTAATATTCCATCGGTGTTCCTAAAGTACATTGATTAAAGTGTCACATCAAAGCTTGCTGCAGAATATAAAAAAATCAAAACGAAGTGGTGCTGCATTGGAACAGATCGACTATTAGCTAGCCTATTTGGACTAAAGACCAAACATAACTTAGTGCTTTTCTGATTGCCATGATTCAATGAGCCATGTGGCAAGTGTTCAGTAATGCTGCCTCAAGGCTTTACAGTTTTAAATGACTTGACTGAAGGCGGAAAAAAGTGGTTCATAATATGCTGAAAACACATTGATAACTAGGATTGTTAGCTGTGAAGAGGACACGAGGAAGTTACAAATAGATAGATAACGGTTAAGTGAATGGGTAAAGATGTACCAAATGGATAATGCTATCGAAATTCTGAATATGTCTTTTATTTCAGAAAGAGTAATATAGAAACAGAGATGCAGAGGCATCAGAATTTCCTTGTACATAAATCATAAAAGGTAAGAATACAAGAGCTGCAATTCCCTCGAAAAACTAACAGACTGTTACGGTTTAGCATGAGTGAAGTTGAAAAGAAGACTTCAAAGATCATGATAAATTTATGCAGCGCATTGAATGACGTGACATCAGCAATCATGTCGATGAATGATCCTTATGGAAGGAAGGATGGAATTGCGATGGTAGAAATTTAGGGAAGATTTATGAGACTACTAATGAGCAATGTTTGGACAAGATAGGCTTGTACAGACTTGAATTTGAACAAGTGGTGGGCGCTTCATTCAAACTTATAAGCACGTAAATCGTCCGGACACAGTAAATAGGGAAAACACATTTCCTCTTTTGCAATTACTGGTCACAGTTGAGAAATAAGGATTTGCCCATTGAACACAGAAGTCTGGATGTCTACTCGCTTGTAGTCTTTGAAACTCTCTTGATCAAAAACAATTGAAGCGGAATTTGTTAATACCTTTTTTCAAGGTAGTGGCTCTCCATTCTTGTTAAACAAGGGAATGAACAATGATTGGATATAGGCGGGGATGTGAACTAAATGGCTGAACAGCATTATAGGGTCGAATGGTTTGGGTTTCATGTATTTATGTATATTCGTTTACATTAATAACCAGTTATACAGAACTCAGCTGACGTTCAGGGGGTCCGTTTTCGAATCGCATTAAATGGTGGAATTTAAATTTAAAAACATATTTGAAGCTAAGAGTCCACTGACGACCATGGCATCATTATCAATTCTCAGAAACAAACAAAAAAAAAATCAGTAATGTCATTCAGGGAAGAAACATTGTCATACTCACGTGGTCTGTGGTACATGTGACTGCAGCCAAAAAAAGCAAACTGGTTGACTCTCAAATGGCTTAGCAAGCCACTCAGTTTTACCAATTGCTGCAAAATCGCAACAATGGAATGAAAGTAGATGGACGATCTGACATTGACCAAGGCACTGGAAGAGATATTGGCAGAAAGAGGTGTGTGTGTCTAACCTGCAATATCCCCTTTACAAACATCTAGCAACAAGTGCCAAATGTAGGAAAGCTTTCTCACAGACTGGCAAGCAACACTGTTTAAGTACAACAACCCAAACATCACTACCCCTGAATATGCCATGTTCCTTCGGCAGGACATATCCACCACAGGTGGCAACACTGTGATATACAGACGGAAGGGAGTTACTTTCATAGCCGTCAACATTCTTTCTGAACGCATGAAGTCTGATGGCTTCAAGTTAAACATGGGAAAGGAAAGCACCTTCTGATTACTATGTGTCATCTTCCCTTGGCTGATGAATAAGTATAGTTCAATGCTGAACAACATTTGGGATAAACACTGGAGGTGGCATGGATGAAGAATGTATTCCGGGAGGGGGATTTCCATGTCCACCACTTGGCATAACAGTACTACTGATCGAGTTGCTCGGGTCCTGAATGACATAGCTGTAAGGATGAGTCTGCAGCAGCTGGTGAGGGAAACAACAAGAGGGAATATTATATAGTTGAACTCATCCTTCACAATCGTCCGGCTACAGATGCATCTGTCCGTGACAATATCAATACGAGTGGTCGCCAGACAACCGTTGTGGAGATGACGTCTCAAGTTCACGTTGAGAATACTGTCCATTGTGTTGTTTAGCACTGTCAGCATGTTAAATAAGACAGGTAAAGTAACTCAACATCTGGCATTAATGAGGTGATTTGGCCATCAAAATAATCAGAATTATTCTCCAGCACAATGTGCAAGCTCATGCTTCTGCATATTCCCACTCAAACATTATACCCAAGAGAAGGAATCAGCCCTGGTTCAATGGAAAGTGCAGGATGCCAAACTAGGAACAGCATCAGAGAAGAGGTTTCAACCTGGTGAAGCTACCAAAAGAGGGACTATTATCATGCCAAACAGCATAAACAGCACGTGATGGACAGAGCGAAGCGAACTTACAACTGATGGATCAGACATAACCACTTCTGTGCTGTCACATCAATTCATGAATTGAGGTGGACATTTAAACATCTCTTTGGAGGAGGAAGCTCTACAGATATTCCCATTTTCACAGACGGAAGAGGCTAACATATCAGTGCAAACGTCAAGGTTGAAGAATTAACAGCAATCGTCAGCCAAAGGTGCCAAGTGGATGATCCATCTTGGCCTGCTCCAGTGGTCACGAACATTACAGACACCAGTCTTCAGCCAATTCGATTCTCTCCAAGGATATTAACATTCGGTTGGAGGCGTTGGATACAGCACAGGTTACGGAACATGACAAAATTCTGTCGACAATACTGATGACATGTCCTCCGACCTACCACTCTACTCGCCAAGCACTTCCATATGCACCTACAACACTGGCACTGACCGGACAAAGTGGAAAATTACACAGACAATAGAATAATCCAGCTCAGCGAATTACTGCCCCATCATCTTACCCCCAATCATCAGTAAGGTGTTTGAAGATGCCATTAACATTGCGACCAAGCAGTACTGGCTCAGGAATAATCTGCTCAGCGACGCATTGTGTGGGTTATACAAGGGCCACTCAGCTCCTGACTGAATTACAGCCTTGGTTCAAAGATGAATAAAAACTGAATTCCACAAGTGAGGGGAGAGTGACAACACTTGTCATCAAGGCCTAATTCGACCGAGTGTGGCATCGAGTGAGCTTTGGCAACACTGGAATCAATGCATATCAGGTGACAAACTGTCTGTTGCCTGGAGGCATAACTTTCACAGAGGAAGACGGTTATGGTTGTTGGAGGTCATTCGTCTCAGCTCCAGGACATCTCTATCAGAGTTCGTGAAGACAGTGTCCTTGGCCAAATTATCTACAGTAGCTTCACTGTTCCAATTATCTTCAGCTACTTCATCAATGATTTCCCCTCTATCAAATGATCAGATGTGAAATGGGCACCGAAGTTGGCACAATGCTCACCATCTTTCATAACTCCTCAAATATGGAGGCAATCTATATTGAAATGCAACAAGATCTGTACAATATTCAGACGTGGGCTGACAATTGGCAAGTAGCATTTACACCACAAAACTGCTAGACAATGAATATTGACAATTAGAGACAATCTAACCGCAGCCACTCTACATTCGATGATGTGGCGTCACTGAATTGTCCAAACTCAAAATTCTGGGGTTTCTTATTGAATTGAAACTGAAATGGAAACAAAATGTAAAGACAGTGGTGATAAGAGCAGGCCAGTAGCCTGGAATACTGCGACAAGTAGCCCACCCTTGTAACTTCCTATAGCCATCCGTCATCTAAAAGGCAAAATCCAAGAGTGTAATGGCATGCCTTCCCATCTGTCTGAATTGGTGTCGCGTCAATTACACTCAAGAAGATTGCCATCATCCAGAATAAAGCAGCCCACTTGAACGGCAGCACATCCACGAGCATCCAGTGTCTCCAAATCTGGCACTGAGCAGCTTGAGTATGTAGCTGATACAAGATATACTGCTGAAATTTACCAATATCCTTAGACAACATCTTCCTAACCCATTACCATTTCCACCTCAAAGGATAAGAGCAGCAGATGCACAGGAAAAACAACACCTGCAAGCTCCCCTCCAAGCCAGTCACCATCCTGACTTGGAAGTACATCATTGATTCATCACAGTAACTGGGTCAAAATCCTAGAAATTCCTTTCTAAGGGCATTTTGGGCTCGGCATTTCGGAAAGGAAGCTCAACACCATCTTTTTGAGTGCAACGAGTGAAAGGAAGTAACGAACCATATCTATTCCACAAGTCAACCTCAGAAAAGGTCCTTAAAGCCAACTCGACAGTTTGATAACGTGGGTAAGGAGGCATTGTGAGCATTTGATAAGCATTCAAAAGCTTGCAGTAAATTCCCAGAGGCGGGATTTCAATTTGTGCCATGGGAGCTTTAATTAATTAAAGGAATTGAAATGAAAATGTTAGCATAATCAGCGATAATCAGGCACTTACCAAAGTTTTGGACAAGCCCACATGGTTCAGTATTGTCCTTCAGAGGAGGGAATCTGTCCTTTCTACCTGGTCTGCCCTACGTGTTCCACAATACGGCGCCTGTTCCTTTACAGTCCCGAACCTGAATATGAAGCCAATCACTTGTATTAAAGTTTCTTCAGAAAGGTAAGTCATAATTAGTCTCTCTTGACGGCAGCATGAAAAACGGTCAGAGATGACCACATTTTTGGGGTACGTAACGAATTTATTCATATTTCAACCAAGAATTCGAAAAGTGCAAAGTGTGCTGGGAATAGAAATCTGAAACAAATTCAGAATAGGAATGCTGGAAACAGGCAGTAGGTGATTCAGCTTCTGCAGAGAGAGAATCAGATAAAGCTTTTAGATTGATTATTGGATGCAATGTCTCCTATGATCTTATTGTAAACGCGAAAGAATTCTCACCAGTATTGCACTACAATATTTGTTTGTAATTTGAAATGTCAGATTCATTGCTCTTATGTTTGTGACGGCCTTCTGTGCATCCCTACTACATTTGTACAATCAGGATCGCTGTGGCAATATCACTGGACCAGTACTTCTAAACTCCAGTTTGATGTTTACTTGATGGGATTTGGAATCTCACCTTTTGTTGTTGGTGAAATTTGAATTCAAAGAAAATCTGGAATGGAAAAGCAAGTCTAATGGTGACAATGTAACCAGAATCAATCGAAAATGCAAAAGCAGTGGTTCGTTCATGTCCATTCGGAAAGGAAATCTGTCGGCTTTACTTGGTCTGACCTTCATGTGACTCCAGACGCACAGTAATGCAATGGACTGCTTTCTGGAGTGGCACTGGCAACCGACTGAATGGTCGAATTGGGAGAATGACTCATTGCTGGCTGAGTCAGCAGCATCGACATTCAATGAATGAATAAAAAATATATAAGCGTGACTAAAACTTAATAAACTATATCAATTAATTTAAATTGCTGTGGCAGTTCCTGATATCTGTTTCAAATATTTTTTTGAAAATTCTAAAACGCATTTTGAGCAATGATGAGCACTTAGATATGTTCTGGTCAAAATGGATTAACGTATAAATCAATTGTACGTTTAGTCTAAATCTAATTGTAGAGAAATGTGTCATTTACAGTGACTGCAGAACTTCCATGACTTAATTCATAACCTAAATTAAACTTTAAATTTGTGATTATCTTTTGTAAATAAATAACGTCTGTTGCAATTGATTTTCGGAAAATTTGTATTCATTTCTGCGAACTGTCAACATGCTTAAAAATAAACTTGTTTTGATTTTAAATTTATCAAGAAATAACTTCGAATATCTGGCTTTGTCTGCATCAACCCTTCTTTGAAACCAATGAAGCATTTATGTAAATAAGCACAGAAATAGAATTCTCAGAGTAGATTATAGAACAGCAAAAACGCAATTTATCTTCGCCCATAAACACAGCACATAAGTGGTGGCAAAAATGCAAATGACTCAACGGCTTCCAATAATCATTGATGTGAGGACTTTTTTAAACTTGAAGTTATAAGTTTATAGAATCAGATTGGTATAAATTATTATGTATAGCAAACAAATGCATCCATAATTGCGAGATACATTGACACAGCCAATGTTTATGTCTCTGTCTATCTCTCGTATCACTCTTCCCCTCCGGGTTTCTCGTTTTCATTTTTTCACATATATGTGACTCCGTGTTTTCCCTCTCCAACATCGGAAAATGTTTTCCTCCATCACTTGAAGTCAACGCCTAAATAACATACCCTCTTGTCCAACTAATGGGTTTCTTTCTGGAGACACTTTAGCCCATAGAGCAAGGTTTTCTCGAAAATGTATCTTTGCGTATTCAGTGATCTAGAAGTGCTTGACGGGAACCGATGGAAGAGTCTTTGAACAGCATGAACACTGTCTTGGATCGTCGCTGCGAGGATTTAATGTGGTTGTGTTGAAAGGGCTTTTCGTTGTATCTCAGCAGTATTGCTCATGGTTGAAGAATGTTTGATTGCACAGTGTAATGCACATTCAGACTGTAATTAATTTCTAATGCACAGTTCATGGAATCTTGGATATTAAAGTGAAGAGGGCGATTTACTCTGCTTCGATATTGTGTTGTACATGTTCTAAGATATGTTTATTTTTAGGGAATCTTGGATGCAGATCTATTCAGCATGTAAAACATACTGTGTTTGACATTATTGTTTTGGTTAGAACAATGTAGTGGGAGATTTATTCTGAACATAATGTGAGCTGTGCAATCACTGAAAGTGTCTGATGTAATAGTGTGAAGAGGTCTTTAACTCCCATATTGTCTTTCTGATTTCGGAATGTTAAATTTCAGAATAAAATGGGAACGAATTCCGACATTGAACTTTTGTGATCCAGATTTCTGTTGTGTGTGTGTGTAGAGGTAGAGAATATATGATATGTGTGATGTGTGTAACATCCACAATCCACATGACAACAGCGTGTTTGATACGGCCGTTTAAATGTTGTTTTAATCTGTCTTTAACCTTTTCTGTAGCAGCCTTAGTTGTGTTTGATAAACATTTAAAAAAAATGAAGGTATATATATATTGAGTCACTATATTAGAGAAAGCATGCGATCACACCAAGACGGGGAGAGGAAATCTGTGCATGATGGTATGAAGACTTTTTTTTTTGAACGAGGAGAAGAAATTGAAGAGCCAGCGCTGTTCTTTTAAAACATGCAATTTATGGGAAATATGAATGAGGCCGATAATAATTCTGAAGCCAGTAATTTAAAGCAAACGTCAATTATAATGTCAAAAGAATTGGAACTAGAAGTAAGCACTCTGCCGAAGGAATTTGCTCTTCCATTCAATGACATAATGGTTGAATTGATAACCCTCACCTCCATTTTTCAATCTTGTTCTCGTAAGCATTGATTCCATTCCTAATTCAAAATATGTCAATTTCATCCTTGAAAATACTTAAGGAACCAATCGCCACAATCTTGCATGGTGAAGAATTCCACAGATTCATTACATTCTGTGAGAAGAATTTCTCTTCTGCCTTACACTTGTGACCTTTAACTCAGAGATTATAACCTTAGCTCCTAAAATCTCCCCCAAGTGGAAACACATCTGCATTTAAACTATGAAGTAGCGAAAAACAACAGCTGCTTCAATATGTCACTATTCAATATATTATATTCCAATGACGACAGGCCAAAAGTATACAATCTCCACTCACAAGACAGACCATCCACCCTCAGGATCAGTCTACTGAACCTCATATAGATTGTTTCGATTTCCAGTGTATCTTCCGTTCGATACGAGGCCCAGAACATTTCACAGTATGCCAGCTAGTGCTTGTATAGTTTTAACAAAACTTATGGATTCATAGAATCATACATTAAGAAAACAAACCCCTTCATTCCATCTCATCTGCGCCAAACAGACATCCCAATCTGGGCTACTTCCATTTGGCAGCATTTGGCCCATTCCTCTAAACTCTTCCCAGTCATATACCCACCCAGATGCGTTTTATATATTGTAATTGTAAAGGCCTCCATCACTTCCTCTGGCAGCCTGTTCTACACACGCAGCACCCACCACATGAAAAAAGTTAAACTCTCAGGTCATTTTTAAACCTTTCCCCTGTCACCTTATTTCTGTATCTTGTAGTTTTGGACTTTCCCCATCCCAGGAAAACGTTCTTGGTTATTCAATCTATCAGTGCTCCTCATGATATTATAAATCTAAATAAGGTCACCTCAGCCTCCAATGCTGCAGGGGAAAGAAAACCCAGCCTATTCAGCCCCTGCCCAGGGATACAACCCTCCAATTCTGGCATCATCCTTGTAAATCTTTTCTTCACCTTCTCAAGTTTAACAAAATCCTTCCTATCGTAGGGCGACTAGAATTGTGCACAGTGTTCCAAAAGTGGCTTCACGTATGTCCCATACAGAGGCAACATGACATCCCAACTCCTATATTCGAAGTTATGACCAATGAAGCCAAACGTGACAAATGTCTTCTTCACTACTCTGTCTACCTGCGACTCCACTTTCAAGGAACTATGTACCTGCACTCCAGGTATCTTTATTCAACAACACTCACTAGGACCCTTCCATTAATTGTACTAGTCCTGACCTGCTATGCCTTACCAAAATGCAACAGCTCACATTTTCTAAATTGAACCCCAACTGACACTCACAGAATTACATTGTCATACAGCAAGAAAACAAACTCGACGGTCCAACCAATCCATGCCGACCATAATCCCAAACTAAACTATTCCCACGTGCCTGCACTTGGGCCTTATCCCTCCGAAGCTTCCTTACTCACGTTCTCCAACAAATATTTCTAAAAGCTGTAACTGTAATCGTATCGACCACTTCCTCTGGAACTTCATTCCACAAACGAACAAATCTCCCTGTAAAATAAAAGCCATCCTGTCCGCCTAACTCTTTCTCCTCTCACATTAAAAATATGCCACTCGTCATGAAAGACCCCCAGCACAGGGAAAAGATACCTACTATTCATCACATCTATATCTCTCATGATTTAAAAAAAACTTCCATAAGATCACCTCTCAAACGTCTATGCTCGAGGGTTAAAAGCGTCAGTCTATTCAGCACACCCTATGAACTCTCCACTCCCAGAACATGAGATAGCTTTGGCAAATGCGATTATGGAGATCCCAAAGTGATTTTACAAATGTATTAAAGTCAAAAGAGTAACTAGAGAGAGAACATGACCCCTCAATGTTCAGCAAGGCCACCTATGCGTGGAACCGCAGGTGATGGATCAGATACTAAACGAGGATTTTGCGTCAGTGTTTACAGTGGAGATGATTATATAAGTTAGGGATCTTGGGGAAATAAATAGTAATAGCTTAATCAATGTCCATATTATAAAGGATGAGGTGTTGTACACCTTACAAAGCATTAAGGTGGATAAGTCTCCGGGACTCCATTAAGTGTGGCCTAGAAATTTTTGGGAAGCTGGGGAAGTGATTGCTGGGCCCCTTGTTGAGATAGTTGCATCATCAATAACTACAGCTGTGGTGGCACAAGTCTGGAGGTTGGCCACCGTCGTGACATTATTTAGCAAATGTGGTAAGGAAAAGTCAGGGATCTGTAGACTGGTGAGACTGACATCAGTGGTGAGCAAGGTGTTGGAGGGGATTCTGAGGGAAAGGATTTACATGGGTTTGGAAAGGCAGGAATTGATTAGAATAGTAAATATGGCTTAGTCAATGGGAATTCGTTTCTCACTAACTTGAAGACGTGCAGAAGGGAATTGAAGAGCCCAAAGCATGGGATGTAGTCTGCATGGACTCCAGTAAGGCTTTCGACGAGATTTTGCATGGTAGATTGGTTAACAAGTTCAGAGCTCACGGAATACAGAGTAAACTAATATTTGGGAAACGTAAGTGACTGGAAGATAGGAGACAGTGCATTGTGGTGGAGGTTTGCTTTTCAGACTGGAGGCCTATAACCAGTGGTGTACTGCTCGGTTTGGTGCTCGATCTATTACTTTTTCGTCATTTCGTCACTATTTCGTCATAAATGATTTGAATGTGAATATAGCAGGTATTTTTTAGTAAGTTTCTGGAAGACACCAAAATTCATCGTGAAATGGACAACCAAGAAAATTACCTCAGAGTATATCCGGATCATGATCAGATGGGACAATGGGCCAACAAGTGACAGATGGAGCAAATTTAGGTATGTTTGTGGTACTGCGTTTTGATAGGCCAAATCTGGGCAGAATTCATTTACTTAAGGTCCAAGAGAGTGTTGCCGAATAAACAGACCTTGGAGTGCAGGTTCGTATTTCGTCAAAAGTGGAAGAGCTTGTAAGACAGGATAGTGAAGAAGGTGTTTCGTGTGCTTGCCTTTACTGGTCAGTGCACTAAGGATGGGAAATGGGACGTCACATTACGGTTGTACCGGACATTGTTTCGGCCACATTTGGAATATGCATTCATTTCTGTCTCCCTGCCTGAGGAAAGATATCATTGAATTGAAATTTTTCAGAGAGAATTTACAAGTTTGTTGCCAAGTGTGGAGAGTTAGAGCGATAGGGAGAGTCCGAATAGGCTGGTACTATTTTCCCTGGAGTGTCGGAGGCTGAGTTGTGACCTTATAGAAGTTTAAAAAATCATGAGGGTTCAAGGATAGGGTAAATAGCCAAGGTATTTTTTTTTCCAGTGTAGGGGAGACAAACGCTAGAGGGAATAGATTTAATTCGACAGCAGAAAGATTTGAAACAGACATAAGGGGCAAATGTTTCACGGGGAGGATGGTGAATGTGTGGAATGAACTGCCAGAGAAAGTGGTAGAGGCTGGTACAATTAAAATCTCTTAAAATCGCCTGGATACGTACATGAATTCGAAGGATTTATAGGGATATGGGCCAAATGCTGGTAATTGAGACTGGATTAATTTAGGACATCTGGTCGGCACAGACGAATTCGATGGAAGAGTCTGTTTCTATGCTCTACGTCTCTGTGACTCTATCCAGCCTCTCCCAATCAGGCAAACCTTCCATGTTAATAAACCTTTCCTGGACATGCTCAAACCTGATAATATCCTTCCTATGACTTTCTTACATATTTTTCAAGGTACAGCCTGATGATGTAGTCATCGTTTAACTACAACCAGCCCTCAACATTGATTCTGGAACCATGAAGTCTCATGGCTTCAGGTTAAACATGGACAAAGAAAGCACCTTATGATTACTATATGTCATCTTCCCTCAGCTGATGAGTAAGTACCCCTCCATGACGAACAACATTTGGGGTAAACACTGAAGGTGGCAAGGATGCAGAATGTATTCGGGTGGGGGACGACAATGCCCACCACAAGGCAGAGCAGCACTACTAATCGATTTGCTCGGGTCCTGACAGACATTGTTGTTAGACTCAGCCTGCAGCAGCTGGCGAGGGAACCCACAAGAGGGGAAATACCGAGTTGAACTTATCCTTCTCAATCGACTGGCTGCAGATGCATCTGTCCATGACAATATCAAATAAGAATGATCATCAGACGACCGTTGTGGAGACGAAGTATCAACGTCACATTGAGAATACTCTCCATTGTGTTGTTGGTACTCTCAGCATGCTAAATGGGATAGATAAAGTAACTCAACACCTGGCATTAATGAGGTGATTTGACCATCAACATAATCAGAATTATTCTCCAGCACAATGTGCAACCTCATGTTTCTGTGTATTCCCCACTCGAAAATTATGGCCAAGCGAGGGAATCAGCCCTGGTGAAATGGAAAGTGCAGGATGCTATCCCTGGAACAGCAGTAGAGAAGAGGTTTCAACCTGGTGAAGCTACCACAGAGGAACTATTGTCATGCCAAACAGCATGGACAGCACGTGATGGACAGAGCTAAGCGAACTTACAACTAATGGATCAGATCTAACCTCTGCAGTGCCGCCACATCAAGTCATGAGTTGAGGTGGATAATTAAATAACTCCACAGATATTTCCATCTTCAATAATGGAAGGGCCCAACACATCAGTGCAAACGACAAGGCTGAAGAATTTACAGCAATCATTAGCCAGAATTGTCAAGTTAATGATCCGTCTTGGCCTCCTCTAGTGGTCACCAACATTACAGATACCACTCTTCAGTTAATTCGATTCTGTCCACGTGATATGAACAAATGTTTGTGACCACCGGATACTGACAAAATTCTGGCAATAATACTGATGACTTGTGCTCCCAACCTGTCACTCTGCTAGGCAAGCACTTCCAATACACCTACAGCTCTGACTGCGACCCGACAATTTTGAAATTCGAACGGAAAGTAGGATAGTCCAAACTATCGAACTACTGCCTTATCAGTCTACTCTCAAGCATCAGAGAAGTGTTGGAAGGTGCCATGAGCAGTGCAATCAAGCAGTACTGGTTCATCAATAACCTGCTCAGTGACGCATAGTCTGCGTTATGCAAGGCCAACTTAACTCCTGACCGAATTACAGCTTTGGTTGAAACATAAACAAAGAACGTTGTTCAACAAATGAGAGGAGAATGTGAGCCCTTGACGTCACGGTAACATTCGACAGAGTGTGGCATCGAGTGAGACAAAACTGGAAATAATGGGTATCAGGTGACAAACTGTCCGCTGCCTGGAGACAAAACTCATACATACGAAAATGGTATGGTTGTTGGAGGTCAGTCATAACAGTTCCAGGACAGGTCTATCAAAGTTCGTGAAGGTAGTACCTTAGGCCCAATCATCATCAGCTGCTTCATCAGTGACCTCTCCTCTATCATACGATCAGACGTGAAATGGACACCGATGATGGCACAATACTCAGCATCACTCACGACTCCTCAGACATGAAGGCAGTCCATATTAAAATGCAACCAGATCTGTACAATATCCAGACTTGAGACGAGAATGTGCAAGTAGCATTGACACTACAAAACTGCTAGACAATTAATATTGATAATTAAAGAGAATTGCACCACTTCCCCTTGCCATTCGGTGTTGTTACCATCACTGATTCTTCACTGTCAGTATCCTGGGATTTATCATTTACGAGAAACGAAACCTGACATAAATGCAGTGGTGACAATACCAGGCCAGTAGCTAGGAATACAGCGGCGAGTAGCTCACCCCTGTGACTTCCCATAAACATCCATCATCTAAAAGGCAGAAACCAAGAGTGTATTGGCAAGTCTCCACACCTGTCTGAATGGGTGTAGTGCCAATTACACTCCAGAAGATTGACATCATCCAGTGCAAAGCAGCACGCTTGGTTGACAGTACATCCACAAGCATCCAGTACCTCCAAAATTAACACTGGGTAGCTGCAGTATATGCTATATACAAGATATACTTTCGTAATTTATTAATACCCGTAGAACCATTTTCCTAACGGCCCACGATTCCATCTTGCAGGACAGAAGCAGCAGAAAGATGGGATTAGCAAAACTTGCAAGCTTCCCTTCAAGCCACTCACTACCATGACTTGGAAATATATTACTTATTCATCACAGTGACTGGGCCAAAATTATGGAATTCCCTTTCACAAACATTTTGGATCCCGCATGTCAGAAAGGCAACTCAACACCATCTTTTTAAGTGCAACGAGAGACAGGAAATAACGACGCCCATGTTCCACAAGCCAACATCAGAAAAGATACTTGACGCTAACAAAACAGTTGATACCGTGGTTAAGGAGGCATCGTGAGTACTTGGTATGAATTCAAAAAGTTTGAAGCAAAGTCCCAGAATCACGTTTTCATACTATGCATAGTCGCTTCAGTTAATTAATGAATCTGAAATGAAATGGAAGCCTAATTAGCGATAATCAAGGGCTTAACGAAGATTTGAAGCACCCTACATAGTTCAGCACTATCCTTCAGAGGAGGAGGTCTGTCCTTTATACCTGGCATGCCCTACCTATTCCACAATAAGGCGCCTGTTCCTTTACTGTCCTGAACCTGACGAAGAAGCCGATCTTTTTCAGAATTAAAGCTTCTTCAGAAAGTTAAACCATAATTAGTCATGCAAGACGGTAGCAATTCAAAACGGTCAGTGATGACCACATTTTGGGATATGGAAGTAACTTGTTCAGATTTCAACCAAGTATTCAAAAAGTGCGAAGTGTGGTGGAGAATGGAAATCTAAGACAAAACCAGAATAGACGGTGGCTCAGTGATTAGCACTGCTGCCTCAATTCGATTCTACCCTCACCGCGTCTGCGTGGGTCTTTCCTGGGTCCTCCGGCTTCCTCCCACAGTCCAAAGATATGCAGGCCAGGTGGATTGGCCATGCTAAATTGCCCGTAGTATTCAGGTATGTGTAGAATAGGTGGGTTATCGGGATGGGTCTAGGTGGGATGCTCTGGGGATCGGTGTGGACTTGTTGGGCCGAAGGGTCTGTTTCCGCACTGTCGGGATTCTACGATTCTCTGATAAATGCTGGAAACACGCAGAAGGTGAGTCAGGTTCCGCAGAGAGAGAGAATCAGATACAGTTTTAAGATCGATTATTCGATGAAAAGTCTCCTGTGATATTGTTCCAAACTATGAGAGAATTCTCATCAGTTTTCCATTCCAAAATTGATTCATGACTTAAAGTGTCAGGTTTATTGCACTTCTCTTTGTGACTGCTTTCTGTGCATGCCTACTACATTTCCAACTTCAGGTTGGCAGTGGAAATATCACTGGACCAGTGCTTCTAAACTCCAGTTTAATGTTTAGCAGACAGGATTTGGAATTCAAAAACAAAGTTGCTGGAAAAGCCCAGCAAGACTGCCTTCTGGAGTGACAGTCACGGTCTATTGAATGGGCTACTTGGGATAATGACACATTGTTGCTGAGCGAGCAACGTCGACATTCCATAAATTAATAAAATAAAATATAAGTGTGAGTAAAACTCACCTAAACTATATCAATTAATTTAAATTGCTGTGGCAGGTCCTAATGTCGTTTCAAGTATTTTTTACATGAAAATTCTGAAACGAACTTTGAGCTATGTTGAGCTCTCGGATATATTCTGCCCAAAACGGATTAAAGTATAATGAATAGGATGTTCAAAGCAAATCCAGTTGCACAGCAATGTTTCATTGACTGTAGCTGCAGACTTCCATTACTGAATTCTTAACCTAAATTAAACTTTTAAAATTCGTGCTTATCTTTTGGAAATAAATAATATCTGTTGCAATTAACGTCCAAGAAATTTGTATTCATTTCTGATCACTGTCAACATTCTTAAAATAAACTTGCTTTGATTTGAAACTTATCAATAAATAGCTTCGATCATCTGCCTTTGTCTACATCAATTCTTTGAAACCAATGAAGCGTTCATGTAAATAAATACGGAAATATAACTCTCAGAATAGATTAGAGAACAACAAAATCACAATTTATCTTTTCCCACAAACATAGCACACTCTTCGAGCACTAATTGACGTGAATGCGTTTTAAAAGTTATTTTTATGAGTGTACAATCAGAGTGATATCAATTTTCACGTTTAGCAAAAATATGCATCTCAAATTGGAAGATATGTTGGCACAGCCAATGTTTCTGTCTCTGTTTTCGTTTATCTCTCTTTCTCTTTTCCCCTCCGGTTTTCTCGCCTCCTTTTTTTTTCATATGTGACGCCGTGTTTTGCCTTTCTACCATCGGAAAATGTTTGCCTCCATGACATGAATTCAACGCATAACTAACATATCCTCTCAGTCTAACTAATGAGCTTCTGTCTGGAGACATTTTAGTCTTCAGGGCAAGGTTTTCTCTTTGAGTATCCAGCAATCTGGAAGTGCTTGACCAGAACCGATGGAGGGGTCTTTAAACTGTATCTAATCGATCATGTATCGAGGCTGTGAGGCTTTACTGTGATAGTGTTGAAGTTGCTTCTCATTGTATCTCACTAGTATTTCTCATGGCCGAAGAATGTTTGATAGCTCAGTGCAATGCGCATTTAGTGCATAATTAATCTTTACTGCACATCTCATGGAATGTTGAAAATTAAAGTTGATGGGGGGGGGAGGTGTGGGTGTGGATTTACTCTGTATCGAGAATGTGTTGTACATGTCCTCGGAGAGTTTGTTCGAAAGGGAATGTTGGACACAGTTCTACTCTGCATCTAAATCATACTGTATTTGACATGATCGTGTTAGTTTGAACAATGTGGAGGAATATTTATTCTGAACACACTGTAAGCTATGCAATCACTGACAGCATCTGATACAACAGTGTAAAGAAGTCTTTATCTCCTACCATTGTCTTCCTGATTTCGCAATATTTGATATCAGGTTCAACAGGGACAAATTCCAGCATCAAACTTTTGCATTACAGATTTCTATCTTGTGTGTGTAGAGCTACATAATATATGATATGTGTAATATGTGTACATTCCACGCCTGAAGGCCAATGGTGTGTGTGATGCCGTCTTTTATGTGATTTTAATTTGTCTTTAACTTTCTCTGTTTGTTTTGTTTTGTTTGACAAATATTCAACAACAGTAAATGTATGTAGGTTTAGTCATTACATTAGAGAAAGAATGCGATGACACCATAGAGGGAGAGAGGAGATCTATGGATGATGTTATGGCGACTATTTTTTTTAGGAGGAAGAGAACGTGAAGCGCCTGGGTTGTTCTTGTAAAACATGAAACTCAGGGTAAGTATGAAAGAGGCGTATAATAATTCTCAAATGACCAACTTAGAGCAAATGTCATTTGTAATGCCAGAAGAATTGGAACTAGAAGTAGGTATTCTGACGATGGAGTTTGCCCTTCCGTTCAATGACATCATGTTTGAACATTTAATCCTCAACTCCACTTTTCAGCCTTGTCCCCATGTGCGTTGATTCCATCACCGATTCAAAATCAGTCCTTTTCGCCTTTGAAAATACGTAAGAAGCCAACCTACACAGTCTTCTGCAATAAAGAATTCCAAAGATTCACTAAATTCTGGGAGAACGAATTCTCCTCTGCCTTAAATTTGCGACCTCTAATTCAGAGATTACACCCTTTGTTCCCAAACTCTCTCACAAAGGGAAATAACATTTCTAAAACAATAAAGTTCCCGAAAAATAATACATCTTTCGATGTGTCACCATTCAATATTCTACATTCCATTAAGAACAGGCCCTGAAATACTCAATCTTCACTCACAAGACAGTCCCTGCATTCTCGGGATCAGTCTACTGAAACTCATGTAGATTGTCTCGCATTCCACTATACCTTTCCTTCGATACGAGGCCCAAAGCAGCTCACAGCATTCCATCTGTTGTGTGACTAGTGCTTTTATAGTTTTAACAAAGTGTCTCGTTTCATAGAATCATATTGTACGAAGAAAACCTTTCAGTCTAACTCATCTGCACCGACTGGAGATCCCAATCTAACTTAGTTCCACTTGTAAGCATTTGTCCCACATTCCTCTAAACTCTTCCCGGTCATATACAAAGGGTGTAATGTCTGAATTAGAGGTCACAAATTCAAGGCAGAAGAGAATTCGTTCTCCCAGAATGTAGTGAATCTATGGAATTCTTTATTGCAGAAGACTGTGGAGGTTGGCTTCTTATGTATTTTCAAAGGCGAAAAGGACTGATTTTGAATCGGTAATGGAAACAACGCACGTGGGGACAAGGCTGAAAAGTGGAGTTGAGGATTAAATGTTCAAACATGATGTCATTGAACGGAAGAGCAAACGTTTTAAATGTTGTAATTCTATCCGTCTACACCACTTTTTCTGGCAGCCCGTTCCATAAACGCAGCACCCTCTGCGTGAAAAAAAAAGTTACCCGTCAGGTCGTTTGTAAACATTTCCCCTCTCACCTTAATACTATGATCTCTAGTTTTATACTCACACACGCCAAAAGAAGACCTTGGCTATTTAACCGATCAAAGCCCTTCATGATTTTATAAATCTCAATAAGATCACCTCTCAGCCTCCGATGCTGCAGGGAAAAGCCTATTCAACCTCTACCTATTGCTGCAACACACCACTTCCAGCACCATCCTCGTGAAGCTTACATTCATTCTCTCAAGTTGAACAAAATCCTTCCTATAAAAGGGCGATAACAATTGTGTGCAGTATTCCAAAAGTGGCCTCATGAATGTCCTACATAGCCGCAACATGACATCACAACTCCTATACTCAAAGTTGTTACCAATGAAGCCACATGTGCTAAATGTCTTCTTCACGTAACAGCACAGAAAAAAGAAATTGACAGTCCGATCAGTCCATGATGTAAATAATCCCAACCTAAACACATCCCTACACTTGGCCCATATGCCTCAAAACCTTACTCACGTCCTCATCCAAATGTTACCAAATGTTGCAACTGTACTCGTATCGACCACTTCCTCTGGAAGTTCATTCCACAAACAAACCACTCTCTGTGCAAAAAAAAAAATGCCCTCTTGTCATTTCTCAATCTTTCTCCTCTAACCTTAAAAATATGCAACTTAGTCTTGAAACACATTCACCAAAGGCAAAATGTACCTACTTTCACCTTATCTATACACGTCATGATTTAAAAAAACATCGATAAGATCACCTCTCAAACATCTGCACTCGAGTGATAAAAGCCTAAATCTACTCAACTCCTCCCTATATACATTCAAATACATTCAGAACGACAGATTAACTGGGGAGATAATAGGACCCCTTAAAGATCAGCAAGGCCACCTATGTGTGGAAACGCAGGTGATGGGTCAGATACTAAACAAACATTTTGCGTCATTATTTACTGTGCAGAGTGCTATATAAGCCAGAGAACTTGGGGAAATAAATAGCGATATATTGGACAATTTCCATGTTACAGAGAAGGGGGTATTGGACATCTTAAAACGCAAAACGTTTGTTAAATCCCCGGGACTGGGTCGGCTAAACATTAGAAATTTGTGGGGAGGTGCAGAAATGATTTATGGGCCCCTTGCTGAGACACTTGTGACAGCAATAATCACAGATGAGGTGCCAGCAGACTGAAGGTTGGCTAACGTGGTGCCATTATTTAAGAAAGGTAGAGAGGAAATGTCAGGGAACTGGACACCAGTGAGTTTAACATCAGTGTTGGGCAAAGTGTTGGAGGGGTTTTTGAGGGAGATTATTTACATGTATTTGGAAAGGCAAGGACTGATCATGGATAGTGACATGGTTTTGTGCGTGGGAAATCGTGTCTTACGAGCTTGATTGAGTTTTTGAAGAACAGATGGAGAGAATTGATGAACCCAGAGCAAGAGGTTTGGTCTGCACGGAATTTAGTAAGGCGTTAAACAAGGTTCAACGTGGTAGACTGGTTAACAAGATTATATCTCATGGACGACAGGGAAAACTCGCCATTTGGACACTTAACTGGTTCTAAGGTAGGAGACAGTGGATGGTGGTGGAGGCTTGCTTGTCAGAGGGAGGCCTGTGACCAGTGGCGCGCCACAAGGTTCGGTGCTGGAACCAGTGACCTTTTTTTTTATCATTTGTGGAGATGAATTGAATGTGAATATAAGAGTTGTGGTTAGTAAGTTTGTAAGAGACACCAAAATTGGTGGTGTAGTAGACGACCCAAAAGGTTACCTCAGAGTACAATGGAAACTAGATCAGATGGACTGACAGGCTGACGATTGGCAGATGGAGCAAATTTAGATAAATGTGTGGTGCTGCATTTTGATGAGGCAAATCGAGACAAGATTCATACAATAAGTGGTAAGCTCCTAGGGAGTGGTGCCAAACAAAGAAGCCTTGGAGTGCAGGTTCATAGTTCCTTCAATGTTGAATCTCAGGGAGAGAAGATAGTGAAGAACGCATCTGGTACGCTTGCCTTTATTGATCAGTGCACTGACCATGTGAGTTGGGAGGTCATTTTACGGCTGTACGGGGTATTGTTTCGGCCACTTTTTGAATGCTGTGATCAATTCTTTTCTCCCTGTTCTCTGAAAGACGTTGTTGAATTTGACATGTTTCAGAGAAGATTTACAAGCATGTTGTCAATTTGGATGGTTTCAGCTGCAGGGAGAGGCTGAATAGGCTGGGACTATCTTCCCTGGTGCATCGGAAGCTGAGGGTGAACTTATAGAAGTTTATTAAATCATGAGGGACATGGGTATGGTGAATAGCCAAAGTCTTTTCCCCGGTGTAAGAGTGTCAAAAACCAAAGGGCAAAAGTTTAAGTTGGGAGCACAAAGATTTGTAACAGACCTCAGGGGAAACTCTTTCCTGCAGACGGTGGTGCATGTACGGAATGAACTGCTATAGGAAGTGATGGAAACTGGTATAATTGCAACATTTAAAATACATCTGGATGGATACATAATAGGAAGGGTTTAGAGGGATGTAGGCTAAATGCTGGCATGAGACTAGATTAATTTAGGACATTTGGTCAGCACAGACAAATTGGACAGAAGGTTTTGTTTCTGTGCTGCCCATCTCTGTCACTCTATGACTTTATCCAGCTTCTCCCAATAACTCACAACTTCCATTCCCACAACATTCTGATAAATTATTTCTGCACCATCTCCAGGTTGATAATATCCTTCCTACAACAGGGCTACCAGAACTAAATACAGTAGTGCAGAAGAGGCCTCACCAAACTTCCGTAGAAACTCAATATGACTCCTATACTCAAAAGTCTGAGAAATGAAGGCATGCATGCTAAACGCCTTCTTAACTATTCTTTCAACATGTCAAACAAACTTCAAAGAATAGTTCTCTCTGTTCTAAAACACGACACAAAGACCCAGTTTCACTGTAAAAGTCCTTCCCTGATTTGTTTTACCAAAACACAATACCTCGCATTTATCTATTTAAAGTCTATCTGCTACTTCTCAGCCCACTGACCAAATCAATCAAGATCTTGTTTTATAATCTTGGATAAATTTCTTCACTGTCGGCTATAACACCAATTTTGGTGTCATCCGCAAAGATACTAACTATGCCTTCTGTATTTTCATCAAGTGTTTTATAAAAAGGATGAACAGAAGCGGACCCAGCACCGATCCACGTGGGACACCACTGATAACAGGCTTCCACTCCGAAAAACAACCCTTCGCTACCATCTTTGTCTCCTGCCGTTAAGCCCATTTTGTATCCAATTGGCAAGCTCACCCTGAATCCATAACTTTATTAAATGTAAACCAAGAGGAAACTTGTCAAAGGCTTTATGAAATTCCAAGTTAACAACGTCCTCTGCTCTGCCCCTATCAATGCTTTTGGTCACTTCCTCAATAAACTGATTCAATATTGAGAGACAAAATTTTCCACGCAAATGTCATGCAGATTGTCTCTAATCATGTTCCTGCTTTTCCAGATGCATGTAAATCTAGTCCCTTCGAATCCAACAACTCATCCACCACCGTCATAAGGCTCACCAGTCTATAGTTCCCTGGATTTTCCATAGAGCCTTTCGTTTTTAAATAGCAGCACCAGATTAGCCAACCTCCAGGCTTCCTGTCCCTCACTTTGGCTATCGATGGTACAAATATCTCAGTAAGGGGGCCCAGCAATCTCTTCCCCAACTTCCCTTAAAGTTCTAGGGAACATCTTATCATTTCCTAGATATTTACCTGCTTTTTTTTTTCTGTTTTAAGAACAGCAGCACCTCCTCTTCTGTAATATGAACTCTTTTCAAGACATCACAATTAATTTCCCCAAGTTTCCTAATTTCCACGTCCCGCTCCACAGTAAATCCCGACACAGAATATTCGTTTCGAATCTTACCCATCTCCTATGGTTCCACACAGAGACGACCACGTTGATTTTTAAGGGTCCCTTTTGTTCCTAGATACTGTTTTGCCCTTAATGTAATCACAGATTCTCTTTATTTTCGCCTTAAATCCATTTGCCAAACTATCTCATGCCCCCGTTTGCCCTCCCGAGAGGCCTCTCAAGTATACTCCTACTGCCATTATACTCTTCTCGATATACACTCGATCCCAGCTGCCCACATCTCATGATTGCCTTCTTTTAGTTGACCAGAGCCTCAATTTCTCTAGTCATCCAGCACTCCCTACACCCTTACCCATAACAGCCTTGGCCATTACACAAGTAGGAACTTACCAGATCTGAACTCTTGTTATCGCATTCCTAGAGGCCTCCCACTTCCCAATCGTTCCTTTACGTGTGAATAGCTTCTCTCAATCAATTTTTGAAAGATCCTGTTCCATGCCATCAAAATTGGCCTCACTCCAATTCAGAACTTTAATTCTTGAACAGTTCTATCCTGTACGCTAACTATTTTAAAACTGACAGAAGTATGGCCACTTGCCCCAAAGTACACCCCACAAAGACCTCAGTCACTTGCCCTGCCTTACTTCCAAACAGAACGTCAAACAAAATTCCTTCTCCAGTAGTTACAAACACATATTGAATAAAGACGTTTTCTTGTACACAATTGTCAAATTCCTCCACATCCAAGCTCTCACCTGTGTGGCAGTCCCATTCTGTGTCTGGAAAGTTAAACACTGTGCCATTATCCTACTTTTCTTACAGACATCTGAGATTCACTTACATATTTGCTTCTGATTTTCCCGCACAATGTTGGGAGGCCGAGAATACAAACCCGAAAAGGTGATCATTCTTTTCTTATTTTAAAATTCGACCCACATTACTTCACTGGACTGTCTCCCAGCAATATCTTCACTATGTACTGCTGTAATGTTCTCCTAAACTAAAAGTGCCCCACCCCCTCCTCAATTGCTTCCCTTTCTGTCCTTCCTATAGCCATATCCGTGGAACATCAAGCAGCCAGTCCTGTCCATCTCTGAGGTATGTTTTTCTAATAGCTATGATATCCCTGTCCCATGTTCCCAACCATGCCCTACGTTCAACTGCTTTACCTGTCAGGTCTTTTGTTTTCAAATAAATACAGATTAATTTATTAGTCTTACCTCGTCTCTGTCAATCTCTTGACAGCATTCACTATTAAACTTGCTCACATTACCTATTGTATTGGTCTCAGCCTTACTCTTTTCTTACGATTACTTTGGGAACCACCAGTGCGATGCCATTCCCCTTTCTAATTTAAAGCCTCCCACGTAGCGTTAGCACATTCCCCCTCAAGGATATTAGTCCTCTTCTAATTAGGGGAACCCTTCCCTCTTATACAGGTCATTTGTACCACTGAATATTTCCCAATGGTCCAAAAAGGTGAATCTTGTCCCCTGCAAGACATCGTCAGCCATACAATCATGTGTTCTATCTTTCTATTCCTACTCTCAATGTTACATTAGATATGAAATAAACCCCAACACCAAGTTTGCCTTCCTCATCAACAGCCGAAATTAAAAGTTAGTTTTTTTTGTGATTCAAGGACCAGGACTCCCAAATCTGTTATGTTGATTTCTGAATTCATTTTTTATTCATATATAATTTAGCCGCTCTATTTTCACTATCAAACTGCATAATCTCGCTTTTTCCATCTGTTCTCAATTATTTCATCTACTCTGCATTAATATGGCAAGTTTTTTGCTGACTCTGTTGTGCTGTCTATATCCCTCTGCAAACGTTTTGTGTCATACTCACTATTTAGCTTTTCTTCTTTTTTTGTTTCATTCGCAAACTTACCGACAGTACATTGATTTTTCTCATCTGAGTCACTTTTGTATATTTCAAATATTTGTGCACCCAACACTGATTCAAGTGATGCTCCATTAGTTAGCGATTGACATCCTATAAAATAAAACTCTTCATCTAAAAATCTTTCCACTTTGATTTCGGCAATCCTCTGTCCACGCTGGTGCACTATCTTCAAAGCCACGGGCTCTTATCTGATTAAGTTATCTTATGTGTGGCACCTCATCCAATGCCTTCGGAAAATCTCAAAATATTACATGTAGTGATCCCTCCTTATTTCGTATTTTACGTTATCAAATGATTCTACGTTATTTATCAGACAAGATTTCCATTTCATAAAACTATTTTCAGTTCTCTTGATTATGACATGTGCTTTTTAAACGCTCTGTTGTTACAGTAAATGATGTTGAACAAAGTGGCCTTAATCACCCTTTATTGTGTCTTTCGTTTTTTTTAAAAATTAAGTTGTTATCCAATCATCTGGGACTTTTCTGAAACTTAATGATTATTGGAAAGTTAAAATCAGTACATTTAACACTTCTGTCGTTATTTATTTTTCTATCCTCGATTTGATCTAATTAGTTGCAATACACTTACTTATATTTAGTCCTATTAATTTCTCTGCTCTTTTTCCCAGTGAAACTTATTGGATCATGTTCCTCGTCCTTTTTTTTTTTGCCCTTCTGTAATTAGTAATTTTGGAATGCTACTGTGAAGGCAGATGCACAGTATTTATTCAACTCGTCTGTCTCATTATGGTTCCCAAATGTTCATTCCCAACTTCACTCAAGAGGGGCCTGTGTTCACTTTGGCCTTTCTTTTCCTTTCTATATATTTAAGGAAGATTCTGCTTTCCGTTTTAATATTAGCTGTAATTTTACTTTCAATGTCTAATTATTAATTTTTGTTTGCCTTTTGATAGTTCTTTAAACTTCCCGAATACTCTCCTTAATAATAATATTTATCACATTTCATGTTTTATCTCTTTATTCAATTTGTTGCTCTGTTTAACTTCCCTCCTTAACCATAATAACTTGTTTCCTTCCTATAATCCTTCCTTCTCACTGGGTTATATCTTTGCTGTGAAACATGAAATATTTTTCTTAAATGTCTGCCATTACTCTTCATATGTCTTTGCTTCTAAACTCGTTTCCAAGTCCATTCCAGCAATCTCGGCCCTCATTTCTTTGTAATTACCCTTATATAAGCTTGTTTCCAATGCAATTTTCTACCTCTCAAATTGAGTGCTAAATTTTGTTGTTCTAATCTAATCTTTGAGTCTGTCATCATTTGTTATATTTGCTTCATTGCACATTACCAGATCCAACATATCAAGATCCCAGGCTGGATCCACAGCCTATTGTTGGAGGAATCTGTCCCACATACAGTCTATGAATTCTTCTTCATGACTAGCTATGCTATTCTGACTTTTCAATTCATGTGAAGATTAAATTTGCTGATGATTAATGTAGTGCCTTTTTCCTCTTCATTATCTTCAGAGTATTCTATGACTTTCTTTATCAATATTTCCATCGCCCTACAAATTTCTTCCATCAGTGTCTTCTTTCCCTTTTTATCCCTTTCCTCCACCAATGTGGATTCCACATCTAACGATGGTAAAGTCCATGTGTGAATAATAGTTGAGTAGATTCCTACCTTATGTCATGTTTTCCAACAACATCTCGTGCATGTTTCAGTGTTAGTGACCAAAATATGAAAACGTGGTTCCAGCGGAGTGTCACAACAGGTCTGAATATGTTGATTGAAGTATCTACAAATCAGTCTTCACTTCCATCTACTGGACAAACACAGCCATTGTATCTACCATCAAAATAACAACAAAAGATATCTGATGTTCATCTGCGGAGAAAGCAATTTTGCTGTTGTTCCAGATCATCGCCTTCTACTGGTGTTCTCAGAGTTTATGCAGCAAATTACTGAAAATGGACAAGGCTAATTAATACCATATCAAAGTCACCGTTGAGCAAACTGTGTCAATTCCTGGTCACGTGTTTTTGTTCATCTCTTTTGAGTGGAAATTGCTCAGAGAAAATTGTAGCCATAATTAGTGTTTTCCTATTTCCCTCAAAATATCATCCATCGCCCCACCTGAAAGATAATGTAGAGACACGATCTCTCAAATTTCGATGACACAGAACCTCCAGTGAGTCAAGATTTGTTGTTTGAATTGTGATTTTTGCTCATTCTTAACACGAGTTGTCATTTTGTTCCGTGTATGGTTTGTGCATGTGTGACTGTTACTCAGTCTGTGTGGATATGTCTGTATGTCTACGTCTGTGTCTGTGGCCACTTGAAGAGCATCATATTTTCCGCAAGACAATTTCGTTGTCAGAGGCCAAAAGCATGCTCAGGTCGATGGAAAGTGCTCAGATTGCTTGACTTCATGCAAAGGAACTTTTATGCTTCCTGAAGAGACTGATTTTTAAGAGGCAGTTTCTACCACCAATAGCTCCTGTACAGCTACAAAGTGTCAGTTATGAGTTATTTACATCAATTTTGGCGTCTAAGTCTGATGTCTGGTCATCATCATGATTCATATTAACCCATGGATATTTTGTAATTTCTCTCAGCCGCTCGAGAATCTCTCCCATGTACAGTCGATATGCAGGGTCTTTGTATCATTCTTAAGCATTCTTGAAGTGGACGTCTTGTCGCATCGCTAGTTGCCTGGCTTCAGGAATCTTAGCATGCAGAAAGTCAATTCTCAACTAATATGCTCCCATTCTTTTGATGTACCCGAAACACATTTGTTTGGTGTAGGAACTTTCCATTTAATAGTGTTGCTGAATTCGCGAGTTTTTCATGCTACCTTCAAATCTCAGCACTCCAACTGGGATAGCCTGGTACACATTTCAGTTAAACCCAATAACCTCGCATGTCTCCATGCAATATTACAAAATGAAGCAAGATGCCTTTTCACTCATCACCCTACACCTTCCAGGACCACAAAACGCCTTGCAATTGCTTCGTCGCCTCTCAGTTTTTTCCAGTTTGTCCGGCATGGAGTGAAGACACTGACTGTTGTTATGACCTTCAATCAACACCACAACAGCTCAGCTGTTGGAATTATGCAGTAAAATGCAATAATTTAGTGTTCATCCTAGCAGAGCACAATAATTGAACGTCCTTGTGGATGAAGCATCTCATGTTCTAATTGCAACGAAATGAATGTCGCTGGTATGTAAATCAGTAAAAAATTGGAGAACATTAATAAATTGTAAAACAACAAACAATTTGGCTTGGTGAAATGATATGTTTTGTTTAAAAATAATCTTTTTTTCTGCAAGGTGGCAATTGCTGGAGAACGCTGATGCGATACAATCCTAAATCAACTGTGCAGATTGAATCTACCACTAGCATGAAACAAATTTAAAGTGCATTAATACCGATAAGATGCATAAATATTGTTTTTCCTCTGTAGTAATACCTGTGAGACAGTTATATATGTCAGAGAATCATTAAGTCACAGAGCTTGAACAGCAGTGGAAAAAGTATTTTCAGCCCGTCATGCCTACGTCAATCAAAAACAACCACTGAACTATTCTGATCACATTTTCCCGTATTTGGGCTATAGCCTTGGATACCTTACATTGCCAAGTTTACATCCAAATTGTTCTTTAATGTTTCACCTCTAATATTTTCACAGGCAATGAAATGCATGTTCCCAAACGTTTCTGGGCGAAAAGTTTTTAAAAAAGCGCTTCCCTCTGAACCTGCCGCCACTTACCATAAATTCTTGCCATCTGGTCAATAATAACCCTTCCACATAAGGGAAAGTTTCTTTCTGTCTGCTCTGTCAATGCCCCACATAACGTTGGACATCTCAATAATGTCCTCGCTGATTCTCCTCTTCTCCACAGAAAATGAATCAAGGCCATCCAATCTCTTCATAACTAAAACCGTCCAGATAAGGCAAAATCATGGTAAACCTCCTTTGCACCCTTTCCAGTGGAAGCGCATCCCTCCTATAAATTGGAGTTCAGAAGTGCACACAATGGTCTAGCTGCGACCGGAATAACATTTCACACAGATCCAGCACAGCCTATTCGCTCTTAAACTCTGTGCCTTAATTAGTAAAGGCACGAATCCCACATGCCTTCTGAATGATTTTGTCTACCTCCCCTTCTAGGTTAATGGACCATTATCTAACTACTCATTATCTGACCACATGGCAATTTTCCAGTGAGCTATCCTATGAATGCACGGGCTGTTGTTAAAAAGGTTCCAGCGGATTCACACTGAAGATAAGACTCCAACTGTTTTCCCCATTCCTCTATCGCCCCTGTCGATTTACCCAATGGCAGGAAATGGAAAATGACGGGAAACAAATAATCAGTTTGATTCAATGCCCCATCTGGTCACAGACTGGAATCTGACTTAAGCACTTTCATGGAGATGCTGGAGTGTGAATATTAGATTTGCAATCTAGAATCACAGGCTAATGCCTGAGACACCAGTTCCTGGGGCAACTGTGGAATTTGAGAAACAGAAATAACTGCCGTTTAAAACTACATCCATTCAAAGTCTAAATTAAAACCTTTGAACTTCAAAATCCTGTTGCAAAGCGTGAGCACAGAAGTGCAGATCAGCAGAGAACTGAGGGAGTGGCAGTCCCTTGGATCAGAGACTAAAGGGCCTTCTGCCCCCTCAGCTGGATATATATCAGCCTATGTCACAGTTTTAACAAAACAAAGCCTCTTTCATGGTCATTCTGGACCTGCTGTTTGTGGGAGTTTGTAGATTTTCCGAAATTACAATAAAGAGTTCAATTCGAAAAGATTAATCAGTTGGAAAGCAATTCCCTGGTCCAAAAGGTTGTGAAAAGAGGTGGCATATAAATGTCAGGAATCCTTTCTTTCAGAATCTACATCTATGATTATTGATCCCAGCTTGTGTTTGATTTTTCCATTGGAAATTTAGTGAATGCTTGCAAATGAATTGAAATCAGAAAACGCAGGAGTGACATGATGATTCATATTCCTCATAACTGATAACTGACTATACTTAAAGGAGTAGTGCTCCATAGGGCCGAGTTGGGAGCCCTGCTCTTCACAGTATTCATTATTGATGTTGAAATTAATATGAGAGGCATGATTGTGGAATTTGGAAACAATCAAAGTTTGACTGGGCAGTTGACAGTGAAGAGGATGGCGGCTGAATTCAAGAAGACAGTAATGGTTTGAATGAGTGAGCTAAGAAGTGACAAATGCAATTCAATTTGGAGAAGTGTAATGCCATCCATCTGGAATACACAATACAAGGGAGGGTACTGAGACCAGTAGGAGAAATGAGTGATGTTGGGGTAAATGGTGATGTCTTCCTGACGTCAGTAGGACAGGTGGACAAAGTGGTAAAGATGACATATGGGATTCTTCCCTTCAGATTTTTTTTGTTTTTTTTTGTTTCTGGGCGCATGTGGGATTATGATTGTTATAATCTCGTGAACATAAAACCTTTCGGTTTGGGGTGGCGGTCAGTTAGGAGCTGTGGACAAAAGTGAGTAGCATCAATGGAACAATAAAATAACATTTAATGGAAGAGATAGAATACGATTTGGTTAGGCTCACTCACACCTGCTTCTGTTTGTTTGTCGAGGTTGTTCGTAGATACAGATACTTCAGGGGGAGAATGACTGGACATACTGTGCAGGAATGGATGTTAATATCAGAGGTGAGAAGTGATGTTATAATCCCACAAATCTACTTGACAAATGCTTTAATTAGATCAGTGCCATGATTCATCTGACAAGGTCAATCATCGCTGTGGAGAATAATATTGAGCTCCGTGTCTCAGACGAATAATGCCTGTTGGTGCTTCACGTCAGATTGAGTGCAGGTGACAAGCAGAATGAGATCTTGATCTGTGATGGTTCTTCTTTCGTCTACAGGACACGAACACGAGTAGACAGATACAGAGCCTGTGCAGCATTCCTTAATCTCTGAAGACAAAAAAAAAAAGATCCTGAGGGTAAGTGTCAAATACTTTGTACCATAACCGCTCCCAGTGATAGTCCACTGAAGTTGTTGTGTGCTTTAGCGATATGAGCAGCTTCATATCCAGTAAAATACCATAAGCACGCTGGAGCAGCTGACATAGGCAGTTACTTCCACTCAGAGGACTGTGGGAAAACGAGATAATGTAAAGTTTAAGATTGCAGACATGCATCTGGAGTCATTGGCAGCACTAGAGGCATATGAACTTCAAGCATATCTTAGTTCATATTGTGAGCATAATAGATTCCACCAGCGTGAAGGTAGAAGTCTGGCTCGAGACGGGGTGGGTGTCGGGGCAGGATTGTGAATGGGAGTTCTTTCCAGCAACTTGTACATTGAAAGGATATATAATTTGAACAATCCGTCTGATCTATTGGATGCTCAATACAACATGATCGCTCTGTTAAACACATTCGAGCCCATTCGATGTGTAAGCCTGCAAAATCGAATATAACTGGACACTATACATTAAATCATATAATCATCAGTACAGGAGAGGTCCTTCTGCCCAATGACTCTGCACAACCAAAACGACACTAAATCTACATTATCCAATTTTCAAGGACTAGATCCATCTCCTTCAAGATTATGATATTTCAAGTGGCCATCCGTGTAGTTTCTGATGGTAATGAGCTTTAATGCCTGGTCTAAAAATAGTCCCGTGCAGTTCCAAATTAACCTCCCTTCCTTTACCAAATATGCCTCCACTGAGGTAGGCAAGTGTCCTGTATGACTTTTAAATGCTCGATTAATCTACCCTGCCACTCAGAGCTGACTTGAAATGCAGGGAGCGGGTCTAATCTTGAGGTCTCTGTCACTCTCGAAGAGTGTGTCATATGTCTCCCTCTGTGGGTGAAATGAGGATCAGTTACCCAAGGGGAAATGAACACAGTATGACCATCTGAAATTCCAGTTGTATTCGTTGTGTAACGAATTAAAGTGTAACAGGGAAAATATCATTGAGATGAACGCTTGAATGTCAGAGTATACAAGGCCATGGGCCAAGTGCTGGAAACTGGGAGTAGAACAGGTGGATGTTTGATGACCGGCATTAACACAATGAGCTGAATCCTCTTTTTCCATGCGAGAAAAAACCTGATGAAATGGAGATATGGATATGTGGCAAAAATGATCTCCAGAGGTCTAGAGATCAGGATTCTGCTAATTTAACAGGAAGTTAAAATTTATGACTGATTACAGAAACAGGAAATAAGCTGCGGAGACGTCAAAAGAATATCTGTCATCCCTAACATGAAACAGGTAATACAAAATGAAGAACTGTGGATGCTGGAAATCTGAAGCAAAAGCTGAATTTGCTGTCAACACTCAGCACGTCTGGCAGCATCTGTGGACAGAAAACAGAGTTAATATTTCAGATCCAGTGGCCCTTCTTCAGAATTAGGTGAGTTATGCAACTCCATATTAAAATTTAGGGGAAAAAAAAACAAGTTGATCTGTCGAATCAGCATTTTTTTTATCAAACTCTCTTCAGATTACGACATTCAATTTTACAAACTTAAAAGAAAGGTCTAATGCTCCTTCCGTTGCCCTGAGGTCGTGAAAGGCTCTGCTTGAATGGTTTTCTTTCTGTCACTGAACAAGCATGTCGAATGTAGAATTGGTCCTTACAGCACCTACCTCACGACGTGTCTCTGTTCGTGTCTCTTGGTCTCGGTGTATCCATCTCACCCTCTTTTATTCACTCGGTCTCGCTGTCCTTCTCTGTCACGTTCCATTTTTATTCTTTCAAAAGTCCGAAATTTGTAAATAGTCTAAGAGTGGAGCTGCTGAGAGGTTTTTACCCCCTGCCTGGCGTGGTTGAGAATCGGTTTCACATTCTCCAGATAACATGCCTGTTACTTCGGACTGATGTGAACAGTCATTAATTCCTCAATGAATTGTGAATCTCGCCAATTCCAAACAGAATTTATCACCATCGGAAAAACAATCCACAGCAATTACAAAATTTAAAGTAACATCTTTGCTGCTTGTGCAAATTATGAATGACGACGGCAGAGAAAGGGGGTGATAAGTTCGCACTTTGTGCCATTACCATTATATTCCTCAGTCACTCTGCATTTTATCTTACCTCGCCTCGTTATTCTTATCAAACTGGCAATGAATGAGTTACAATATGAGCATAGCGTTTGTGAAACAGAGCAAAACATGAATCGATTGTGATGGTTCACGAAGTAACAAGGAACATTTGATGGGGGGCAAATCCAGGCGACAGGAATGAGAATAATAATAGGTTTAATTCAAACACAGGAATCACATTTAGTCAATAGATGTCGCGTTCTACATCATGAGATTGACTCAACACAGGGCATTTGAGAAAAGCTTGCGTTTAGAATCTTTACTTTAAGGTATAGATACTGATGGGTGTTTGAACCCAGGATTTTCTGTTTCCCAAGCAAACGCTTTAATTAAATACGCCACAACGCCATTGGTCTGGTTCCAACCATTTGCCCTTTTCCTTAACCAGTTGGTCACAGTAGCTCGGTGTTTTTGTTTTTGTTTTTGTTTCTATCTAGCTCAGCAAGAATTTCAAAACTCTTGCTTTTGCGGACAGTTCTCAGGTGAATATTTTCCAATAAAATGCAAAGAAGGAGACAATCTTCCCTGGAATTGTTTTAAACCTGATATTTTCATCTGAAAACTAACGGTATGAAGGGGATACGTTCATTCTCTCGAGGAACATTAGCTGTGTTAAAATGCAAAGTGGGAGCCCACAAGAGGAACAGGGTCATTGTGGTGAATTGACCAGGAATGATATGTTAGCCAGTATCAACAGTCGGTAGTAAAGTCTGACCAATTAGCAACAACACTGAGCCTTACACCACCAGCTCCATACTCACTTCCTGCTCCATGCCTCCCAGACATCATTGTCTTTCACTTTCATTTCACTCCCTCGCTTTAATTCTCAACTTGTTTTAATTGCAAATCTCTGATTAGAAACTGCAACTTCTGAAAATTAATTCTTGGAAAATGGACGTCACTCATTGGGATACGATTTATTGTCCATCATTAATTACCCTAGATATTGAGGTGGTGAGTGACTTTCTTGAACCCTTGAACTCCTTGGACCATAGATACAACATTGATGCTATTAGGGACGGAGTTTCAGGATTTAGGCCCAGCGGCACTTAAGCAACAGTAATGTATACAAACTCGAAATAGTGTGGCTTTGAGGGGTTTGGTGAATGATAGTTTCCCACATATCTACTGTCATTGTCCTTTGGGAGGAAAGCAAACTGTCATTGAACTGAATCCGGCAGATTCAGGATGGGTGTTCTGTTTGTAACGAGGAATTCATTTTCTTTCAGATAATTCACAATAAATCTTCATTTCTTGACTTTGAGTCGTGTCCAGACATGCGCGATGAAAACTCTGAATCCTAACCAGTTAACAGCAGTGATGCTGAGACTAACATTTGCGACCTAACTTCTACACAGTCTTGTGCCTATTCATCATGTCAAAGCCAAATTCACCAGTAAAGTATCTCTCTCTAAGCTTCCAAATGGTTCGTATTATGGCCTTGTGTTTCAATGTGAAGAATGAGGAGCTGTGATAATCTGATGTTCGGCAAATGCACTGTAGGAAGGTGCAAAACAGGCTGACGGTAACAGGGGCCTGCTTTGAGGCGCTGAGCTGCAGTGAAGGGTAGCACCAATAAAGGTCTCATTCAACTCGTCTGATTCCGGATCCCAGTCGAGAAAGGACCAAAAGCTTGTCGCTGAATTTGTTTGGGATCTCGACTGGAAAAGACAATGACTCAAAGTGTGAAAATATATTCACTGGAGTGGGTCATAAAATCGCTAACTGGCTTTGAATAAATTGATGGAAAGTTCCAGTAGAGAAAGCCGACACTGAAGCAGCCAACTGAGGACAAATGTGTTTCCTTTGCCAGTGAAATTCAAAACTTCACAAAATGGAGACCATTGAAGTGAAGCAGTGACAATTATTATGTTTGCTTCTTTCTCACCGTGTGAATGTTCCTTTTCCCGCTCACACCACAACTCTGCAGCATGTATAAGTTGGATGTGCGTCGGGTACTAATGCAATCGATGATGCCGCTGACTACAAGCCAGCAGATTGTAGGTTCAAATCTTACATGGTTTGGGTGCTCTTTGCAAGTTTTCTATGCATCTGTGCAAAGTTTTCTGATTCCCATGAAGTTGGGATAAGGCTTGAATTCCTGATGTCTCAGATCAGTTAATGTCCACGAGAATATCAGCTTCAATGTCCCAGCATTATCTCAGAATGGGAAGATGAAATAATCCAACAAACTGCTAGTGGTCAGCTTTCAGTTTCCCAAACCCACTGAGCAAATCACTCCAGTTCCGGGAAGTGGAAAGGAACCTAGACACAAGATTCAGTGTCGAGCTTTGTGAATCTCATTTACAGCTGGAATCAATGGAGAACGAAGGGTGAACGTGCCCAACTGAGCAGTGACAGTCATGGCAACTTCACATTCTTTAAGGGGTTCGGTCCTTGACTCTGATGTGCTCGGGGACGTTAACTGATCCGAGGCAATGAGATGATTTTTGTTAGACCTTTACTGGTTCAGGATCAGTTAGCCTTGATTCCCCAACTGGGAATTGAACCAGGCCACAAGTGTATAGCGCCAAATCCAAACGATTAGACTCCCATGGATAATGGCAATCACACGAGCATCTTTCTTAATGACATAGATTTTGGCTTTTTTTCCACACCGGAGATAAGTTTCACCTCAAAAATGGTCGACTTATCGAGTTTTTAACAGCACAGAAAGAGAACCTTTAGACCATCGTGTCAGTGTCAGTCCTCGAGCATCTATCTATAGGGAAGGCAAAGGCCAAGTGGTATTATCACTGGACTGTTAATCCGGAGACCCAGGGAATGCTCTGGGAACCTGGGTTGCAATACTACCACAGCAGATGGAGGAATTTGAATTAAATAAATATCTGGAATTTCGAGTCGAGTGGTGAAGGTGAATCCAGTGCCGATTGTTGGCGGAAAAAATTACCATCCTTGCCTGGTCTGGCCTCCATGCGGCTCCAGACCCACAGCAATGTGGTTAACTCATAAAAGCCCTCTGGGTAATTAGGGATGCGCAATAAATGCTGGCCAAGCCAGCGATGCCCTCATCCCATGAATGTATAAACGATCTATTGTAATTCCCAGTTTCCAGCATTTGGCTGGTAGCCTGACGTCTCAAGTGCTTATCTCTGTGTGATGTTCCCTGCGATGTTTTAATCGTAAACGACCCATCGAATGGGGCTGAAGTTTGAACTGACAAGAGTGTTCACGCCCCGTCGAGGAACAGAACCTCATGTTCACTCAGAGAGGGAAACTCACAGAGATATCCTCCGAGAGTGACAGACATCAGCACAAACCAACCCTCAGAATGCAAGGATTTTACTACTTATTTTAGTTTTACTTTGAAATCAGAGCCTGTTTAAAGTAAAAGAAGGAAGCTTTCAGTTGGTTCCCTTTTCCTGTTACTCACTCATTGATTCCCATCATCCATCAGGTTATCCTGCTTCACCTCGTTCTTCCTGCCAAACTAGAACATTACTCACACGAGCTGATTCCTATCCTCAAATTTGTGGCAGGAGAAGCAGGAAGTAGAATTTCAAACTCAAACAAATCAGCCATAGCCTGCGGAGAAAATGACATCGTGCTGTTCATGCTGTTTCAACAAACATAATTTCAGACAACGTTTAAAACGCACTTTTGGATGTCTGCTGCAGTAAGTACGCGAAAATTCGGCAAGACCCCAGTAAGAATTGAAATCATGACCAGTATTTTACCACATCCCCAATAAAGAAGCAATCTGTCCCCGTTTCACAAAACGGGACAACACGAGGCTTCTTCTCTACAACAGGACCCAGGTAAGCGCCGTCATCTTTGTAGGGGGTGGCAGCAGAGTACATGTGCAGTAATGTCGGGCCAGGAGAGGCATGTTGTGAATCTCGTTCTTTTGTACGGACAGGGACGAGATGTAAATTGCTTTTACAGAGGTGATGAAGGGAACGTTTACACACAGTTTAAAAAAAGAGAAATGTTTGCTTCTTCTGAATTTTTATCCTGAACTAATAAACTTATTTAATAGGATGTTTGAAGAGGGATTTGCATATTGGACATTCAAACCAAACAGTACATAAAGATCTGACAGTGTCACAATTCATTATTCAATCAATATTTGATGTTGTTGTCCTTTGAAAGTAAGTTTTGAAGAAAAGAAATGTAACGTAAGATTCCTTTCTTACCTCTCCCAGTTTGCCCAATAGCTTAAATCTATGTCTATTTCCTATCAGCCCATGGTAACAGCTGCTGTTTATCTACTTAATCTAAACTTGGAGGTGCCAGTGTTCACATCCACCTGCTACGCTTCTCCTTCTCAGTGGTGGAGGCTGAAAGTTTGGAAGAATCTGAAAAAGTTTTGGTCATGTTTTCTGTGTCTAGAATCCCTCTTGTTCAGTCCCTGCCTTTGGCTCTCTCTATCTTCACATAGAAGCCAGAGTCTTGTAAGAGATTCTCTCTCACTCCCTAGTTTTTCTTTTGTTTTCTTCGTTTTTGTTTGATATCGATTTCACAGAAGGGGAAGATTTACAAACCGACAGTGACACATTAATCTGATGGAGTCACCCAATTTGTCACAAACATAACATCTTTAGATTTTGAACATGGAAGGAAAAGGCCCTAATCAAAGTGGAGAGAAAGTACATGTGTTGTGTTTGGGCAAGGCCTTACCGGCGTCACTGTGTCATTGAATTCCCAGCTGAGACAGGGAAATAAATTCCTCCCCACAATCCCCACATTTCCATAATTTTTTCCCAGTTTGACTACGTTTGTGGGCAGTCAAACTGGGCAGAAACTATGGAAATGTGTGGATTGTGGAGAGGAATTCATTTCCCTGTCTCAGCTGGGAATTCATTCACACAGTAACACCAGTAAAAGGCTATTAACCTACTCAGGGTGTGGGAAAGGATTCGTTCAGTCATCTAACCTGCTGCAACATCAGTTCGTTTACACTGAGGAAAGAACATTTCAAAGTCTGGACTGCGAGAAGTGCCATAAAAATTCCACGGGACGGCTGTGCCATCAACGTATTCACCCTGCGGAAGGGCCTTTCAAATGTCCAGACTTGACATCCCTTCAACTAGCTCACATTAATCGGAGACGTTTTAAATGTTCAGACTGTGGAAAATGCTATAAAACGTCTGGGGACCTGATGAACCATCAACGTGCTCACACGGAGGAGAGACCTTTCAAATACCCAAACTGTCAGGTGCGCTATTAAAATCCCAGGGACTTCATGTCCCATCAACATGTTCACATTAATGTGTGACCATTTAAATATCCAGACTGTGAGAAATGCTACAAAACCTCCAGGAACCTTATGTCCCACCAATTTTTTCGTACTGAGGAGAGATCGTTCAGGTTGTCTCTCTGTGGGATTGGTTAAAGGCGGGTCCACACTGGAGAGAAACCATTTACCTAATCTGTGCGAGGAAAACAGTAAGCTCAGTCAACCACCGTTTTGACACAGAAGAGAGACCACACCGAGGACAGACGTTTACCTGCTCCGGATGAGGTAAGTGATTCACTCACTCATCAGAACAGAGATCACATATCTCAACATCGATTAGACTTTGGAGTTAATCACACCTTGGTCTGAAAGCAGAGGTTTAATATTCTGGATAAGAATGAAATAACTCAGCTTGGAGTTACACTTACTGTGGCGGGTCATTTTAATAATTCTCACACAAATTCATTCTTTTCAAAATGTTCTCCCTCTCCCCGGAAGAGTAGTCATCATAGACCCATAGAAACAGAGAGCTGCCCTCTCATTACAGAGTATGAGAGACAGAGAGATAGATAGAGAGAGAGAGAGGCAGACAGACAGACAGACAGAGAGACAGAGGGAGAGATAGAGCGGACTGATGGTGAGCTCAACCTGAGAGAGCTCCCGTCCGTGACACCCAAATCTAGCACCTCAACCCTATTGCCACTAAACTGCTGAGGATCCCCCTTGTTTCTGATATTGCTAACTGTTCCATATCTACTCGTTCTGTCCCTCTCTCCAATTAATCCATCATCAACATTCGTGTAAAAGAATGACCCTTCACCTGACCCTTTTGCAAACCACTCAGTGAGTACGTTCATCCCTTGAAGTCTCATCTAACCAGGTCAAACATTCGGAGAAAAAATTCTACAGATTACCAGGTACTGTCAACAGCCCTTATGCCCCTCCCCCCACGCCCGCATGCCCCTACCACTACCAACTTCCAATGAAGAAGTGCTCCTCCATGTTGAATAGCATTTTGAGGTGCCACTCAGAGTGACAAGGGTGTCGAACATATTCTGGGTGCAGGGTTTCAATGTCCACCACCGCGAGTGGCCCACTGACAGCAGTCAAAGCCCGAGCTCATCAATTCCTGAAGAACATTACTGCTAGACTGGATCTGCACCTTTTGGAGAGGAAACCAATACGTGATCGGACAGGAAACGGTCCGTGTTCAGGAGTAGTCCCCTTGGATGGGCAGCCCTTGCCAGGAAAAATGCCTTTGAGGAAGTCCCTAAACCCTTGGGGTGTAGGTCCCATCATCAGGACAGTCCCCAAGACCTTTTGGTTCTTGGACACCTTTACATTCAGGCCGCAAGCCGTCTATACTTTGTCGAGTATACATGCTCCTTGTTTTGATGGTCACATTGCACTTGTTGGTGAACTGCAGAAAATTTGACTGTTTGTCAAAGGCCAGAGGGTGCTCAATGCCAGGTATCTGGACAATCTGAGTATTGCAGAAATGTGCTTCGTGCCAGTTATCCCCAGTCACACTGTCCTTCCTTAGCTCCATGAGAAAAATAGGCGACTTTGAAACAAGCTCCGATAGACAGTATTTTCAGATAGAAATTCAAAACTTTCAAAGATGGGGACCATTGACGTGAAGCTCTTATGGTGATTATCATTGGAGAAAATCAGCAGGCCTGGCAGCATCTGAAGAAGGGTCACTAACCTCGAAACATTAACCCTGTTTCTCTCTCCACAGACTCTGCCAGAACCTCTGAGTTTCTCCAGCAATTTCTGTTTTTCTTTTCTGTATTTACCTCATTCACTCCGATTGTTTGTAGCTGCCACTCGTTCACTCCAAGTGGTTGGAGCCTGCCCCTCATTCACACGAATTGTTTGGATCCCACCCTTCATTCACTCCACTTAGTTGGAGGACCAGCGTCCCCAGATGGTCGAATGGAACCGCCAGCTCCTCTTAATAGACAGAAGCAGCCATCAATCACCGATATGGAGGCAGCCGCAGTTTGTGACGTCATCACGCCCCACCCGTTGCTCGATGACACCATCCGCTCCCTCGTATGTCCTCAACTCAAGACTTGATCCTGACTCCAGTGTCTCGGATCGTTTCCTAAATGCGGGCTCCAGCCAGAGATATGAATATGAAACATCACAGCTAATTTAGAGGTGAGTACTTCTAACCATTCATGTGCAATGTATGACTTTGAGTGCTGTGCACTATTTTGAGAGGCAGAATCAATGGTTCTGGGGCTGGTGTGACACAACCCCATCCTCCCCGCTTTTCTGTGAATCGGTATCCATGTCTATCCATTGCAATTTCACGTCTGTCATCCCTGATCAACTCTCTAACATTTTCAACCCGCTCTTTCTCTCAGAGTGGGGCTACATTACCCATGTTGAGTTTTTATTGGTCAGACATGTATTGCTGCCTATCCCTTGACGCTATGCAGCTGATTTACCAACTTGACATTCCCAGACACTTTTTCTAAATTCAGATTTTCTTTCTCCCGTGCTGCAGTCCATTTCTCATCCACATCTGAGGTTACTGACCATCAAATTCTGTGCTGTTTAATATTCCCTGTAAATTATTCTGCACACGATGAAATATCAACTGTTTCAAATGTATTTTACAGGGTCTTCGAAGGAACTGATTTGCAGTCAGGAAGCAAAAAAATATATACTACATCACGGTCTGATACAATTTATCATTACGTCCATATCGTTGGATGTTTAATATGGAAAGCAAAAGCCCTGTTCACATGGAAATGTGGAGATTAAGCGGAGGGATTCAGATCCCCTCTGAGCTGGAAACACACAAGAGAGAGGCTCCTGCTCCGGGTGTGGGAAACTATTTGTTTACTCATCCAACCTGTTGCTGCACCAGCGACATCCCTCTGGAGAGAGACTATACTCCTGCCACAAGCATGGGAAGGGATTCATTCATTCAGCCTATCTGCCGAGGCACCACCGAAGTTACACGGGACAGAAGCTGTTCAGCTGCTCTGAGTGTGGAAAGGAATTCACTTGCACATCAGTGCTGCTGCAACACCAACACCAACACCAACACCAACCATTCACCTGGTCCAGTTGTGGGAAGGGATTCTCTCAGTTCATCAACCTGCAGAAACTCCAGCAAATTCACACTGAGGACGGACCTTTTCACTGCCCGGAGTGTGGGATGTGCTTTACACATTGTGGGGACCTGGTGCGCCATCAATGTACTCACACTACGGAGAAACCATACTGGTGTTCTCACTGTGGCTCTGCGTTCAAATGGTCAGAGTATCTCACTGTGCACCAGCGATTTCATACTCGGGATAGACGGTTCAGCTACCCTCAACGTGGAAAGAGATTAATTCACTTATCTGCACTGCTGACACACCAGCGCATTCACACCAGGGAGAATCCATTCACCTGCACCGTTTGTGGGAAGGAGTTCACACAGTCTTCCACCCTGAGGTCACATCAGTGAGTTCACACTGGGGAGAGACTTCTCCCCTGCTCCCGATGTGAGAAAACATTCAAAACCTTACCTACCCAGCTGAAATACCAGCCAGTTCACCAGTAACAACAGTAATTCAATTTCCTTGATTCTTTCACGGAGGACTGAATTATATTGACTGGAGCCTGTTTCTGCTGATTCTCATAACCTCCAGGCCAGCTGTTAGTATTAATACAATGGATGAAGTTAAATAACTAATCTTTTATTAAGCCAGGGTCTTTTTAAGACCTAATTTGAAATGTTACCTCAATAAATGCGAGGAGCTGATGGAAATTCTTTGTTACTAAGATTGAGACAATCCGATCGGCCACTTACCTGCATTCCAGTTGCCCACTGAGTGAAACTGTTTCTCAGATATTTCCTTGCGTGAGCCCTGGATTCGCGTCTTTCTCCATTTTCTCTTGATAGAACAACAGGAAGGTCACTGTACAGAAACAAGCCATTAAGCCCCACTGTGTGAGCTGTAGCTGAATGATCTAGCTGCCCACTCTAATATCACTTACCAGTAACCAGTCTGTGGCCTTTTGCAGGTCCAGAGGAGTAGCTCCAGCTTCCTATTCAGTGAGTTGCAGTTTTCTGGCTCAATCATCAAACTTGGCAGCGAGTTCCAGAAACCGACCACCCTCTGGATGAAAAGGTTTTTCCTTATGTCCCCTCTAAACCCTCCAACAATCGTCTGAAATCTGTGGCCCTTGGTAACTGATCTTTCAACGAGTGGAAACAGGTCTTCCTTGTCCACTCGATCATAGTCCCTTATTGTTTTGCACACCTCAATTTTACCCCGCAGCCTCCTCTATTCCAGAGTAAACAACCCCAGCCAATCTAACCTTCCCTCACTGCTTTGTCAAACCTTGTCAACAAATCTGTCAAACCCCTCTGTACTCTCTCGGGAAATGATGTCCTTTCTGTAAATGTGATGGCCAGTACTGTACACAAACTCCAGGAGTGATCTCATCAGTTTCTTACATAGTTGCAACAGGGCATCCCGGCTATTATACACAGGGTCTGACAATGGGGTACTGGGGTTAGTAAGGAATCACCTGTAAATGGGAGAAAGGGTGATGGGACAGGGGATGTCTGTAAATGGGAGAAATAGTGAGGAAGCATCTGTAATTGGGGAAATGCTAATGGGAGAAGGGACGTCTGTAAATGGGGACAATGTTGATGGATAGGGTTGCCTGTAAACGAGGGAGATGGTGAGGGGTCATGGGATGTCTCGAAATGGGGGAAATGGTGATGGGACGGGATGGCTGTGAATGGGGAATTGGCGATGGGCAGGGTATGTCAGTTAATGGGAGAAATAGTGGCGGGACAGTGGACTTCTGTAAATTGGGAAAATGGTGATGATACAGAGGACCTGTCCTGGACTCCACTATGCTCCGGTCTCACTTGTCGTCCAAGTATCAACCAGCCCCTCTCTCTGCCGCACTTACTCAGTCTCTGCTCTTCACCCAGCACCCCGACCACTTCCCAAATGCAGTTCTTTCACCATGATGCTTCCTAACAACCACCTGTGACCTCAGTCTAACCATCATCTCACGCAGTCTGACAATTCCAGTCTGTACCTTTCTTTCAATGTCACTGGGACAAAATCCTGAAATTTCTCCATAACTTTATTGTTCGCACAGTGGTTAGCAATACTGCTCCACAGTGCCGGAACCTGGGTTTGATTCAGTCTCAGGTGACTTTTTGTGTGGAACTTGCATATCCTCTCCGTATCTATGGTTTTTCCATTGGTTGCTCCGGATTCCTCCCACAGTCCAAAGCTGTGCAGGTTAGGTGGATTGGCCATGATAAATTGACCATATTGTCCAGAGATTTACATGTTAGGTGGTTTAACTGTGGTGAATGTGAGCTTATGGGGCTCGGCTGGGATGATCTTTGTAGATTGAGTGCAATTTCAAGGGACTAAATACCCCCCTTTCTACATTGTAGGAGTTCTATAATTCACAGAGAGTGCCCCTGCACCCCAAAGACTGCAGCAGTTGAAGAAGGCTGTTTACCACCATCTGTTCGAGGGGCAAATATGGATGGACAATAAAGGCTGACCAGACTGTTATGCTCACATCCCATGAATGAACAAACCAGAAAAACATCGATGCTGTGGGGTAAAGAGTTCAATTGTTTTCAGCCAGTAACGGTGAAAGAACAAAGACATCTGTTCAAATCCATTAAACATTTTGTTCACTCTGGCTCGATCCTCCTTTTATATATATTTATCTTCAGAGTTTATTTCTTCTTTTTTTATATTTTTGTTCAGATTTTGCTCGCTTTAAACTTTCCCAGTCCTCTAGCTCACCACCAATCTTCGCCACAGTGTATCTTTTTCCTTTCAATTTGATGCAATCCTGAACTTCCCTAGTTAATCATGGTTGATTTGTCCCCTTCCAGAGTCGTCCTTCCTCAAACGGATATTTCTTTATTATGCGTCATGATTTCTTTTCTAAATCTCTGTCGTTGTTCATAAACTGTCTTCTATGCCAAACACTTTTCCCAGTGCTCTCCAGACAACTCTGTCCTCAAACCTTTGTAATTGTCTTGTTTCACTTTTGCACAGTTCTGTCTGACTCCACTTTCTTCCTGTCAAATTGAATACGAAATTCTACCATGTTATGGTCACTTTTTTTTCCAGTGGACATTTTCTAGAGATCATTTATAAACCTGCTGCATTTCTCATGCTGGTATCTAAATAGCCTGATCCTGGTTTGATCCAAATCATACCCTTCTTGGAAACTGTTCCGAACACACCTGGCTTTTCACTGAGTTTAGAAAGCCAGTGGAAATAATTTGTAATACTTATCGCAATCTGCTATTTTCCCAGGATATCTCTCGCTCCTACTTGCCTATTTTCTAAGTCAGGCTATCAGTTTCATCCTGTAATATTTCAATGCCATTGTATACAGTAGACTTTATTCCAAACCTTTTCCATTTACGTTTAAACAAACCTAATGTTTTATCAAGACTATGAGCTCAATTGCTATGATCTTACTCCGAACCACAATTGTAGGATTTAGCATGCCGAAGTCACAGATTACCCTAAATATGTTCAAGCTCCAGTGATATTAAAGTAATTTACTGAGAAGTAACAATTCAAAACTGAGGCATGAGATAAACAGATACCTATTCCCCTTGACAGGCGAGAGTGGTTTACTGATCCCAGAGGACAACTGATGGATAATGAGGGGTAGCTGCTTGTCTCTGTAGCTGTTGGCAGCATCTCTTCTGAACAGTTTCTTGGTGTTATCGGAGAGTGGGTGTTGGACTGGAGCCAGTCTGGAAGCTTCGAAATCTGTTTTCTGCCCAAACTGATTCTTTTCCTCTGGAGAGCAATTTACGCCTTTGCACAGGCAGTTGGATCTCCTGTCCCATACGTAAACTCATTGTTTCAGGGTTTAGTGCTGCCTACGACTGAACAGCAGAAAATGGCCGACGGTGGCCCATGGCTAATGCAGCAGAAAGTGGCTAACAGTAGTTGAAGAGCTTGGGAAGATACCTGCTTAATGTAGTCTTCACAAGTAGAACAATAATAGCTCTGTAGACTCAAGGTCAACTACAGTTTTTGAAGCCTGAGACATAGATAAGAACATTTCACATTCATCTCTCTCGAACTATTTAATCAATCCGTTCACAACTTTTCAGCTACAGAATCCTGTCATTTGATGTGACCACATAACCTTTTGGAATGGTATTATAACAATTAATAAACATCAATATTCTTTTGTATTCCCTGAAATGAGGTTATTAAGGAATTTAAAAGGTCCCTCAATGATAGGCAAGTGTCCAATTAATTGGCTGTTAACATTGTGCAGCTGGTAAATGCTTGGGGAGGAATGTATTTGAATACAGTGTATACATTGAAATTGCTGAGTGCGGCCATACTTCCTTTGGATTATGAACAAAACAGTCCAGTTACAAGTGCACAACTCAACGTTGGTGACCAATAGTAAACAAAGTGGGGTGGGGGGAGCGGGGCTGCGATTTAACCTTAGGCTGTACAAAATAAACTACTTAGAAACTTCTTGTTGCGTCTACTTGCTATGAAAATCTGAACCTGTAAATCACAATGAAGGTGAGCTGAACGAACCACCGGACTCTGAGTCTCATTGAAAACTATGAGATCTAACAACTTGGTGATGCGAACAGGGTCGTTGTAGGGACTTTAGATTACATTGTGGACAAAAGACTTCGATTGGCGCCAACGGAGGTAAGAATTCATCTTGCATAAAAGCCCTCAGTCAATTATCCATATTCAGTCTTCCCTTCACACGATCTGGAAACTCTCCAAGAGGTAGATTGCTCTCGGCTCAGTTACAAAGCTCTGATATCAGCGGAGACTATAATTAGCTACCACTCCAGCTGAAAGAAAAAGCTTGTGATTGGAGACCCATGAAGAACTGTTAGAATGGTGGACGGAGAGCAACAATTTTACTTACCCAAAGCCTGTACCAAGATCAGACAAAAGTATGGTAGCTCCACGGGACAGTGGTCGCCGGACGACATTAAAGGGGTCCGGGGGGAGAAAAGTCCCTTATGAAGGAAAGATAAAAACGAAGGTGGTCCCTGGTCCTCATGGGACAGAGCAGGAAGCAGGGTGACGTCATGACCCGTTCCCAGAACCAACGAGGTTTCACCAGTACCAAACACCTACTGAAGGCAGTTTGTGAGGAATCACAGAATAGAACTCATAGAATCCCGACAGCGTGGAAACAGGCCCTTCGGCCCAACGAGTCCACACCAACCCTCGGAGCATCCCACCTTGACCCATCCCCTTATAACCCACCTAATCTGCACATCCCTAAACACTGCGGGCAAGTTACCATGGCAATCCTCCGAAGCTGCACGTCTTTGGACTGTGGGAGGAAACCGAAGCACTCGGAGGAAACCCACGCAGACACGGGGAGAACGTGCAAACTTCACACAGACAGTCGCCCATGCATGAGATTGAACATAGGTCCCTGGCGCTGAGCGGCAGAAGTGCTAACCACTGATTCACCGTGTCGAAACAGAATTTGAATTGCAAAAGTTGATTACCAAAAACGAAAAAAAAAGCCTGTAAAGAATTGGCAACAGCATTAAGAGAGAAAGTATTAGGGCCGTGGCTGGAATACCCAAGAGAAAATCAATTCTATTCTGAAAGTCCCCAACAGAGAGAGAGAGAGAGAAAGAGAGAGAGAGGGCGGCTTTTGTTACCTGAATTAAGTGTTAGCTCTTCGTGGTCTGGTTTGAAAGCACCTTTATTCATTGGTTGTCAAATGTTCTCTCATGTAATATTTGTGTTTTCGTTCCCTTGAGCTCAAGATCTGGGAATTCTTTGAATTATTAGTGTGGAAAATGTTTGGTTAATGTGACATCTCTTCAAGGATGTTTAAACTATTATGTTTGCAATATCATTTTCTGGCCAGAGCGGACTTCCAAATACTGTTTTAATACTTGAGTGAATCTTTAATTCCGGTGATGCGATTTGCTCGGAGTTCGCATGTTCTCCCCGTGTTTGCATGGGCTTCCTCCCCCAGTCCAAAGATGTGCAGGCAAAGTGGATTGGATATGCTAACTTATCCATAGTGTCCAGGGATGTGTATACGGTTTATAGGGGAATGGATCTGGCGGTCAGTGTGCACTTGTTTGGCCAAAGGGCCTGTTTCTACACTTTCAAGATTCTATGAAATCAAAATTATCAGATGATATGCTCTATACTCTGAGAAAACGCATATCAATGAGTTTTTCCCTGAAAAGGAGAATCTAACAAAGAAGAAGGCTTTTTCATTTGTGAATTATAACATACTTATTTCTGTACAGGAGTAAGAGAAGACTGACGTCATTACGTCCAGGAATTTTCACCCCAACCCTTTAAACCAGCAGTAAACCATTACTAATTAGCCCATTCTGTTTGAAGTGGAATGGATAGGTGCTGTTTTGTTTTCAATGAATTGACGATACTGAAGGTTTCGTCAATTGTTTCAAACTTCTGAACCTATCTAGGCACTTTCAGCGTCGCGACACAGTGATGGATGAGGCATCCTCAACTCATCAAGCCATTCGTTAACAATGCATCTCAGCATTCGAGGAGTACTGTGAAAACATTACATGTATTAGGTATCAGGAATTTCGAAACCATTAAGCATGGTTACATTTATGAATATCATCGTAAAAAAATATATATTAAGACCAACATGGCCTGGAATTCTAAAACATTGAGAGGGAATAGTTACCTGAAAATTTAAAATGTTTCTGGAAAAAGATAAAGTGCATGCACACAGTCTCAGTGGTTTCAGTGCTGAAAAAATCGTTCATGACTTTGAGGGGGTAAATGGAATATTGAATTTGGACAGATATACATAGAGATAAACCTAAAGCTGGAATGAGTTATCAAGTAACTTCTAAAAAGTGAAGTCATCTTAGAGAAATAACGAACAAAGTATGTTTTGCGTGAAACAAACATAAATATTTGACTTCTGTCTTAAAATATGATAAGATTATGAACACGAAGAAAAGTTGCTGGAAAAGCGCAGCAGATCTGGTAGCATCTGTGAAGGAAAAAAAAAAACGTCAGGTTTAACATTTTGAAGGGTCACCGTACCCGAAACGTTAACTCTGATTTTCTTTTCTTCACAGTTGCTGCCAGATCTGCTGAGCGCTTCCAACAACTTCTGTTCGTGTTCCTGATTTACACCATCCGCAGTTCATTTGGTGTTTTATGCTAAGATTATGTTCCATGCAGTACTAATTTCTGCAGAGCTCTGAAATTAAATATGATGGCAATAGTTAAATTGCAAAATTGGGTGAGACGAAGTAATTAAGGGTGGAGACTGATTGCAGAAGACAAAAAGAAAATACAAATGAGTTGAAACGGCAATTGAGGCCAAAATGCATTTTAGTGAAAGCAAAGTTGAGGTGAGAGTACTAAACTGATAGCTTTTCCTTAGTGATATTTATGCCTTTGCCTTTCCTTTTAAGAGACCAAATGTGTTGATCGAGCCACTACCTGAAGCATCGGAACTATACATGGAGAGATAAGTAAAATCTCATCGATCATTTGATAAGATCATATGAGAGTCAAGAGTGCGTTGCGTGGTTTTGGGATACCGATTTAAGTATGTAAAAATGATTGTTACCTCGGAGGTATAAAACATGAGGGAATGCATGGTATAGAAGAATTCACTGATTAACAGGTCTCAGACATTTACACCTACTTGACAAAAGGATTACTGTGGCCTTGAAGAGCACAAAAATATGTTTTAGGCGTTAAGACACTGAGACATAATTCATAGAGAAACGGACTTTAAAACGATAGTGAGCAAGAGTAAAAAGGCTCAAAATGATGACATAACGATGCCTCAGGGAAAGAAAAAACGGAAAGCATAAGCTGAAGGTAAAGCTTGATGAAAGAACTGTCATTTGTTAGAGTTGTATTATTTTATACCATGGACAGTGCAGCTCTGAGAGAGGTAATTGCTTGTGGAGGTTGCTACCACTCAACGATACAAACATTCATAAAATTTGTACGGAAGGAAACATATTGGAGAAGTACCCTCAAGACAGATACATATGAAGAGAACTGGGGAAATTTTGAGTCCATGTATGATGTTATTTTACCGTTATTGAGTGATGGGATCTGTGAATAGAAAAAAAAGAAATAAATTAAGGATCATGAATCTCAATATACGAAATTAAGAGTTTAGTGATTTTAAGTAAGGTGAATTTTGGAACAAGTTATGCCGATAGATTGACTGACAATAAACACAGACATAAGCGATTTCATCAGATCATTACAATCATGGAATATTACAATGAAACACCCGTACTGCATGAGAAGTGGTAGGTGTAGAGGAAAACTTTATAGCAGGAAATCAGATTCCCTGGGAAACATATAGCCTAAGTAGTAGAAATCGGTAAAAACAAGCTGTGAGTGATAAAGAGAGTATCTAATTTAATCGGAAATTCATCAATTGGGAACTGTCAGAAAATAAAAAGTGGGCGCAGATCAAAAAGGGAAGCATCCTTAAAATGTGAGCACCCAAAAGTACTGAGAACAAAGTGCAAACTGGAGACGCTGACGACCCTGATGCAAGATCTGGCTGCAATGCAAAGCCAATAGTCCCGAGAGGAAAACTGAGAAAGGAGTTAAGCTATACGAAGACAATATATGGAAGCAAAGAAATACTGACAAGCCAGTCGCCCCTGAGATATTCTTGCCCTTTTTGGCACACCAGCTCCACCCGTGAGGACATTTGACTGCACAACAGACGGTGGTATGATTGCAAAAGAGCTGGTGGCGTAGAGGCTTTAAAATCATACCCAGCGGCTATCAGGTCGTTGTGTGACCTGCCACAAGAATAACTTCATAACCCATCATAACAACGCCACAACTGAGGCCTCCCGCTCCTGCGGGACCACTCCAGTACTTATAGGTCGACTAATATCTCTCTCGCAAAATTTCAGGATAAACAGATGCTCTGGTTGGTGTCGACAAATTCGCTGGATGGCTGTAAGCTGCTCTAATCGAACGGGCCACAGCCAATCACAGTTTTGTGCAAGGATTACTTTCCCCAGTAGGGAGTTCCAAGCAGTATAAACACTGACCAAGGAACTAACTTCACTGCACTTGTTGTCAGGAAGTTCGTAGATTACTAAACATTAAATCTGCCCCATCGCTCATAGTCATCGGGGCAAGTGGGATGAACAAATCGAACTCTGAAACAACGACCTTGTCAAATATCATCAGGAGGGAGCACTCTGGATCAAGGCACTACCAGCGGTCCTTTGCAGTAACAGGGCAACCCTAATAGAACTACGGTGTGAGTCCATTTGAAGTTATAACGGAAAGGCCCGTGTCACTGCCAGGAACAAATGATTTGCGAAAAAAAAATTGCCACTTAATGAGTGATGCACTTTTGAAATATTATTAAGACCTAACCAATATTATCAGGTCGGTATTGCAACAAGTATCGGTGTATTGGGGTCATCCCCGAGAGGGAGGGCACGATATCGTTCCGGGAACTTGGGTCTACATCAACAAAATACAGAAGGAACCATTGCGAACCACGTGGAAAGGACCCTACCAAGTGTTGCTCACCACCCAAGCAGCAGTAAAAGACCAAACGAAGAAAGCTTGATTACATACATCACACGTTAAACGAGAAACGAGTGACTGAACTTGAAGTTTGATCCTAAAAGTGAAAGTTTACTGTATTAGTAATTGTTTGTATTTTGAGTATTTGTTTAGTAGTAACTCGTCAATCCCATGTACCAGAAGGGAGACGAAGGAAAAGGGAATTACATTTAAACACTTTTCTGTATACGTCCTATACCTATGCCAAACAGTCTAATGCTTCCAGTTGTTCAGTATGCTCCCACATACCCATCCACTAGAAAGAGGCATTCCCTTAAGACCCATTCCTTTGAATGCACCCAGAGTGGTAGAATGGGCAATTGCACAGAACGTCTCCTTAGAGGTGGCAAGGCTGGCATGACAGTCCTCAGCAGGGACAGGGGTGTATTGTGTGCACATGACTGACCCCCAAGAGCAGTGAGAATCGACGGATTACAACATAGACGTGGAATCAGCCGAATTACAACGTCTCGCATCAACCACCTTTCTTGAACTTTACGAACACTTCTGAAATGGGCTGACATCAGGAGGGATCTATTTATGTAAAATTCAGACGTGAAGGCAGGAGATGGGATAAAGCAAGTGTTCCCAATCTTACAATGTAACTGAAGGTGGTAAGGAAAAGCCAGGTAACGATGCACAGCTGAGCCGGACGTGGGTGATGCGCAAGTTATTGGAGGGAATCCTGAGGGACAGAATTTACATGTATTTGGAAACGCAAGGGCTGATTAGGGATAACCAACATGGCTTTGTGTGTAGGAAATCGTGTCTAACTAACTTGATTGACTTTTCGGAAGATGTAGAGAAGAGGATTGATGAGGGCAGGGTGTTGGACATAAACTGAATGGACTTCAGTATGGCATTCGAAATGTTTTCTCACGGTAGGCTGATTAGCATGGTTAGATCAGTTGGCATACACAGGAGAATTATCCATTTGGATTCAGAACTGAACAGAAAGGTAGAAGACAGAGGGTGGTGATGGAGAGTTCCTTTTCAGACTGCAGGCCTTTGACCAGCGGTGTGCCACAAGGATCAGTGCTGGTTCCACTGCTTTTCGTCATTTAACAAATGATTTGGATATTAACATAGTAAGTATAGTTCGTAAGTTTGCTGGTGATATCGAAATTATAAGTATAATGAACAGCGAAGCAGGTTACCTAAGAGTACACAGGATCTTGATCAGAACAGTAGCAGATAGAGTTTAATTTAGATTAATATGAGGTGCTGCATTTTGGGAAAGCAAATCAGGGCAGCACTTATCCACTTCATGGTAAGATCCCGGGGAGAGTTGCTGAATAAAGGGACCTGGGAGTGCAGTTCACAGTTCGTTGAAAGTGGAGTTGCAGAAGATAGGATTGTGAAGAAGGCCTTTGGTATGCATGCCTTTATTGGTCAGTTCATTGTGTATCGGACTTGAGAGGTCATGTTGCGTCTGTCCATGGCATTTGTGACGTCACTTTTGGAATACTGTGTGCAGTTCTGGTCTCCCTGTTATAGAAAGGATGCTGCAAAACTTGAAAGGGTATAGAAAAGATTTACAAGAATGTCGCCAATGTTGGAGCATTTGAGCTTTAGGGAGAGGTTGCATAGGCCGGGACTATGTTCCTTGGAGCTTCCGACGCTGAGGGGTAAACTTAAAGAAGTTTTTGAAATCATGACGAGCATGGATAAGGGTAAATAGACAAGGTATTTTCTCCTGGGTGGGGCAGTCCAAAACTGGAGGCCATAGGTAGAAGGTAAGAGGAAAAAGATTTAAAAGTGACCTAAGGGGCAACTTTGTCATGCAGAGTCTGCTTACAGAATGATCTGCCAGAGGAAGTGATGGAGACTGGTACGATTATAGTATTTGAAACGCATGTGAATGAGTAAATGAATAGGAAAAGCTTCGAGGGATCAGGGCCAAATGTTAGCAAATGGAATTAGATTTATCTCGGATATCCAGTTAGCAGGGATGAGCTGGCCTGAAGGGTCTCTTTCTGTACTGTACATCTCTATGAGCCCACAACTCTACAATACTATAACAATTCGTAAAAATCAACATTATTTTGTATTTCCTGCAATGAGTTTAATAAGTAATTTAAAACGTCTTCAGTGATCGGTCAGCATCCAATTAATTAGCAGACAACATGGTGCAGCTGAATATTTGAATACAGTGTATACATTGAAATTGCTGAGTGCAGCAGTACTTCCTTCGCCTTAAAGATAAAGCAGTTCAGTTACAAAGGGGCAATTCAGCGCTGCTGACCAGTAGTAAACAAGGGGTTAGGGAATGTGGGCGTGTGCGCTTTGAAATTAAGCTGTATAAAATAAGCTACATAGAAGCTGCGTACCTTTTTGCTCTCTTGTGACTGATGTGTGTATCACAATACAGGTTGCCTCTCATGGGACACTCATTGAAAACTATGAGATCTAACACCATGCAAGTGAGTACAACAGGCCTCAATCAGAATGCCGAGGCAACAAGCTCTATCAGAGTGGCAGTGCTGAGGGAGAGTTCACTGTCAAAGGGTCAGTAATGAGGTAGCAGACACTGTCAGAACATCAGTGCTGAGGAAGCAACCATTGTCAGAGGATCAATGTTGCGTGATTATATTTAATCTAATTCTTCCTGTTAATTTCGGACAAACTGAGAAATAAATGATAGCTGAATATGCAACCTGGCCATTGAAAAGTTCAATGGGAAGTCTAACGAAATAAAATCAGCTAAAAACCTCCCGTATTTGGAGACTCTTTCTCTCTCTAACACGCACACATGCAAAAACACACATACACACGCACAGACATTTCCTCACATACACTCTTTCTCTCAGACACACTGACACTCTCTTTCTCTCTCACACACAGATATTCACGCTTTCGTTCACAGATTCTCTTACAGTTACTCACTGTCTCTCTTACAGACACTCCCTCTCTTTCTATCTCAGACAATTAGTCTGTGTCTGACATAGACACTCTCTTTCTCACACAAACAGACAACGCTTTCTGTAACACACAGACACTCTGTCTCTCTTTTTTCATATAGTCACTCCGTCTCTCTTTCTCACACACAGAGATACACTGTCTCTTTCTCTCTCTGTCTCTCTGTGTTGGTGATGTTGTCTCCTTCTCTGTCCAACTCTCGGAACTGAAAGTGTCCTCTCTTTCAGAAACAAAATCATTCCATCACCTCCAAAAGGCCAGTTACAGTGAATCTCTCTCTCCTTTTCTTTCTCTTGTTCTTTCTCTCCCTGTCTCTCTTTCTCTCTGTCCGTCTCTCATTATTTCTGCTCGTCTCTGTGCCCCTCTGTCCAAGTTAAAAATAAAAAATGGACAATAGATATTGATCTGGGCAGCAAAGACCATACTCCATGAATAAATTAAATTATGATACGTTTCTGTGTTTTGGAGAGACAGCGGACGAAAAGATAATTCTCCTTGGAACTGAGAACACTAAGCAGTGATCTCATCGAGGTGTAGATTTATTTACAAGATATTTCTTTGCCAGGAAGAGAAATTACTAACATTTTTACAATGTTTGGTAAGCACAGAATACAGCTTTCACACAATTGGCAAATAATGCAGGGTGAAAATGTGAAGATTATTTTATTCAGCAGTTCCGGGAATCTAGAACAAACTGAACTGCAGCTGGATGCAGATTCAGCAGTTTGTCTCAAAATAGATTTGGATATTTACCTTTTAAAGAAACATTGGCTGGAGATTGGCAAAGGGTAAGGGAGTTGGGATAAATTTGTAGTGATTCTCGAGTGAGACAATGCAGTCGCAATTGACTAAATGGACAACAGATCCCGTGCTCTGTGATACTGCCAAATTCACTGGGAATGATGAAATTGATCCCAAGGCAGAACAAGAGAGGATCCCGCCACTCACCTCACAATCCGTTCTGAGGAAGGGTCACCGGACCCGAAACGTTAACTCTGTTTTTTTTCCCTTCACAGATGCTGCCAGACCTGCTGGGCTTTTCCAGCAACTTTGTTTTTCGACCTCACAATCGGGCCGGGCTGCATGACGGCACAGTTGCGAAAAATAGGAAGAAGATGGGCGGGGCTCTTACCAAACGGAAGCGGCTGTTCCTACAACCATTGGGAGTGAATAAGGGGCGTGGCGAGCAGGATGACACGTGACCAGAAACACATGGAGGCACAGTGCCATTGTGACTGGCGCCTGATTGAGTGCGGGAGGTAGTTGAGGGAAAGGTGGGAGATACAGCAGAAACCGGGAGAAAAATGAAGTCGGTTTGAACTGGGACGTTGTATGGCCAACTCGATGAGACCGCTCGACCCGATTTAGAAACTTCCGGTCCCGCGTTTGAAGCAAACGAGAAATTGGCTGTGGGCCTCAAGCGGAGATAGGACCTGGGTTACTACTGCCATCTTTACTGCGGGCAAGGTGCAGCAGCGCGAATGCGCATGCTTCTTCCTGGGAGGCGTTCGGGGCGATTTGCAGAGGAGCATTCCATCAGCGAACTGAAACCAAGGTAAATGTTTGTCTTTTCCAGATTTCTATCCTGGACTGACATTTTTTTTTTCTCTTGTGAATTAGTTTTGCAGGATAGTAAATGAGAATAATTTGCAAACCGGGATTTCAAAACAAGTTCAAACAGATTCAGTAGAGTCATCAGGATCTGAATATCACTGGCATTTATCTGTGGAAGGAAAAATGTTTGTCTGTTCTGTCTGCAGGAAAATATTGCCAATAAATTTGTAAATCGAAAAACAGCAATGTGTTTAAATTCGTGGTTAGGTCATTCCTGAGGTGTGTTCGGTTCTGGGCCCTGAAGCTGAGGAAGGAGATATGGGCCTGAGCAGGGGCACAGGTTTACCTAAATAACACATTGTCTCTTTGAAAGAATTGTCATATTTAGTCCTAATCACCCACTTCATAATTTTAACTTATAAATTCCTCATTCTTAAATACCTGCAAACTTCTTTTCAAAATATCTTATGGACTCGAGTTCCAGCAGGCTTTCAAGTGGAACAATCCAGAAACTTGATTCTGAAGATATAAGTGCTGAATTGAAAGATGAGATGCTGTTCCCTGATCTCCCATTGAGCTACATTGAATCAGTACAGGAGGCTGAGCACACAGTGAGTATGAGCTGACAATTAAAGTGATAAGTCTGCACCGTGAGTGCTGTTTGACTCAATGGGGGTGACTTATAGTTAAGAGCTCTGAAACAGAGAGTGAGTTGAGACAGGGAGAAGATCAAGGTGAAAGACTCAATACAGTGTTCAGTCTGTGCAGTTCAGGAAGTAACGTGGTCGCAATACAAACAGCTAATCGGGAAGTGATACCTGCAGAGTATTTTCTGATAGTTTTTAAAGTAGAATATTTAGCTGAAATAAGGTTAAGAGTTTTGAGTATAATAGAAGTGTTTGAAATGAAGGAAGATCCCTAGCTCAATTAAATTCTCTTAAAGGGAGTAACAAGCTTAATGTTTAGAGAAGTCATGACAGGAAACCTCAGAGCCCTAGTGTTCTCTTATTGGTCGATGTGGGAGTTAAGGGATGCTTCCAGTGTCGCTGATGGCTGCATGCGCAGGAAGTGTGTCCATCTGCATCTATTGACTAACTGCTTTTCAGAGCTGGAGCTGTGAGTGGACTCATTGTAGAATACTGAGAGCGTCGTGGGCAGTATGTTTGGCGAGGTACCCACACCTCAGGTGAGGATTACACAAACAGAAAGTGAATGGGTGGCCATCAGATAAAGTGAAAGGCTTAGGATGGAAGTACAGAAGTCCCCAGTGGCCATCACCAACACAAACAGATATACCACTTTGGATACAGTTGGGGGTTATTAGGGTGGCCTCCGGGGAAATCAGCAACAGTCAAGTTCATGGCAGTATGGGTGGCTATGCTGCTCAGAAGGGAGAAAAGGGTGGCAGGGCTATCGTGACAGTGGATTCAATAGGAAGGGTTAACGACTGGCACTTCTGTGGCTGAAGGCATGAATCCAGGAATGCAAATTGTAGAACGGTATGTCCTTATCGTATCCATGCTAGTTACCAAGGGCCTGTTTACTCTAGGCTCATTTTCCTGGATTCAGAGTGTAAACTATGTTGTAGTGTCTTGTATGATCAACTAAACATGTCTACAAGGTTACATTGTTCCCTGCTTCTTACACCATTTCAGGTGCTGTCAATGCTACTGACTATCTCACATTTTCAAAGGGTATGGGGAGAAAACAGGAACTGGGTTGAGTTGTAGATCCATAAAATATCTCTGCATCGTTCCTGTCTCTCCCATCTCTACACATTTCTGCAGGCTTTTTTGTTTTGCGAACACTCCCTTCCCTGAAGGACATTCATGAACGAGTTCAGTTTTTATGCTAGTCCAACAGTTTCCTACAAGTGTTATTTCCACAACTGAACATATTAACATCTCTCAGTTTCACAACTTATGTATTCTTATGGTTTCTTCCAATACATTTGGTTTCTGTTTGAAAGGTTGTTTACATTCAGAAACTTTTGATTGAAACCACATCCAGATCTGACAGTCTCTCTGTCTATCATAAACTAGTTACCTCAGGACTTTGAACATTGCAGGAAAAAAGCACCATTCACGCAGTGGAGAAACACGTATCATCTCTGTGTGGGAGTGTCTGTGAAAATTCATCTGAAATGTACAAACGCCAGAGCAGGCACACTGAAGAGAGAATGTGGAGATGTGGGGATTGTGGGAAGGGATTTCTTTACCCATCCCAGCTGGAAACTCACCAACGCAGTCACACTGGGCAGAAGACATTCGCCTGCTCTGATTGTGGGAAGGGATTCACTCGGTCATCCCCCCTCCAGATCCACCAGCGGGTACACATTGGAAAGAGACCATTCACCTGCTCCGTTTGTGCAAAAGCATTCGCTCAGTCAGCCAATCTGCTGGAACACCAGCGAATTCACACTGGGGAGAGTCCATTTACCTGTTCTCAATATGGGGAAGGATTCAGTCGCTCATCTACGCTACTGGAACACCAAGAGTTCATACTGGAGAGAGACCATTTACCTGCTCCTTTTGTGGGAAAAGATTCACTCACGCCCTAAACTTTTGAAACATCAGTGTATTCACACTGGAGAGAGACCATTCACCTGCTCTGCTTATGGGAAAAGATTCACTCGATCATTTAGCGTGCAGATACGCCAGCGAGTTCACACTGGGGAGGGACCAATCACCTGCTCTGAATGTGGAAAAGCATTTAGTCACTCATCTAATCTGCTGATACACCAGCGAGTACATACCGGGGAGAAACCGTTCTCCTGCTTAGATTGTGGGAAGGGATTTACTCAATCATCCAACCTTCTGAAACACCAACGAGTTCACACTGGGGAGAGGCATTCACTCAGTCAACTCACCTGCTGATACAACAGCCTATTTAATCTATGGATAGACTGTTCATTTGTTCTGTCTGTGGGAAGGAATTTCAAACTGTCAACACACCAGTGAAACGATACTGGGTCAATCACATTCACCTGTTGTGTTTGTGTAAAAGGCTTTGCTGTTTGCTGATACCCCAGCACAGGAGAAGGCTTTCTTTTCCTCACACCAAGGAATATACTTTGGTCATTGGGCGATTGGCATTGATGTTATTAAACTCTGCTCTATTAAAGGTGCTGATATTGAGGATACATTGTCATACAATTGTGTATCTGCAGGATAGGTTTTAAAAATAATCTCAATGTCGCTGCATATCAATACATTTATGCTGTTTCACAGTTTCCAACTGTATCCAACACAGCTTTTGAAGCCAGTTTGCAGAAATCCTAACAAGGAATGAAGGGGTCCTGGAATTAATTTCACGTAAACGAGGTGGAAAAGTAGGTGAGGCATCAGTGGGGGAGGATTATGCAGGATATTATCATAACTCTTTTAAAATATTCAGGATTTTTCTGGAAAAGGACATGAATGGGTCTCAAATCAAAGCTCTGAACTGGTGGATTTTAATAAGACTGTATGTGATTTGGCCAGGGTGCACAGGAAGCAGTTTCTTTCAGGGGAAATGCAATAGAGGATTTAATGGGGACATATGGAGAGCTGTAAGGAGAACATGAATTGATGCAGCCAGTTAAAATAATACTCAGTTGTCTTTCAGGTAGATTAAAAGTCAAAAGGATATTAGGGGAAGATTAAGGCCCATTGATTTAAATCATATAATTCTCCCTGATTCGTCTATCTCACTAGTGAACACTGACAGAGAGTATTCACTTAGATCAGTTCTGCATCCTCTGGTTTCACGCAGAATACTGCTGTGGTCCTTAAAGAAAATAGCATAGAGAGAGAAGGTTTTGAGCCGTCTGACAGCCTTAAATGTGGATAAACAAATAACAGGAGCACATGCCAAAAAATCCAATTCCCGTCTAATCACAGGAAGGTACTAGAGGACTGAATGATCATCAAAGTGGAGCTGTTATTCAAGTTGGGAGCAAACAATAAACCAAGAAACTGCAAGGCCGTCAGTCTCATGTTGGTGTTGGGGAAACTATTGGAAGTAATTCTGAGGGACAGAATTAGTTTAGAGGGATTAGAAGTGGTCTATTTGGAGAATCATGGGATAACTGTGGGTGATCAACTTTTAGGCGAAATTGTTTTGCAGCAAAATTCCCCATTGACCATCCCGGACTGTGTTATGGAGAATGCTGATCGGAAAAAGAAATAGCCTACCTTCCCTGGTTGATCATCTAACCTTAATCTTTTGGTTCAGAGTCGAATGCAGTGACCAATTATCCTGTCCAAATATGTTGCTTCTCACTGTTGCAGATTGCGTTCAGTTTACCACTGATCAGCCCATCTGACCAACCTGCCTATATCCTCCTGTAAGCTAAGTATGTTCTCCTCACGAATTAACATCTGTTTCTTCTGATTCATTTGCAAACTAACTGTCTTACATTTAAGTCTAAATCATTTGTTTTTAACATAAACAGCAAGAGCTCAATATTGACCACTATGGAACTCCACTGGACACAAACTTGCAATTAGAAAAATATCCCTCAACCATCACCCTCTGCTTCCTGATACTCAGCCAATAGTTAATCCAATTGGTCAAATTCCAATGGATCCATTGAGCTCTTAACTGTCAGTCTGCCATGCAGGACCTTACCAAAAACCCGGAGAGAGGTCATTCACTTGCTGTGAATGTAGGAAAGAATTCACTCAGTCAGCCATCTGCTCAGACACCAGCAAGTTCATATTTAGCAGACGCCATTTGCCTCCTCTGAGACCAGGAATGGGCTTAATCTGTCATCCCACTAGCTGAGTAACTAGCAAATTCACAAATGACTAGGGTGACTCGAATTTTCTGTACACCAAAGCCATGACTAAACTATGTTGAGTTCAGGCCAATTTCTGCTGATAGTAATAAATTTCACTCTGATCAGCTGGCCCTGCTGCTTCGCTCTCGTGTAGAATGCTTTTGTTCCAGGAGTCATTCAACTGGGGAAGGAAATAGGAATGCAATAGTGCTGGAAGCAGTACAATTAGAGGGATGGATCCTCAAACGTCAAGCCGCCCCTGTTTGCTCCAGGAAGTGAATGCAACTTCTGTTTCTTGTTTTCTTTATTTATTTTTTTTAAAAAAAATCATTGCTTTTCTTATTGTTCTGTAAAAATTTCATCGTTTCAACTGTTTGAACTGTTCCCTCCATGTGATGCTCCCACAATGAACAATGACAAGCTGGAGTGCTACACTCGAGAAAGAGAAGCACCTTCTGAGACAGGGCTCTGACACTATCTGGTGCTAAGGATGGGTAGCCTGATTCTTTTGGCTGACATTAATTCGACAATCAACTGACATATCATATTGCAAAGTAATATTTACAAAGTATTTACAAATGTGAGTTTCTCTTTGCAATGATTTGTCACCCATGTCATCGAGGTGCCCTCAGAAACATTCCTGTGCTGTTTCTCTCAGACGCAAAGCGCTGTGATGTGTTCTTCCTAGCTGGCAGTGATTGGCCTGATGCACAGACCGACTTTAAATATGGAGCTGGGGGCAGAAATCCCAGATGATCCTGGCAGCAAGAAACTCCTCCATCACTGGTGAGAGCGCACAGAGCATCATCGAAGCTTGCGGGACATAGATAATGAGGTGAACAGGAGAGAATTGTGTGAGATAACTCACCAGAGCTCTCAGAGTGAAACACTACATAAAACGAGCCTAAAATGACACCTGCCGATTTTTGTGTAAAATTGAACCTATGATTCCTCTTGTCGTTGAGCCCAGAACTTGAGAGTGTTTTTTTTTAGAATTACGAGTTTCCCATTCAGGACAAAGACGAAAGAGAAGTTTTTTAGAGATAGTAGGAACTGCAGATGCTGGAGAATCTGAGACAACAAGGCGTAGAGCTGGGTGAACACAGCA